>NC_133751.1:121945914-122259039 GCF_036562045.2 Rhinolophus sinicus
AGAGTTGGTTCTTAGAGAAGATAAACAAAATTGACAAAACTTTAGCCAGACTCATTAAAAAAAAAGAGAGAGGACCCAAATTAATAAAATCAGAAATGAAAGAGGAGAAGTGACAGCTAGACACTGCAGAAATACAAAAAATATTAAGAAATTACTATGAGCAACTGTATGCCAACAAATTTGACAATCTGGAAGAAATGGACAATTTTCTAGAGGCGTGCAACCTTCCAAGGCTAACTCAAGAAGAAACAGAAAACCTGAATAGACTGATTACCACCAGGGAAATTGAATCAGTAATCAACAATCTCCCAACAAACAAAAGCCCTGGACCAGATGGCTTTACAGGTGAATTTTACAAAACGCTCAAAAAAGAATTATCACCTATTCTCCTCAAGCTCTTCCAAAAAATCCAGGGGGAGGGAAGACTCCCAAACACTTTTTATGAAGCTACTATCACCCTGATCCCAGTATCAGACAAAAACACCACAAAAAAAGAAAACTACAGGCTGATACCGCTAATGAACATAGATGCAAAAATCCTAAACAAAATATTGGCGAACGGAATTCAGCCATACATTAAAAAGATCATACACCATGATCAAGTGGGATTCATCCCTGGTATGCAAGGGTGGTTCAACATCTGCAAATCAATTAATGTGATACACCACATTAATAAACTGAAAAATAAAAATCACATGATCATATCAATAGACGCAGAAAAAGCATTTGATAAAATCCAGCAGCCATTTATGATAAAAACTCTTAAGAAAGTGGGAATAGAGGGACCATATCGCAACATAATAAAGGCCATATATGATAAACCCACAGCTAACATCATACTCAATGGGGAAAAGCTAAAACCATTCCCCTTAAGATCAGGAACAAGGCAAGGTTGCCCACTTTCTCCACTTCTATTCAACATAGTGCTGGAAGTTCTAGCCACAGCAATCAGACAAAAAAAGAAATAAAAGGCATCCAAATCGATAAGGAAGAAGTAAAATTGTCATTATATGCAGATGGTATGATACTATATATAGAGAACCCGAAAGACTCCACCATGGAACTATTAGAGCCAATAGATGAATTAAGTAAAGTAGCAGGATACAAAGTTAATATCAGAAATCAGTTGCATTTGTATGTACCAATAATAAAACATCAGAAGGAGAATTTTAAAAAGCAATCCCATTTACAATTGCTCCAAAGACTATAAAATACCTGGGAATAAATTTAACCAAAGAAGTAAAAGATCTGTACTCAGAACATTATAAGACGCTGAAGAAAGAAATGAAAGAAGATACAAATAGATGGAAACACATACCATGTTCATGGATAGGAAGAATTAATATAGTTAAAATGTCCATACTGCCTAAGGCAATATACATATTCAACGCAATTCCTATCAAACTACCAATGACATTTTTCACAGAAATAGAACATATAATCCTATAATTTATATGGGACCATAAAAGACCCCGGATAGCCTCAGCAATCTTAAGAAATAAGAACAAAGTGGGAGGTATAACAATACCTGACATAAAATTATACTACAAGTCTACAGTAATCAAAACAGCATGGTACTGGCATAAAAACAGACACATAGATCAATGGAACAGAATAGAGTCCAGAAATAAATCCATGCCTATATGGCCATTTAATCTGCGACAATGGAAGCAAGAATGTACGGTGGGGTAAAGACAGTCTATTCAATAAATGGTGCTGGGAAACCTGGACAGACACATGCAAAAAAATGAAGCTGGACCACCTCCTTACACCATATACAAAAATAAATTCAAAATGGCTTAAAGACTTAAATGTAAGGATCTGAAACCATAAAATTCCTGGAAGAAAATATAGGAAGAAACTTCACAGACATTACCCGGAGTAAGATTTTTACTGATATATTCCCTCGTGCGAGGGAAGTAAGAGAAAAAATAAACATGTGGGATTACATCAAACTAAAAAGTTTTTTCACAGCAAAGGAAACCATCAATAAAACAAAAAGGGATCCTACTGAATGGGAAAAGATATTTGCCAATGATATATCTGATAAGGGGTTAATATCACAAATTTATAAAATCTCACTCAACTGAACTCCAAAAAAACAAACAACCCAATTAAAAAATGGGCAGAGGACATGAAGAGACATTTTTCTAAAAAGGACATACAGATGGCAAACAGACATATGAAGAAATGCTCAACCTCACTAACCATCAGAGAAATGCAAATAAAAACCACAATGAGATACCACCTCACCCCAGTCAAAATGGCTATCATCAATAAATCAACAAACAACAAGTGCTGGCGTGGATGTGGAGAAAAGGGAACGCTTGTGCACTGTTGGTGGGATTGCAGATTGGTGCAGCCACTATGGAAAACAGTATGGAGGTATCTCAAAAATCTGAAAATGGAACTACCTTATGATCCAGCAATTCTACTCCTAGGTATCTATCCGGAGAAATCCAAATCTCTAATTCAAAAAACTTTATGCATGCCTATGTTTATTGCAGCACTATACACAATAGCCAAGACATGGAAACAACCGAAACGCCCATGGGTAGATGACTGGATTAAGAAACTGTGGTACATTTATACAATGGGGTATTACACAGCCATAAAGAAGAAAGAAATCTTACCATTTGCAACAACATGGATGGACCTAGAGAACATTATGTTAAGTGAAATAAGTCACACAAAGAAAGACAAATATCATATGATCTCACTTGTATGTGGAATCTAAAGAAAAGAATAAGTGAATGAACTAATCAGAAACAGTTTTGGAGACATAGAGAAAAAACTGAGCGTTGCTAGAGGGGTGGGGGGGTGGGGATAAGGGGGAAGGTGAGAGGTTTAGAAAATAGTTGGTAACCGCAAGATGGCCACGGGGTTTTGAAAATTAATTTGGGGAACATAATCAATAATGTTGTAAAGATTTTGTAGGGTATCTGATGGACACGTGTCCCATTAGGGAGACCACCTCAGGGATGATGTAGATGCCTGATCACTGCACTGTACACCTGAAGCTGAACAATAATGAATGCCAACTATAATTATATATATATATATATATATATATATATATATATATATATATATATATATATGTGTGTGTGTGTATATATGTATATATATACACATATATATGTGTATATATGTGTGTGTGTGTGTATATATATATATATATATATATATATATGTATGTATATACTTACAAGAAGTGGAGTACAGCATTAGGAATAGAGACAGTGGAAATGTAATGACTCTGTGCGATGTCAGAGGGATAGTGGATGGGAGGAGGGGGGTTCACACAGTGTGAGAGATATAAATGATAAACGTCTAAGTATTACTTTGTCTTGTGCACCTGAAACTAATTTAAAAAAAAGTAATATTTTCCCCAGGCCGTTCTCTAAATATGTTTTCAGAATGAATTTTGTTTGCAAAATTCTGATCGAGCTTTATTGAGGAATGATTTACACACAATAAAATATGCAGCTCTTAAAAAAAAAAAAAGAATTTCAGTTTCATATGATAACTTCTTTATCTGCAATTAATGAATATTTAAAGATAATTTGAATTTATTTATCACAAAATTTGAGATTGGTAGTCAGATATAGATATAGGAATTAAGGATATAAACTAACAAATAGATATGGAAAATCAAGCACCCTGCCTATCTTATCTATCAGTATATCCCCTTTGTTTTATTTTCCAATTACATCTTTAATAGCATTTGACCATTTTTAACCACTTGTAAGGCTGCAAGCTGGTCCAAGCCACCACCTATGTTACCTGAATTATTGTTATAGGTTCCCAATGGGTCTCCTTCCTTCCACTTTTACCTCCATTCAATACTTTTTTTTCTCTTCATCAAATTATCCAGTTATGGTGTTTAATGTAATTCAGACCATATCACTGTTCTACTCAAAATCCTCCATTGGCTTTCACTCCTACTCCTCTTTCAAGAATTTACTAAATATGTCTCATTGCTAACTAGTAAGTCCTTCACTAACGACTCCATATGAAATTGAAATTTTCCCACCCACTCAAGCTTAGTTTTCCTATTTCTTGCTTTATTTTCCTCCAAATGCTTACCATTTTGTAATAAGTGACATATTTGTTTTTTTCATGTCTGTCTTCCTCCATAAGAATGTAAAATCTGAATTTCAGGACTGAAATTTTTTTATATATAACTGTTAAAATCATGAACACTCAGAAGAGTAACAGTCACATAATGAGTGCCCAAAAACTTTTGTTGAAAAGTGACTAAAAGTATCTTAATTGTGTCATTCAAATCCTCTATTATTTTATTTATTTATTTTGTTTTCCTTTGCTCATTTCTGACAATTCTGTGTTGAACTCTACCAATGTTCTTCTGGAATTGTCAATTTTTCATTTTCAGCTTCTGCTTTCAATTTTTGGAAGCTTTAGTATTACATGTTTAAAGTTAATGATTTATATTTTCTTGTTGATCTTTACCTTCTACTAATGTGTAATTTTACTCTAGACTTGATATCTGTGTTATCAATATTTTAACAGCAGCTTTGTTTCATTAATGCTTGCGTGGTGTATCTTTTATTATCCCTGTACAGTTTTCGTTCTTTAATTTTATTTTAGATGAGTCTCATAAAAATAAATAGATTGTGTTTTTGAATAATCTGAGCATCAACAAACTTTATTCAGACAATTTAATTTTTCACATCCTATAACTATTACAATGCTTAATTTCTCAAGCATCCATATATACTTTTTATAAACCCTCAAGACTAATCATATATAACTTCATCTTCTTACTCCTAACTTTATTCTTCTGAAGATAGAAAACTCAGCATACGACGTTTATTCCTGGCTTTCATATTTTCCCTATTGAATTAATTTGGCATTTTGTTGTTATTATTGCAGATGATAATATTTAGTTTTCTCTTTCTTATCTACATATAAACATTTATACATCATTTGTACATTATCATAGAAGTATATTGTGTAAGCATAAATAATACACATTGCATAAGCATTATTTTTACTTATACAGTATTAACTATGTGTTTACTGGTTTCTTAGGCCATTGTTATTTTTTTAAATTTTGTTTGTTTGCTTGTTTATTTATTTTTGGCTGTAGTGTAATCTTTCAGTAGTAATTGTTCCAGAGAAAATCTGTAGGCTTTAAGTCTCTAATTTTAAATCTCTGATTCTTTGCAAGTTGTAAGATGTTATTGTTATATCTTAAAATTAATAATAGACATGTCTAGTTCATATTTCAAATAGTGGATTGGCTGGTCTTAAAGTAAATTTCCCTCAAATCTCTGAGAATATCATACTATTGTCTTTCCCCATTCAATTTGCTAATGAGAGGTCAACATGCTTTTCCTTTCACTGTTTTTCAGTTAAGTTCCTGCTCTTGACTATTTTAGTATTTTCAGGCCCATTTCTGGAGATTGAAGGTCTTAGTTCAAATTTCCACTTGCTAGCTGATGCTCTTCAGCAATTTACTAAATGTCTCTTGCAACAGCTTTCTCATCAGTTAAAAAGTAGGAATAAAATAGCATTTCTGCATAGATTTGTTTGGTTCAAATAGTTAAATTCTAAAAAGCTTCAAGAAGAGAGGCTGGCAAACAGTAAAAGATTAGCATGTACTACCAGTTACTATTTCTGAAGATTTTCACCTGTATGTGACTGTAAGGGGAACTTTTTATTCACTTTTTTAGCCTTGTAGGTTCCTCCAATGTGAAGATGCATGCCTTTTCTCAGCTCAGAAACATTATTTTATATTATTTGTTTGATCCTTCTCCTTTCAGAGTTTTTCTTCTATCCTCTGGTGCTTTTTATTAAAATGATGTATGCCCACCTGGATGAATCTTCCATGTCTTCTAACTTTTTGATACATTTTTTTTTTAATTCCATCTTTGGAATTTCCCTCTCTTGTGCTCTAGTTTTTCAATTAAGTTTTACTTATCCCACTTCATTATCCATTTTTATATTGATTATATTTAATGTAGGTAAAATTTCTCAATTTATCTATGTCTTTCTTTCTAATTGCTTCATTTTCATAATTCTCATCCTTGCTTTTTGGATACAGTAATCCTTCAGATTTCTCTTACTTGATATATAGATTTTTGTGAATATCTTCTATTCTCTGGATTTATTTTTATTTTTATTATTTTTAAATTTTGTCTTCTCGAAGTTTGGTTTATGTTTCTTTGTTCCTTTCTTTCATGTTATTTGTTTTCCTCAGGTGATTTCCTCAGTTTGTGATTCCTGATGACTGGAAGACATGTAACAATGACGCTTTAATCCATTGGCATTGACCTCTCAAGACGAGTGTGAAAAAGTAAAAAAAAATAAATCTAGGCAATCTGGTTTCTATAAATCCTATAAATGTATAAAGTTATATAAATTTTAGAAATGCTATGAAATACATCAATATATCTCATTGTCTATGTCTTAGAATCTTTTGAAAAGGCAATGTCACAATCATTATTAGTTATGATGTCCAGAACTCTTCTTACCCATTCATTTAATCAGTATTTATTGAGCACCTATTATGTGAAAGTCCTAGGCACTGAGTTATATTTCTGATGAGAAGTAAACAGACCAAAATTCCTGCTCTATGGCATTCCACTCTTGCAAAATGTGTCTCAACAAAAATTCATTTTCTTCTCTGTAATTCACAATAAGACTAAATCTAGTCGTAAAAGGCCTGATTTTTTTAAATCTCCAATTAAAGTTCTGTGCTACAAATTTCATAACTATAAGTTTCTTTGGAAATACTGAAGACTGACAATAAAGATGATTCCTATTGATGTTTGAAAAGAGTTAAAGTTTTTAAGCATTTAATATGATTTGTGTGCAGATTTATGAGTTTCTTTTATTTTCTTTCAAATTCACAGCCCAATAAAATGGTAATTCAAAAATATATAATTTTAAGATATGCCAATCACTCTAAAATAAGACTCTAGTTCAGGAAAAAAAGGACTTTTTCAGATAAATGCTGGGTCAACATTCTGCCAGAATTTCTAGTTGAAAAGGAAAATGTCTGTCAATCATCATGTTTCTAAATATCTGGATACTTGACATTACATAGACAAAGCTTATGAGTGAGGAGCTGAATTTTTATGTTTATGTATTTTCACCAGGATATATCAAAGTGATAGCATCACAGAACTTTCCCAGCTTAGATTAGTTCCATCAAGTTTAATAAAAAGTATAGTTTAAGCCTCTGTAGGTAGAGGTTGTAGACCACCTGTTCTGATGCAACTCCAAGAACATAGTTATTCCTTTAACCCTTCATCATTCTCCCTTCAACCTCCAAGAGAAAACAAAAACAAAATAACAGCCAAACTCATCACATTTATTAATGAATCTTTATTGTCCCCTGAGACCAAAGTAATTTTACCCTCCTCAGACCAATGTACTACAATGAGTCGATTGCTTCCAAAGTAATGTTCATATGAAAATCAACTTAAACTGAATTCAGAAAAAAGTCACCTTCAAACCTAAAACTATATTATATATATTAAGTTATATCAAATGTATATATAATCTTGTATATAATTTTATATATTTAATCATACAAACATGAACTTTTGGGGGGAAGTATGAGCATATGAACATGAGGTATATTGCAAATGGCTACTGTAGTTTTTGGCATAGTCCCAAGTTAGGGAATTTTACTGAAAAGAATGCAGCTTTTAATAGTGTTAGATGGGAATTATGCTTGCTTATATACAAATCCTTACATGAGGCTCAAGTTGAAGATACACAGTTTTGAAGAGCTAAGAGTTGTACTACCACAAACATGCTACCTCTCTTAGAGCACTTATTTTATTTCACGCATATTTATTTATACAGTATTGTCATCCAATATAGTATTCATGTCTCTAAGAGATATTTGTACTCCGATACCTTTTAAAGGAACTCATCTGAGGCAAGGAAAGATTTGGCTACAAAGCAGGCTAGAAGATGCCCCAGACTGCTGACACTGATTAGCTCCAAAACATACAGAAGCAGAGATCATCCCCCAGGTCATTAAAAATATCATCATTTGTTTCCTGGGGAAATTTAACCTGACTAAGGACATCTTACAATTGGAAAATGCCTGACTGTTATCTATATCCTTTCTCCACTACTCCTCACCATTTCCATTCTGATTAATACAGAATTGGAAAAGTTGAACATATACCCATTAACACCTTGCAAACGCTTTTCCTTTCTTCTCCTCTCCTTATTCTCTAGACATAATAATAAATTACAGTTCTTATAAGAGCTCTTGAATTTAATCATCTATGAAAAAGGTTTAATTAATTTTCTTTACCTTGCAATTTCTTCTGTTTATATGTCCTTGGTAGAGATTAGTAAATATTCTTTATTATTCTTTTATTTAAATTGTTTACAGAGTACAATTTAGATTATATTCATTTTGTACAGTTTTTCACTTTAAGTCCCTAATATAAAGAGACAATATATATTTTAGCTGACTATTTAATTGATTAACTATATTTATAAATGTTCTTGCATCACGTCCATGACTAGTTTTATTAGTTCCTTTAGTTAAGAATTGATAATTTGTTTTCTTTACACCTCTATGTTATCTTCTTTAATAAAGACAATTATTTTTTGGGAAAATAAACAATATAGTGTATTTTTTTCTTTTATTTTCATATATAGCTTCCAAAACCAGTGCCTCAACCAAGTCAAAATATGTACTTAAAGAGAATTAGAATAAGGTTGTACTCACTTTGAAATCATTAGCTAGTTATGTGACCTAAATAAAATTTCCAGATTTTCTTTTACTTTATCTTTCCATTGATAAATACAGAGGATCAGGTAAGATCACTTTGAAGTCTTCTTTCACTTTTATAATGATCCGTTATTAGAAAACATTTTCAGTGTAGCTAAGTAGATGCTCAGTTTTATTGTATATTTTGGCTGGGTATTCTTTGAAATGTTCACATAGGCAAATCGTAAGTTTAAAAAAAAATACATATCTATGAGTATATGTGAGATTAACTTTTGCAATCTTGAAGACAAGACCTACACCTGGAAAACCTAGATTTGCAAGAAAGGAAACAAATTATTGAATTATGTCATAGTTCTATTTAGTTTCTGGACTCATGCACTCTACTTCCTGCAGACACAGTAACGTGTGTTGGTGATTGATTGGGAGTGTTGACAGCGTCCCATCCTTTTCAGAGTATCCTTTTGAAACTGGTGCTACAGCTCTCTCCTTTGTGCTACCTGAGTCATTTTGTTATTTGATTGTTTAGAGCCTCAACTCTGGTATACGCTCTCTGTAGTAACATGTGATACAAAAATCTTCACATCTTGTATCTATTACCATGGGTTCATCCATATGTCTCTTCTACAGATGTTTTCCCAATCTTCCAATATATCTCCTTCCATTCTACTTGAGCAACCAGTCTATGAATCCATGTAAGTTCTATCAGGCCCTTTCCAGAAAAATTAGATGACCAGATGGACTACATATAATTCTGCAGTTTTAGAAAATTTCCCCTCACCACTACCTTTCCAAGGCATCCTTGAATAGGGGTATAGTACAACTGCCATCCATTTTCAGCTTGCACTAAGCTTATTCATTCACACATTATCTTTGACTTTTTCTGTCAAAGATGACATGTTAACCCTAAGAGATCTCTCATGCTGCTATTTGTGTGATTTGAGGGAGAGGATAACATGGGGAGGCCATTTCCTAGGCAACTTTTTGAGTCCTATGGTCCAATTCAGTAGTGGACGTATTATTTACATACTGTAGCTGATTGCTGCTGGGCCTGCCCAGTCTATGACTTGGTGGGTCTGACAAAAGCTAGCCTGGCAGTTCTGTCTATACAGTCAGTTCGTGCCCCATCATCAGGCAATCTGTCTCTCTCTACCAGAGCTGATCAGCATGTCAAGAACAGTTTTCTAAAAAGGGTCTAATTCTCTGCTTTAGATGGAATGGACTTGTTCCAGAACAATAGAGATATACATTGTGATTGGCCTTTGAACCTTGCCGTAAACTCTACATGGTGTATTTTCCTGAATGACAGACAGGACCTCTTACATCTCAACCTGGATTTGTTTCATAGACCTTTCTTGCTCTGGGCCCTACTCAAAGATGGAGCCTTGTATGTCACCAAATATATGGGTTCAGCAGTATTCCCAGGCATGATATGTGTGGTTTCCAAGACCAAAAGAGGCCTGTGACGTGCCATGGTGTCTTTTTATCAGTGAGAGGTATAAGACGGAATTATTTGTTTAGTTTAGAATGTAAAGGCATGTGCTATTAACCTTCTCTATAACTTTATTTCTGATCCCTGGTTTTCTCTCTGACCTTCTGCTTTTTACAGTAACAAATAATTGTGTCCAATTTTATTTTCGTCTCTATCCTTTCAGAGCCTATTACTCCAATTGCTGTCCTATAGCCTAGTTATGTAAATGAATCTTCTACCATCCGCTGTAGACTTCATAAGACATCTGCAGCAGGGCTTCTCAGTGATGCTGGGGTGTCTCCTACCAACACATTCTTTATTGTTTTGGTAAATGTTGTATCCACCAGGGTGCAATCATCTTCTGAGTACCCCAACCTTGCCTCATATATCCAGTACACCATATCAAATCCTCTTTCTTCCACTATCTGTCACAGTGGTTTGAGGATTTCTAATTCACTGACTGTGTCTCACTGGTTTGCACTCGTTAGTGCTATCTCAAGGACCTTTTCCAGAGTATAAAATCCTATGAACTGGAAGAGAAATCCCACATGAACAAACTCACTTTTATTCAATTTCATGTTTCAGCCCCTTGATCTAGAAGTTTCTTAATCCATTCTCATAAGTACATTCCCAATTCTTACCTGTACATGTTGTCAATCTCTTCAGGTCATTCAGTGTGGAGTTTTCTTTTCTAAGAAAGCAATGATCTGTCTCCACTGTGGTGTGTTAATGATGTGGTAGCCAAAAGCTAGTTGTGGGGGAGGGGGCAGTTTAAGAGAGATCTCTAATCACCTTCAAGTATGGGGATAGCACTGGCCTCCAACAGAGAGGAGTGCATCACTCCAGCTGTTTCTAAATTCATATTTCATGGTCTCCTTGCTTCCCAGTCAGAGTCTTAACTTTGGGGTAGCAGACTTGCTGGGACTAAAAATTCAACCTTCTTCAGAGTGTTGCTACAATTCTAATTATTATATCCTGGGACTTTCCCTGAGGTTTTCCTGCCTTCCCACTGCAGGAGGTGAGTCTCCTTATATACATACTGCCAAGAAACATTGCTGGTTTTCACAAATAACATTTAATTGCTGATTTATTACCCTCAGTCCTTTATTAATTTTATCTGCAACATTAATTGCTCCCATCAACATTCATCCAGTTACATTGTCTATTTTCTCTTTTATAATTACTATTTTCTCTGTTAGTCATAAATGTCTAAAGAATCATACTTTATTAATTTTATTATCTATTAATTTTATCTACAACATTAATTGCTCCCATCAACATCCATCCAGTTACACTGTCTATTTTCTGCATTATAATTACTATTTTCTCTGTTAGTCATAAATGTCTAAAGAATCATATGCCAGTGCATTTCTCTTTCACTGATATACAACCCAAGACTGGAGAAAACTTGATAAGGCCAGGAGACATGGTTTTATGTTTGAGAATTTGGGGGCTTGGTGTAGCTATGCTTGTGTCAATTCTGCTGAACAATTGATGCTATGTCTCTCTGGAGAAAGAAACCTGGAACTAAGATTTTTGTTCTTACCTAAAATGCTTTCTGTCCTCTATTATTCTCAGTAGCCTGATAGTATTATGACTAGGTGAATGTGTATTCCTTATATCGCAATGAAAACCTTTGAAAATCTTTGGATATGAAAAATTTAATGCACAGAGATTTATGCTGAGGCTAGTTATACATTTAGCTTAATGATTTTCTACTGTCACTTAATTAAATGGGATTTAAAATGGGGGAGTGCAATAAATAGGAGACTAAACCAGTTTATTGCTTGTATTATCCTAGGAGGTGCTTTACAACATTTTCAACTAAAGTTAAATTGTAATGTGGGGGACATTTGTCATGAGATGTTTCCTGTCTGGCTTTATACATTGTCTCTACTCCTCGAATGATTACACCTCCTCGGGTCCTATATTTTAGTGTATGGAATATTACTGATTTATTCTTTGTGAAAAAAAATAACCTTTTGGATAATGTATTTTATTTTTTCAAATCTCAAACTTAAAAACAAACTTGTAGTAGAAGCTGAAGTCAGAGAGTGTAATACCTCCAGCATTGTTCTTTTTTCTTAGGATGGTTTTGCTATCTGGGGTCTTTTGTGGTTCCATACAAAGAGGATGAGGGAGTAAAGGGATGGTAGATGAGGGTAAAAAGAATCAAATACATGGTGATGGAAGGAGAACTGACTCTGGGTGGTGAACACATAATGTGAGATATACATGATGTATTACAGAATTGTACACCTGAAACCTATGTAACTTTACTAACAATTATCACCCCAATAAACTTGAATAAAAAAATGAAAAGAAAAATAAACGATAACAGTAACCATCCCTCCCCCCAACTAACACATATTTTTGTTACTCAGTTCTCGCTCCATTATAAAGCACCCCAAAGCTCAGTTACATGCAACAATATAATATTATTATATTTCTAACAGGCCTGGGAGGAACTGGGGCAGATCTGCCTCAGGCTGCAGGTCTATGAAACAAGAAGAACGGCTCTGCCTCATAAGCTTTTCCTCTCAGAACAGTGGACTTTCTGAGAAAGGGTAGGGGATAAGAAACAAGATATGAAGTATACAACCTAACTGATACTTTGGGATATAAACTGGATACAGGAATTACATTACCTTTTAAAACATTTGAGAAACTCAAAATAGTTATTTTTATGAATTTATTCATTTAAGAATATTTATGTAGTGCTTTTATGTCAAGTGCCAGACATTGTGCTAAATCCCAGAGATGCATATTTGAATAAAGTAGACACATTTTCTTCCTTTGGGAAGTTTACTACATAGCAATGAGTCCAAGAATGTATGTTCAAGCTGAAATACTAGATTCTCCCTTAGCAAACTTTTTAACAAGTGGCTATATTTAAATGTGGATACATTTACTTGGGTAAAATTGTAATTCTTTCTATGAAAAAGAGAGTTTAATATTTTTAACTCTTAAATCTATAAAAGTACAAAATCCATAATTAACCTTAATTAGTCCATCACTTGCTCTGTAATTTTGAGCAATTCACTTACGTTACCCTGGCAAGTTTTCTTATATGTGATGTAGGTATAATTGGTAATCTTGATTCTCCCAGCTGAAAATATTTTCTTATTCTTCATGAGTACCATTCATAGATTAATCTCTTAAGTTTTCACCCTTACTATTTTCTCCATTTCTTTCATCAGCATCAGGATAAAAGAAAGGCAGAAAGTAATAGGATTTCGCACTTGCCATGGTCAGTGATTTTAAACTCCAGGACTTATCACCAGCTTATCTGTCTGTTCAAGTTTACCAGTGTTCAAAGACCATAGCACTCTCTTAAACTCTTTGGTAATATCTCATCTTTGCAGGGGTGGATTGAAGATGGTTGCAACTTCTGTCATGTTCCCCATATTGGGAGGTAGAGTTTATTTGCCTTTCCTTTAAGTCCAGACTGGCTCAGTGACTGCTTAACCAATAGAATGCAGTAGAAGCACTGCTGTGCAATTTTTGGCAACTCTATAAAAGGACTGGCAAAATCTGTTCCATCCTTATTGGAAAGCTGTGTTTTGTGATACTACAACTCAGAACCCAGCTGCCATGCTATGAGACGCACAGGCCATATGTAGAGCCCACGAGGACAGCCACAGGGAAGATCATGATCAATAGCCTTAGCCAAGCACATAGTTGACTGACAGCATGAATTGCCTGCCAGCCATGAGGAGTCACTTTGGTTGTCTGGCTTGCTAAGTGCTCAGCTGATTCCAGCTCCAGCTAATATCTAATTCCAACTACATGAAGAATACTAGGCAAGTAATTCTTAGTTTATCCTATCAATCCCCAGAAATGTGAGAGAGAATAAGAATGTATTAATTAAAGCTATTAAATATTGGAGGTATTTTATTATGCTATAATAGATAACTGGAACAGGCATCTTCAGAGATACTTATTTTCATGGGTGCCTTCCCATTGCCTCACACTTAATTTTCTATTCATAATTTTATACTGCTTTCCATAAGGAGGTCTCCTCAAATTGCATAATTCAGGTGCCCAGGATATGCCCAGCTCTCTTGCTGTCTGTAATTTCTCTTCTAATCTACTTTCTAGTTTGGCTCTTCCATTCTCCACAACACTGCCCCCCATACCACTACCCCTGGAGTGGACCTTGGTTACTTTAAAAGTGCTAGTGTTCTGTAGTTGCAAAAATGTACATTCAAATGTCATCGTATTACTTTAGACTTTCTCTAAGTTACTTCTTCGAGTTCAAATTAGTCATCTTTAGAGAAGATACATCCCAATATAATGGAACAGCTTATAAAAGAAGTGACATATAGTACATAACCCTGTTTGAAGTTTACAGTACGTACTCAGTAAACATTTACTTCTCTTTTCTCAGCACTGTCTCCAGTGTTATCCCTACTGATGAAAGGTTTGTATGGTGGTACTGATGAGTGCAGTTGACCTCCACCCCAACTCTGCCCCACAGTGAATCTAGGTCACTGAAAACATAAAATCTTCACTTGAGGATAGCTCCTAGAGCTCATTTGGCTTCAATCTTCCAAATGCCAGAATCCACGTACTGCAAAGAAAACTAAATCTCTGGTGGTTGTTTTAACAAGATATTGCTTCAAACAATGGTGTGTTTAATTAACACAATTTATATCAAGTCACACAGACACGTTTACATGTTCTCACACTTTGGCATGTTTACCCCAAATAGACAACCTACCATTTTTCCCTGAAAATAAGACCCAGCCGGACAATCAGCTCTAATGCATCTTTTCAAGCAAGAATTAATATAAGACCAGGTATTATATTATTTTATGCTATGCTAGGCTAGGCTAGGCTAGGCTAGGCTAGGCTAGGCTAGGCTATGCTATGTTATGTTATGTTATATTATGTTATATTACATTATAGACCTGGTCTTATATTATTAAAATAAGACCGAGTCTTATATTAATCTTTGCTCCAAAAGACACATCAGAACTGATTGTCCGGGTAGGTCTTATTTTCGGGAAACGCGGTAATTACTGAAGAAAATTGTCCACATTTGCAGAGCTGGAGTGTTATAAGAAAAATTAACTGTAATTACAAAACAAAGAAGGATCAGAAACATGCCAAATTTTCATTATTTTTGGCTTGTTTTTAACATGTTAATTAAGATATAGAGTCCACAACTACTGCAGAGGTTAGTACAAGTGAATAAATAAATCTCTTCAGTGTTAATCAAGGAGGAGATTCATCTTTTCTGGCTACTTAACTAGCATTCATAAATCCTGAGAAATTATTGCCGAGTATCCAGTACATAGTGACAAAGAGGGAAGCATTGGCTCTGTGTCATTCACATGGAGAAGTTGGATGCTCGATACAGGAAGAAAATTTTGCTGGGAAGTCATTTCATCAATTAGGAAGGGATATGATAAATTTAATCATTACCAACAACAAATTCTTAGAATTAAACAAGTTATTAAATTTAACTTCATTCTCTTGTGGCCTTTTTACTATGAGTTCTGTCAATTAAGTTCATAAACTCATCCTAGGAAAAGTGATACATGCCTCATTGCTGAATATCACTATGGTCACTTTTGAAGTACTCCCCTTGGGAAGCTATGCACCGATGCCAGCACCTGGTCCACCCTTCAAAGCAATTTTGGAACTCTTTTTCTGGAATGGCCATCAGAGCTGTCGTCATATTACCCTTCATGTCCTGAATGTCATCAAAATGTCTTCCTTTCAATATTTCCTTAATCTTCAGGTAAAGAAGGAAGTTATTGGGGGCCAGATCAGGTGAGTAGGGAGGGTGTTCCAATACAGTTATTTGTTTACTGGCTAAAAACTCCCTCACAGACAGTGCCCAGTGAGCTGGTGCATTGTTGTGATGCAAGAGCTCCTTTGGGACCATTTCTGCACACACTTTTCTCATGTCAAGATTTTCAATAAAGATTTTCCTAACTATTTCTCAATTGATGTTTACTTGGTCTGCTATGCTTCTCACAGTCAGCCGACCATTTTGACGCACAATTCAATGAATGTTTGCAATGCTTTTTATCAGTTCTGCTCATACTGGCCGCCCTGATCTCTCTTCATCAGTGACACATTCTGTCCCCTAAGAAAAATGTTTAATCCATTTGTACACTGCCATTTTCTTCATGGCATTATCCCCATAAACTTGGACCAACATGTCCCTGATTTTTCTTCCACTCTTGACAAGTTTAATAAGAAATTTCATGTTTGATCATTGCTCTAATTTAAGCTCAGACACTCTCGCAACAGCACACAACACTAATGAACGCCACTCAGCAAGACACAGCCACACATGGACATGGACACAGCTCTGAGATACTGATATACCAAGGTTATGAAACCTTACTCAGCTGCTTGTTCAGTGCTTCCAGTGTAAGTATACAGTGGCAAGTTCTCAAACTTAATTGTCAGAATTCATATATCATTACACTTTATGTTCCCCTTTTTTATTGAAATACTATATATATGTGTGTGTGTGTGTGTATAACATGATACTAATATCAAGTATATAACATAATGGTTCGATATCTGTATATATTGCAAACTGATCACCATAATAAGTCTGGTTAACATCTGTCACCATACATAGTTACAGCTTTGTTTCTTGTGATAAGTAAGGACTTTCAAAATCTACCTTCTTAGCAACATTCAAATAGGCAATACATTATTATTAATTATAGTCACATGGCCTTTTGTGATTCTACTTTTCTAAGGCAAAATCTTCAAGAGGAAAAACAAAAAGGATGGAAAATAAGGTAGCAATACACTTTACAAATATTGAGAAAAGCATATTTTTCCCCCACAGGGATCATCTACTTAATAATAATATTTAAAAACAAACAAATGATTTTTGTATTAGTTTTAACTAATAGTGACCACAGAGCTGGTCAGAGCAATATAAGAAACAATGAGAAATTTATTTTATTTTTCCGCAGATATTTACTAAATAATGCAGTACTATTTTATATAATAGTGCAGTTCTCTACACTATCAGCCTGAGTGAGGCTGGTCTTCTGCCACTTTGCCCTGTTCTGAGCCTCCAGGGTCCCTCTTCCCTTTCTTTTCTTGGTAAAGAGCACTGCCCTTCTGATGATGAATTTTGTTTCCTTTGCTTGGCAAGGGAGCCCTGGAGTCCAGGTCTGCTGAGCATAGATACCTTTAGTCTACCTGGCACAGTGGTCCCTGGGGGAGCGGGAGGGGGAGAGTTTCCCACAAGTACATAAAACCCAGTGTTAGTCACCAATAGGTGTGAAGAGCAGGGGACCCCCGTTCTTGTGCTACCTGCTCCTTCGGCCTTTGCCACCAGGACCTCTTACAAAAGAAAGAAGAAAACAAGTGTGCATGGTGGTGGGGTGGGGGTGGTTACAGCTAATCACATGATACATGTGAGGCATGGAGCAGTCAATTTCTCCCCAAGTCCTTTCTCACCATGTTAGAACATGCCCTGACCCAGATTCAACATCTGAGTGGAACATCATCACAATAGAGGCTATTTTGGTTAAAAATCATCCTTAATTTATACTTGAGTATTTGCATAGATCATATCATATCTTTATGCTTTATAAAGCTCTACATTTCAGTTTAACTTAATTTAACAATCAGAATGGACCTGGCACATCATGCTAGAGGCATTTTATAGATGAAGACTCTCATAATTAGTATGTTTGTATGGAGGTCTGTTACTAGCATTTTTACAAAAGGATTTGGCCCGTTCATCTTATCCAGATGGGTAAGGAATAACATAGATTGCAGGTTGCTGCCAATAGATTCCTTTCTAAATGGGAAAATTAAAATGATATATTTCTTAGATGGTTCGACAGATTATTTAGCTAGAACAACAGGATAGTTTATTAAGGTTTAGAACTTTGTTTTTCATTTTTTATTTTAAAAATTGGCTTTGGAATCAGAGTGAAATAAATGCAAATCCTCACTCCACCATCTTGGGTAGGTTATTTAAGCTTTATCAATTTTCTCATCTCTAAATTGTAAGAAACAAAAATATTGACCGCCCAACATTGTTGTGATGGTTAAATAAGGTAGCAAACACTGAACATGATGCTAAACATATGCTAGATGTTCAAAAAATATTTCTTTTCATTCTCCACTCCACCCAGATTCCCAGTGTTCTTATCCAGATTGACCAGGTGAAACATATGGCTGCTTATTCCAGTTATTCATTGACTCATGACTTGGTCTTGCATGGCATGTTTTCTTTCCCATGCTTCAATGGAAATATTGTGCTGCACTACACCATATACCACCCAAATGGCTACTCGTTCTTTTTTTTTTTTTTTCCTCAATATTTGTTAGTTTTGATTCCCCAACCAGATGATAAATTTCATGCATATTGGAGGCATGGCTAAGATATTTTTTGTTTCTCCAAATTTTTAGCATAATACCATTGTACAAACATTGCATGTACCACTGGCTGATTAATTGTTGTTGTACTAAGTTAAGACTCATGAATTAAAAGATATGCAGTTTGACCAAGCTCTGATACAATCTGTATTAATTTTAGGGGAAAGTAGTCTATAGATCTTGTTCTGTCTATATAAAATTTAACTTTTTATAGTATATAAATTGAAACTTGCAGAGAAGTTGCAAGAAGAGTACGGATAACTTTGAATCTTTTGAAGGTGGTTAGAGGTCTCATCCTCCTTTACCCCAAGCACTTTTCACCTAAGAACAAAAATCTTCTCTAACAAAAAAACATAACATTTATCAAAATCAGGAAATTTAACAGATACAATATTATTATATGATTTTCAATCCATATTCAAATTTTCTTAAATGTTTCAATAATATTCTTTAGTGTTATTATCTGTCACTCACACCCACCCTCTTGGCCATGGTCCATTCTGGGACTCCCTTTGAATTTAGCACCAGGTCAGACATTTTAAGTGTCTGAAACATACCCTCAGCCTTTTTCTATTCTTGTTAGCTTTGAAATTTTTGAAGAATTCTAACCAATATTTTATAGACTATCCTTTAATCTGGGTGTGCCTGATATTTCTTAATAATTAGATTTCAGCTATAGACTTTTGGCAAAAGTACCATAGAAGCATTGCATCCTTAGTACATCATATTAATATAAAGTAGATGTCAGGATTTTCGCTATAAAGTTATATTCTTTTTCATAATTAATACATAGTTTTAAGGGAAGTACATTGAGACTATGTAAAATTCCAATAGTTTTAGCATTCATTGATGACTTTCTAACTTCATAATCCCTTCCATATTTTATGGCATTGTTATAAAGGAGAACTTTCCTTTTCTGCCCATCTGTTTATTTTTTTCAGTATAGAGTCATGGATTTTTTTCCAAAATTGAATAGTTGATAATCCTTCATGGCCACCATCACTACTAATTTTGATACTTTACATTGTTCTATATTTTCTTAGTGGGGCCCATTCAATCTGGTTATTACATTGATTTGATATGTTTCCAGTCTCTTAGCACTTCTTTACTTTGTGGCATCCTGAGCTAACTCACAGTCATCTTACATTCTCCTTTCTTCAGCCTTAAAAATTAACTATTTTCTGCAAAGAGCCTTGTTCTGAGTGCTAGTTGGGATCCATTGCTACTGGTGGATCATTGTTTTATGTGTTTTTGGCTCACAGAGCTAGGAATCTGCAAAGTCTGCTATCTTTTGTACATAGTACATGTTTTTTTTTACTGATGCTTAAAATTCACACAAAAAATAGTTCCAGAATCACTAAGCTATAACACTGAAAAACATACCAATGAACTGAAATCTTATATGTGTTTTGTGTTTTTGTTTTTGCACGGTGGGGGTTGTACGTACAGAAAACTGCATATAATTTAAGCACAGTTCATCTACAACAATCTCCTTCTGTTGGAGATTGATTGCATACCTAAGAATTAGCTTGGTTACCTAGATTGTCTAACTTCTCCTCTCCCATTCTTTTAGTATAATATTAAATTGGGGTTTTAGGCATATCTAATGGTCCTCCTCCAGCATCACGTGCCTAATCCATGGACTTAACTTTTAGCTTTAATCAAGAACTGTTAGATATGCCTTTTAAGACAGTGCCTCTTTCAATGAAAACTAAAGCAAACTTGATGTCTGGGAAGGCATAGGTTTGCTCTCCATATGATCTGTCGAAAGTATTGTTATTATTTTACTATCTAGAGTTAAAATAATATCCTTTTTATGAAAGTATGATTTTTCATATTTTACGGTGAATTTGAGAGTGAATGTAAAATAAACATACTCCCCCTTGGTCATCGATATTCCTACACCAGGGAGAACAATTTGGTACAATTATTTAATGGATATTATTAATCACTGTAATTTTCATTTTATTTATATAATTATTTATTGAATTTTAAATATATATATATATATTGTTTATACTTGAAATATGTGTTGTTTGTATTAAATATATTTTGACATTTATAACAATTATATTACTAACATATAAGTTTTCATTATACTATAGAAGATACCAAGGCTCAAAAAACTTAAAATATTAAATCAAGTTTGTTTGCTAACTTGAAAAGAACAGGGTTTTGGACTCAAATTTTCTTGATTTTTTTTTAAATTGCAGTCATTTCCCACTGATGGATACCCTATTCCACTCAGTTACTTGGACAGGGAGAGGTTTTAAGTGAGAAGAGTGATAGAATTGTTGAAAAAGATGCTACTCATCCCAACTCTAATATCCACTTTGATTTATTATTGTCATAGATGTTGACGAGAGAATTTGTGATCTCACATATTTTCTCTTTATATAAAAGTAATGCCCTATTGATGATATAGGGACAAAATACTAAAATATTATAAATCTATTTTTTCTTTTATACTCACTTTCAGTGGCATGAGACACATATCTAAAGAAAATTACTGTATTTTTTAGTGTTTTTGATGCTATCTCAGAGAATAGATGATTATCAGTATTACTAGTAGTGCCATGATAATTTTAAATGGTAGTTTTCTCTTTAATTCAGAAGACAGTTGATACAAAATTCAATTATTTCCATTAAATGCAAATGGTTATCATGAAAATGCTAGTCTATCTCTGGAGATAATTAATACTTTATCTTAGTTAGGTTGCCTTTTTTGCTGCAGTGATGTTGTCTAATTTATTGTAAATGTTTAAACTTTACAGCACATCTAATTGCCATTAATATTCAATCTTCTAAAATATTGAAAATAATCTAGAGTGTAGTCTTTAGAGTATGCTAATTATTTTCAATTGAAAGGAAATTTAATTTAATTTTTAATTAAATTAATTTAAATAATTGAATTTGATATTGGGCTCCAGGCTATCAAGAGGAACATCTATAATCTAAATCTTCATGAGCAGTCTGAATATGTCACCATAAAAATAGCAATCAAAAAGTCAATGGTCTCATAAAATGTAAGTAAAAATTAAAATTAAAATGCAAAATCTAACAGTCAGAAAACAGGATAATTAAATAAAAATGAAGATTACTATGTAAATCTACCATACAAAAATGATATGAAATATTTATAAAGGGGAATAAAAATGGCATATGGATAAAATTAGTAACGATAAATACCTGAATAGAGATTACCTGAAAGGAAAATTAACATATATGTGAAAAGAATCCAACCAACAGAACAGAATCAAGGGCCTTGAAACAGACTTACAAACAGGGAACTTGATATATCCTCCAGTCAAAAAACATAGGGTGGCTGAATGGCTAAAAAGACAAAACTGTCTACAGGAAACCCACTTCAGATTTTTAAAAAATTACATACAGACTGAAAGTAAAGGAATGGAAAAAGGTATTTCATGAAAATGGAAATTAAAAAAAAAAAAGCTGGGGCAGCAATACTTGTATCAGGCAAATTAGACTTTAAAACAAAGGCTGTATTAAACAACCAAGAAGCATATTTCATAATGATAAAGAGATCAATCCAAGAAGTGTATGTAACCCTTCTAAACACATACACTCAACATGGGAGCACCTAACAAACATGGATAAAAACAAACATTGATGGGCATAAAGGGAGAGATTGAAAGTAATAACAATCATAGTAGGAACTTTTAACACCACATTGACACCAATGGGGAGATATTCTAGACAGAAAATCAACAAGGAAACAATGGTCTTAAATGACAAATTAGATCATATGGATCTAATTGACATTTTTAGAGCATTTCACCCAAAGCAGCAGAATATACATCTTTTCATGTGCATAGGGAACATTTTCCATGATAGACCATATGTTAGACCATAAAACAAGTCTCAACAAATTTAAGAAGAATGAAATCATATCAACTCTCTTCTCTGTCCACAATGGTATGAAACTAGAAACCAATTACAAGAAAACAAAACAACAACAAAAATAAATACTGAAAAACACACAAACATGAAGAATAAATAACATGCTACTAAACAATGAATGAGTTAACAATGAGATCAAGGAAGAAATAAAAAGATACCTTGAGACAAATGTAAATAAAAACACAATGACCCAAAATCTATGGGACACAGCACAAACAATACTAAGAGGGAAATTCATAACAATATAGGCCTACCTTAAGAAACAAGAAAAACTCAAATAAACAATCTAAACTTACACCTAAAGGAAACAGAAATGGAACAGCAAACAAAGCCTGAAGTGAGTACAAGGAAGGAAATAATAAAGATCAGAGCAGAAATAAACAAAATAGAGACTAGAAAAACAATACCAAAGATCAATGAAACCACAAGCTGTTTCTTTGAAAATTGATAAACTTTAACCAGACTCATCAAGAAAAAAAGATCCAAATAAAATCAGAAAGGAAAAGGAAGTGAAAATTGACACCACAAAAATATAAAAAAAATTATAAGAAAATACTACAAACAACTATGTGCCAACAAATGAGACAATTGGAAGAAATTGATAAATTCCTAAAAACATACAACCTTCCAGGAATGAATTAAGAAGAAACAAAAAATCTGAACAGACTGATTAGTACTAAAGAAATTTAATCAATAATCAAAAAATTCCCAATAAACAAATATCCTGGACTGGATGGCTTCACAGGTGAATTTTACCAAACATTCAAAGAAGAATTAACACCTATCTTTTTCAAACTATTCCAAAAATTTCAAGAGGAGGGAAGACCGCCAAGCTCATTTTATGAAGCCACCATTACCTTGATTCCAAAACTAGACAAAGACATTGCAAAAAAAGAAAATTATAGGCTGATATCCCTGATGAACATAGATGCAAAAATTCTCAACAGAATATTAGCAAACCAAATGCATCAATATATTTAAAAGATCATACATCCTGATCAAGTGGAATTTATTTCTGGGATGCGAGTTTGGTTCAATGTCTGAAAATTAAGTGAGGTGATGCACCACATAAACAAAATGAAAGATAAAAATAACATGATCATGTTGATAGATGCAGGAAAATTGTTTGGCAAAATCCAACATCTATTTATGAGTAAGACTCTCAGCAAACTGGGAATAGAGGGAACATATCTCAACATAATGAAAGCCATATATGACAAACACATCTAACATCATACTCACTGGGGAAAAGATAAAATGTTTTCCTTAAGTTCAGCAATAAAACAAGAATATTCACTCATACCACTTTTATTTAACATAGTATAAGAAGTCCTAGCCACAGCAATAACAGCAGAAAAAAAAAAGCCTCCAAATTGGAGAGAAAGAAGTAAAACTGTCATTATTTACAGACAACATGATACTATAAATAGAGAACCCTAAAGACTCCATCAAAAGACTATTAGAACTGATACATGAATTCACTAAAATAGTAGGATACAAAACTAATATTCAGAAAACATTTGCATTTTTATTCACCAATAATGCACTACCTGAAAGAGAAATTAAGGAAACAATCCCATTTACAAGTGAATAAAAATAAAACAAACAAACAAACAAAAACCTAGGAATAAATTTAACCGAGGAAGTAAAAGACCTGTACTCAGAAAATTATAAGGCATTGAAGATAAAAGTTGAAGGTCGAAATAGATGGAATCATCTACCATGCTTACAGATAGGAAGAATTAACATTATTAAAATGTCCATACCATCAAATACAATTTATAGATTCAATAAAATTCCTGTCAAAATACTGAGGGCATTTTTCACAGAACTAGGACAATTAATCCTAAAATGTATATGGAATCACCAAAGACCCCAAACAGCCATAGCAATCTTGAGATGAGAAAGAACAGGTTTATGTTACCTGATATCAAACTATGCTACAAGGCCACATTAATCAAAATAACAAAATAGAGGCATAAAAACAGACACATATATCAATAGAATAGAATAGAGACCCAGAGGTAAACCCATGCCTATATGGTCAATTAGTCTATGACAAAGAAGGCAAGAATATACAATGGGATAAAGACAGTCTATTGAATAAGTCTTGTTGGGGAGACTAGACAGATACACGCAAAAAAGAAAGAAAGAAAAGAAGGAAGGAAGGAAGGAAGGAAGGAAGGAAGGAAGGAAGGAAGGAAGGAAGGAAGGAAAAAAAAGAAGGAAGGAAAAAGAGAAGGAAGGAAAGAAGGAAGAAATTAGACCACTTTCTTACACAATATACAAGAATAAACTCAAAATGGATTAAAGACTTAATGTAAGGTGCAAAACCATAAAACTAGAAGAAAACAAACAGTGCTCCTTATAAAATATTTTCTGATATGTCTCATCATGCAAGAGAAACAAACAAACAGACAAAATGAACAAATGGGACTACATCAAACTAAAAAGTTTTGCACAACAAAGGAACCATTAACAAAACAAAAATACAACGTACTTAATGGGAGAAGATATTCACCAATGATACATTTAATAAGGGGCTGATATTCAAAATTTATAAAGAACTCAGCTCAACACCAAAAAACAGCTCAACACCAAAAAAACATAAGATCCAATTAACAAAAAAAAATGGAGAGAGAACTTGAATAGACATTTCTCCAAAGAGAACATACACATGGCCAATACACAAATGGAAAGATGCTCAATGTCATTATTCATCAGAGAAACGATAATTAAAACCACAATGAGATACCAATTCACTCCTGTCAGAATGGCTATTATCAATAAATCAATACACAAGTGTGTGTGAGGATGTAAAGACCAGGGAACCCTGGTGCACTGCTGGTGGGATGGCAGATCGGTGCAGCCAGTATGGGAAACAGTTTGAATGTTCTTCAAAAACTTAAAAAAGAACAACTTTATGATCCAGGAATTCCACTTCAGGGTATTTATCTAAAGAAATCCAAAACACGAATTCAAAAAGATATATGTACCCCTTTGTTGCAACACTATTTACAATAGCCAAGAGATGGAAGCAACTTAAGTACCCAACAATAGATGACCTGATAAAGAAGAGGTGGTGCATGTATAAATGGAATATTAGTCAACTATAAAAAGAATGAAATCTTGCCATTTGTAACAATACAGATGGACTTAAAGGTTATTACACTAAGTGAAATAAGTCAGACACAGAAAAATAAACACTATATGGTTTCGTGTGAATACTAAAGAACAAAACAAACAAACAGAAACAGACTCACAGATACAGAGAACAAACTGATAGTTGGCAGATAGGAGGGTGGTTGGGGGTCTGGGTGAAAAAGGTGAAGGGATTAAGAAGCACAAATTTGTAGTTAGAAAATAGTCACGGGGATGTAAAGGACAGCATAAGGAATATAGTCAATAATTTTGTAACAACTATGAATGGTGTCAGGTGGGTACTAGACTAGTTGGGGGAATCATTTCATAAGCTATATAAATGTCTAGTCACTATGTTGTACACCTGAAACATATAAGAAAATACTATTGAATGTCAACTGTAATTGGAAATTTTAAAAAATTTAAAAAGAAAATCTAAACATTTTTATACAGGTTATCAGGAACTGGAGGGGAAACAGAGACTTCTTTAGTAAGCTCAGAATATATAAAATTATATTGCTATGATACTAAATTAAAAACTTGATAAGAGGTACTTCAGATTCTATCCTTTTTTTTTTTTTTTTATGTCACAATTTCTCTGCTCATCAATATGGAGACATTCCAGAAGTGGGGAAAGGAAAACTGAGGAAGTAAAGAAACATATAAAATCAATCAAATAAAGGACAACTGATCAACAATCAGATATTCTAGACAGAAGTGAATGTAAACTAAATTAGAACGGAAACACTAATCAGCTTTTGCCTAAGCATATTTTCTTTCAATTACTTTTAATAGCTTTTTTTTTTTTTTTTTTAAACATAAATTAAGTTCAGCTGCAAAAAGGTCTACCAGTTACTTGCAGGCTATTTCTCATTCTAAGAAAATCTTTGTTCCAGACAGTAACAGAGACACCACACCTATGGCTTCTGGATTCAGATCTGCTCTCAACTCTTCTATGATAGCAAGTTATCTTATCAAAGCATTGACCTTGGCTTTGTCCCTAACTAGGGCAGTGTGATTTAATATCCCATGCTCCAGGTGACTTCTTTGGAAAATAAGGAAGCTGAAGAGGGAGGTCAAGATTCAAACCACTGCCCTACGCCTCCATCAGCTGTGTGACAGTAAGCAAAAACTTAGCTTCTCTGTATCCATTTTCTTATCTGTAAATCAGAATTACCAATTTCTCACTCTCAGGGCTATCATGACAATGGTATGATTTAATGTATATATCAACATGTATATTGGATGACATATGACAGATGACCATTTCTCCAACTTGCACTATATCTTTGTATCTGGACAATAGGCCAACCCTGTCTTTGAAGATATTTACATCCTACAAAGGAAAGGAAAAATTACCCAATATTTACGAATTCTGAAAGCTTTCTGAAATTGAGTGTTTGAGGTTTTGTCTTATCTAACAGTGGAAAAGCTTTTAAAGGAGCTGATTAAAGTAGCAGTCATCTTCTTATTTTATATATCTTTTTTTACTTTAATAATTGTTTCACACTGATAGTAGTTGAAAGTTTAAAAAAAGGACTAAGAAACATGCGGTCTGACAATTAAGTTCACAAACTTGTTGCAACGATTTTGCTAACCTTTTTTGATATCAGAGGGATTATTCATTCACATTTGTACCAACTGGACCAACAGTTAACCAAGTTTACTATTTGGAAGTGCTGAAAAGGCTGTGTGAAAAAGTTAGACGACTTAAACTTTTCGCCAACAATTCATGGCTCTTGCATCAGGACAACGCACCAGCTCACATGGCACTGTCTATGAGGGAGTTTTTAGCCAGTAAACAAATAACTGTATTGGAACATCCTCCCTACTCACCTGATCTGGCCCCCAATGATGACTTTCTGTACCTGAAGATAAAGGAAATATTGAAAGGAAGATATTTTGATGACATTCAGGACATCAACGGTAATACAACAACAGCTGCGATGGCCGTTCCAGAAAAAGAGTTCCAAAATTGCTTTGAAGGGTGGACTAGGTGCTGGCATAGGTGCATAGCTTCCCAAGGGGAGTACTTCGAAGGTGACAGTAGTGATATTCAGCAATGAGGTATGTGAAACTGATGGGGAAACTGAACTTAAAATGGTTCCCTGCCACGTGGAACTGAGCTAAAATGGTGGCCCCAGCGGAGACAGAAGTCCCCAGCCTAAGCCCCAGCCCACTTCCACATAACCCCCTCCAAGCCATACCTTGAGCCAATCACCAGACAACACCTTCCACTTCCCCAACTCAAGGAAGGCTCCAACCCATAAAAACCTGCTCAAAACCTTGCTAGGGGCTCAGTCTTTTGGGAAGGATCCTGCTGAGCCCGCTGGCGTGATAAAGCTGTGTTCTCCCTGATCTCTGCATGCCACTTGAGTTTCTCAGTCCTTGCTGTTTTTGTGCAAGAGAACTTTTTCTAGAATGAGTTTACAAACTTAAATTGTCCGATCTCCTGAATAAAAAAATGTAGTACAAAATCCAACTTTCATTCATTGAGTGATTTCATATATTGTTGCATCCCCGCATAATGAGGGTTGTGGGGAGCAAGGAGGGCAGCACAGGGTTAAGAAAAGACAGTAGCCATGAATAGAGTTTAAGTGGGGCCAAGGCCAAAGGACCTGCAGCCTCAAGGACTGGGCTGGTGGGCACCCAAATTGGGCCGATGCATTAGCTTTTATTAGTTAGGTGAGGAAATAAAAGAGATAAAGCTTGTCAATCTCAAGATCTGTGAATCCTATACATCATAATAGGAAACTGATTCAAGCCAATCACCCTTGCCTGCAGGCAGCTGAACCATAAGTCTCAGGATGTGTGTACTTCCCCAAGGGACAAAACCTATATGCATATGAATAGATGGAGAGCACATCATTGAATTTCTTCCCTTGCAGGTTGTGGGAAGGAATGCAGCCACAGAGGCAGAGGCTCTCCTTAGCCTGGGGAAGGTGGGGGGCTGTGCCCACCTCTATGAACCCTGTGGGTTCTCCTGTTAGTCCCCACTCGACTGCACCTGTCTTGAGTTGTCCCCTCCGTGGGGAATCTTACTCGTCATTGGCTGACCAGCCATCTTTCTAGGGCCAAACAGGGAGACATAAGTTGCAAGCACAAAGGTGAAGCAAAGTCCCTGAAAGGATTGGTCTCACAGACTCTCCTTGCTTTAGTGGCAGGTACATGGAGACAGACAGGTAGGCTGCTGCGTGGCAACAATATATCTATCACTAGAGATAAGAAACCTCAACAACTCTCGTTAGATATGACTATTTGTTATGTTTCAGATAGTGAAATTTGTTTCAATATGTTAAACTAAGCTGATTCAATCTTCTACTATTCAACTTTTGCTCAACCAAGCACAGTGAGCTGAGAGGTACCTGTGCTAGACATTCTTCAGAATGAGGTGGACTCCTTTTTAGATCATGCTAGACTAAACTTATTCTCCCATTTACACAGTTGTTCGGGCCCCATTAAAAATATAAATACTTTCTTACTTGTGCTCGCCATTACCATTCATTGTGCCCTTGGCAGAAATGTACTTTTTGTAGAAATGCCCCACCTGCCTCTTCAGTCCAATGACCTAGTCATTTGTTAAGATTCTTCTCTTTAAATCCTCCCTAGACTTCCTCTAAAATAAGTGGGACCATCACTTCCTCATTTTCCTCTGCCATATATATTATATACCTCCATTTTAGATTTTAGTAGTTACCACATTCTATACAGTACTGCAATTATTTTTGACATCTGCTTTTCAGATTCTATTTGAAACAATGCTGGATGAAATATCCTTTCACAATAACAAAAACTAAACAACTTGCAAATATAGGTAGAATAGGGAAAGGTATAACTGAGCCTTGTACTGAACTGTAAACTATTAGTCATGTATTTGTTAAATTTGAAATGTATTCATTTTACTTAAACCTTCATAGTAATGGAAGCCAGATGGGAAAGCCCATCAGTTACAACAGACTCTGTATAAACAAGATAAAACCAATTAAAATTTCTGGGAAGCATATAATATCTTGATACAAATAATTTTTGAAGTGACCCCAGGATGAAGATATTGTGCAAATGAATGGTCATTCTTAAAAGCATCATTTTAGGATGCACGGCCATGTGATTTGTGGTACTATTTCTCATAATAACCTTTAATGCAGTTGGTGACATCTCACTAAAATACGATGCAGTGACAGAATGGATACCTATCTAACGTTGTTCACATATGGTTCTCATGATAATGTGAATCAAGTAAGAGATTAATATTAGATCACTGAGAAAAAATAAATTGATAGGGGCCATCCCGGTGGCTCAGGTGGTTAGAGCTCCATGCTCCTAACTCCGAAGGCTGCCGGTTCGATTCCCACATGGGCCAGTGGGCTCTCAACTACGAAGTTGCCAGTTCGATTCCTCAAGTCCCGCAAGAGATAGTGGGAAGCGGCCCCTGCAACTAAGATTGAACACGGCACCTTGAGCTGAGCTGCCTCCTGAATGGCTCAGTTGGTTGGAGCGCATTCTCTCAACCACAAGATTGCCAATTCAATTCCTCGACTCCCGCAAGGAATGGTGGGCTGTGCCCCCTGCAACTAGAAAACGGCAACTGGACCTGGATCTGAGCTGTGCCCTCCACAACTAAGATTGAAAGGAAAACAACTTGACTTGGAAAAAAGAAGTCCTGGAAGTACACACTGTTCCCCAATAAAGTCCTGTTCCCCTTCCCCAATAAAAATCTTTAAAATAAATAAAAAAATAAATTGATAATCTTTAGAAAATTCTTCATAAATTTTATTTCTCTTAGCTGAGCTTTTGTACAGTACTGTTTGGTGAAATATTCAAACTGAAGCTATTTTCATTGTCTTTAAATGTAGAGAGCTATATTTAGCAATTGATTAAAATGAGGATATGTTTGACATTCTCTTATAATATTAAGGAGTCAAAATAGGGCAGAGTCTATAAAAAATTAGGCCTGGACAAGGTTAATAGTCCTCATGACTACCAGCAGAATAGCAAAAGACAGTAGCAATTTTATGATGTTATAACTAAGGAACGGAATAGAAGATAGGGAGACAATCAGTGTTTGATTTATTACTATATAGGCATGTATAAATTTGACTTTAAAATTAAAACATTTAAATATTTGTCAAAATGTCATTTTTTTCAGAAAGAGATTTCATACTTTCTCTAATGTACAGACAAATGAGTTTCTGAGAAATAAGCCTTGAGACAAGGCTACTTGAATCTGATTCTAATTAATTATAAGACTTCTTGCCCATTAAGATCACATAATTGATAGTGATTAAGTAGTATCATCTACTTATAGGAGGAAGTATTTCTTTCCAGTCTCTGTATTGAGAGGTTACACGTTGAGATTTTACAAACGTGGTATTAAATAATTAACAAACAGATTAAAATTGAATAGGAGGAGCTGCAACATCTAAAGAGCTTTGAATTTGTCACTCCCATCCTACCACTACACAAAGGCTGAACAAACTGAAAATCAATGACTTTCCTTGACCAGAGAACTGAGATCTCACTACAAATTGCCACTGAGAAATCTGGAGACAGGCTAATCCAGAGCCATAGCCCATATCTACTTACCTGGAATCATGAACTGGAATGAACACTTAACTGTTTCACTATGTTAATTGATTTCAAGTTTTTTCTTTTTTTTCAAAATGTGTCAAAAATCGAAAAAAATAAAAAGTTGAAATTGTGAATACTTTTTGCATTTAATAACATTTTGAGTTGCTTTGTACATAAACAACATTTTTATTTTAAACCTTTGTTATGTGGTAATAAATTTATGATTATATTGAATTTTAGCAAAAAATACTCAAAACATACTAAGTGGCATCAATTAGATTTAAGTATAGATAAATGATAATCAAATGTCATTGATGACATAAAAAATTATTATGAAATGTTACACAATATGGCATACAAATCATCTTTGTTGTTGATAGCACAAGCCGAAGGAAAACATATCTGAATGTCGAATGTCGCAGCAAAAGCTAAATGGTGATTTGGGTGAATTGCTAGAGGTTGTGTGAACAAATATGAGAGTGAGAAACCTGTGGGAACCATAGTCATAGTGCCTCTCACAATTTCATGGATTTTACCACTAGCAACTCCATCATTTTTCATAATAAAGAGTCAAGAAAGATCCCATTGAGTCTCTGGCACTGGGAGAGAAAAGGTAATTATTGAGAAATATGTCCAAAGCATTCTCCATAACAGAAGCCGACTCTCCATTGAAGCATTACATTTCTATATCACAGAAGGAAATCTAAAATCAATAATCTAAGGTTCCAGGTTAGAAAAAGAGAGAAGAAGAACAATTTAAGCCTAACGCTAGAAGACTAAAAGAAATAATTAAAATTAGAGCAAAAATCAATGAAATTGAAAACAGAAAAATGATAGAGAAAATCAACAAAACCTAAAGTGGATTCTTTGACAAGATTGATGAAATTAAACTTCTAGCCAGGGTAATGAAGAAAAGAGAAGACAAAAATCACTAATTTCAGAAGTGAAAGAAGGACAATTACTATTACTACCATGGATACTAAAATAATAAAGGAATAATATGAACAGTTCTAGGCCCCCAAATTTGAAAATTGATAACTGAGATGAAATAGACTCATTCCTTGAAACAGACAAACTACAAAAACTCAAACAATGTCAAATATCGAAGGGTGCATGGTCCTCCTTAATTATGCAGTCAGATTATATATGTGTGTGCTTATATATAATATGTAATATATTAACATATAACTTCAGTGTGTGTGCGTGTGAGTGTGTGTGTTTGTGTATGTGTGTGTGTGTGTGTGTGTTCAGTTAATAATTGGGACTGAGTAAAATTTGTTGAAAAACATAATAGCCTAATTTTATTTTCTACACACAAAGCCCATGGAGTTTTGGCTTGAATTTCAGAAGACTTATTAATCTGATCATCTAAAGAAAGGACCAATTCTAACTCTCATTTATTCTTCAATCTCTAAAGGGGGAGGTTTTCCCACTATTTTTATTTATGCCATTTCATTCATGACAACAAATACTCTCCCAGAAGGAAAGAATGAATAAAGTTAGGGTAATTATTAGATTAAGATAATGCTTAATCTAATTTTAGATTAAGATAATTAAGATAACATGTTATTTTTCACATGTTTTAGGGAACTGATATCTTGGCCAACAAATACAATAAAATGAAATGATTAGTAGTTGAGGTGGCAGGGAGGTTAGTAAAGTGAGGTAGGAATTATGACTATGATTCACTCATTATATTATTATCCCCTGATAAATTTACTAGCAAACAAAAAAACGAAGGAGAAACAATTACAAGCAATTTTAGATGCACTATGAACTATTCAATAGGTACTGTCCATTTATTTTAGTGACATTCTTGGGTATCGTATCTATATTTTTGGATCTCTATTTATTGTATGGAAAAATATGTTAATGATGAAATAATAAGTATGGTAACAAAAATGTAACATGAATTATGGTTTACTATGTGCATTATATGAGATAAGATAGAAAAACATTTTTCAAGACAACTCTAACATGACATTATTCCTTGTCATTTTGCTGTAAGTGTATAGCATATGAAATAAAGAAACTTTCTTCATTTACTTCAGGTTAGGATGTATAAGTTAAAATGCCATATAAAATGGGCACATTGGATGTGGCACTGTATCATGGAATGGTTTTAATATGCAGATATAGCACTAATTAAAAATACAATGTACCTTATTTGTTGCTATCATCCCACCATGAAATAGTCTATTCATCAGTAAAGGTGAGTGAAGAATCTTTTAATTCTATGAATACAAATATTCTGATCACTTTTGTTGATTTCTAATTGCCGTCAGGTTTTGAAACAAACATTTTACCTCCTATTCATTTTCCATTGCCATTCCTGCTGATGAAGATAAAGTGAATTTTAGGAAAACTTATATTGAATTGCTAACTTTGTCCATTTTAGCCTTAGAATATCAGTGAGAAGCTTCATTTGTGTGAAAATAGCATTTAAGGAGACACATATTGATGCAATAGTAGAAATATAAATAAAAAACCCTTTATGCTGTACATTTTAATTAAAGTATTGAGATATATAACATAATAAATTGTGGAGTGTGGGATGGGAAAAATAAATTGCCCATGCTCACCATGAAATCTGTGAATGTTAGGATACTATTATTACCCCCAAAGATCTTTTCAAGTGAGAAACATGCTGCAAATATAACATACATTAATAACCAAATCGATATATACGGAACATAATGTCTTCTTGAAGATTAAATATATATGTACAGTTTAAAATCTGAGAGTTCTGAGAGAGACAATCTATTGGGATTCATGTAGTCTCTTTTTTATAATGTATGTGCCTGTGATTCAGACCTCATTTACTTTATGATCAATGTTTTTTTCATTAAAACAATTTATTAAAAAGAAACTTGAAGAGCTCCTGTGTTCACTATGTTTCTCTATTTCAAATAAGCTAGTGTATTTTTTCCAAACCCTAAATTATGAGGAAATATAATAATGCAACAGAATTCTTAAGATTGTAGCAAAAATAATTTGAGTCCTTTGGGAACCCAGAAAGGATGAATTGCAGAATTGGGTATTATAGAAAGGAGGAACTTACACATCTGGCTTATGTTACTAGCATCATGGCTACCTATGTACTCTAAGAGTTTCTAACAGTGTAGAACACTTATATTATGCATAAGGTATTCGTTCTGTAAAACATCATTTTGAATAATGTTGATAAACGTTGCAAGGGTTCTCCTCCAATAAAAATGACTAGCCAAGACTCATACATTGGGTCATCTGTAAAAGAGAATAGATGTCATTGGCAGTACTAATCCTTGACAATAATGAGAAAGGAAACTCCTACAACAAAACTTAGACTATACTCAGAGCTGACGTGGTCCTAGATCAGTGCCACACCCTCCACCCAACTCCCTGAACCCTCCACGTGTATCTTTTAAAAGAAGTAAAAGCAAATCCTATCTGCAGGAATACTATCTAAATTTTCCATTTAGGCCTCAAGACTCAGAATTAAAAACAAATACTGCTAAAAAGCAAAAAATGAAAGCATAAAGATCATGAGTATACAAAAGGACAAGCCACCATGACTAAGAATTCACACAGTCAAAAACTGATTTAGACTACAAAGACTAAAGGTATTAGAACTGTCAGATAGGGATATAGAACAGCTATTTATGAGGGGTTTATGAACATAAGGGATAAAATCACAAAGATGGACAGTTTAAAACAAATATATACAAATGCATCAGATGTATAAAAGCAACTGGAACTACTAAAATAATATTTATAAATTTAAGTGAGCATTCAACAAAGTTAAACAGCAGATTAAACACTGCTCAAGAGAAAAATAATACACAGGAAGATGAATAAAAATAAATTACCTGCAATAAAGTCAAGGAGCTAGAAAACAGAAAGGAAGTTGCTATAATGGAGTTGGGAAGTTTTGAATACATATAACTGGAGTCCCAGAAGGAGTGAATAGAAAGAATGCAGTACAGTCAATGTATAAACTGATAACATTTTTGAAATTTTAAGAACTGGAGAAAAACATAATTTCACATATTTTACTCTCTCTCTCTCTCTCTCTCTCTCTCTCTCTCTCTCTCTCTCGTACACCCAGTGCTAAAACATTATTGGCCTCCACACACACACTGTCAGGAATTCTCCCAACACATTATGATATCCAAAAAAATCCACGATGGAATTCTAAATGAGTCTAAGAGAGTAATATGTCCTTTACTGAAAAACCACTGTTTCAGACTAAGATGAGCTTATAAGCATTTGACATATCATAATCAAGAACCCACATTTCAAAAGTGATTACAGGAACACTTAAAATAATAGAAACCAAATATTTGATTTGTAAAATTTAATTTTAAATCTTGACAGTAGTGATATTCAAGACATATAATTAACTAAAACTAGTGCACAACACTTGTGCGTAGATGTGATATGAAATTCCTTCAAGTTCAGAAGCCTAATAGATTCAAGTCAGTGCTGTCCACCTGATCTTCTCTTTACTCTTGTGTCTCCCAATTTTATGCAGGACTCTGTTGCCTGAGTCACCTAAAAGACTGGCTCCTTATGCTATCAAAATATTGTTATTTTTACCATGAACAAATCTTTCATGCAATGGGCTTGTTGAGATGGTAGAGGCTAAAGAATGCGGCTTCCCTGAGCAGTCAAGATCAAATTTCATAGCTATTTGTGTGCCTATTTGTCACTAAATATTTTCAAGTTTTTAGTAACCTAGTATAAAACTTTTTTTAAATTCTAACTTATCCTTGGTAGTAGAGGAATTATGTAGCTTCTTCCCACTTATAATCATTAGTGTCTACAGGTGTTTACCAAAAGAACCTGAGAATCACTGGACAGACAAATTGGCATAGGTCAGTTCATACACACACGCAATTATATATATTTGTGCATATGTAAAAGGCAAAGTATTAATCCTACAATTTCATGTTTTTAGTATGAGGAGTCCTTGGGATTGCCATGGAGAAGGATGGTTAGCAAATAGTTATTTTTAAAATTAAAAACAACTGAGGTGTATCTTCTTACTCAACATTAGCAAATATAGTTTGTTACTTTCAAGTTAGAAAAATTGAGTTTTAAATATAAATGTATGAATACTTGCACCAAAATGTCTGACTTTGACATGGTTACTTGAAAATGTTCAATATTTAGTAACTAAACACTTTGGAAAGCTTTTTGCTTTGTTATAAAACATAGATTAAAACATTTTAAACACTAAATAATGCTAAAATCAGTCTTGCATTTTCATTTACTTACCTCTTTCTTTAAATACCAAAAACATTATCCAAATTGATAACTTTCGTTTTTCATTGAAATGTCATCTTTTAGCTGTTTCCCCAATTTATATCCACTTTCTAAAGACCAAAATTAGCCACTACTAAAAGTGATTAAATATTACTCAGATTAATTTAAATTAAATAATATTAAATATTACTCAGGTTCTCAAAATAATGCCCTCCAAAAAAAAAAAGAAAGAAAATTTACTAGTCCTATAAATGTTTAAATAATTGGCTGTTTTAAAAAGTATTACTCAATTAGATATATAAATAAAAGATAAGTAAGTATATACTTTTAATATCTCAAAATAAAATATTCTTTTGATTTAAGATGATACAACTTCTGCTTTGGATGACTTACCTCTTCATTAACTATTGACATATAGATCTACCATCCCTTCCTAAAACACATGGGACAAGATGTGGTCCAGATTTCAAAATTTCTCAGAAAGATACATAATATATACATAACATTCCCAGGATGAGCAAGGGCACATCAGCATTTTTTCAGCAAAACATGTGAGTAACCATATCAAGTGAAATATCTAAGGATTCCAGGTCACCTTACTAAGCCGAGGTCAGTTATGTCTACAAAGTGGGTTAAGAAAAAAAAAAAAAAAATCTCTCACTAAAATTCAGAATTATAGATAAGAGAATGTGGACATATTTTCCTTTTTATAAGTTTTCTTTCACTTCACAATACCCACTCAAAGGTTCAAAGGAAGACTATTTCCCATCTTTACTAGCTTCTAATATTCACTATGTTTGCTATCTATTGTTATATACCATTAGTTACAGCCAATGCCAAATAAGTAATATTGAGTGTTCATTTTTGTCCCTTTGGCACAAGGACCAAATCTTATGCTGTTTGAGATCTTGTACCATGTCTTATATTCCCAGATCCATAGTGTCTTTCTACAAATGGGTTGCTACCTCAAATGGAGTAAAATTGTATTTGCATTTTATAAATAATTGTTACTCTCATGCCCAATAATGTTTTGAATGAAAAGATAAGTCCATTGCTTATCGATAATTGAAAGTGGATTTTCTTAACTCCTTTTAATTTTATTTTAAAAAATTAAAACAAAACAAAACAAAAACACTTGTGTTATTTCCTAAAGAAGAAATTATAAACATTTCTACAGGGGCTAATCTGGGGTATTCTCTGTGTGTGTGTGTGTGTGTGTGTGTGTGTGTGTGTGTGTGTGTGTTGTAACCTCTCACACTTTTTCTTGTGTGACTTAGTTCAACCATTAGATTTAAATTGTCTATTGGGATTGTATCTGTCCATTTAATAGTCACACAGTAATTATTGCAAAATCAAATATCTTAGACTGGGAGCTATGAGTTCTCTATCCATGTAAATTCTTCATAATCACAACATAAATGGCTGAATGCAGGTACTGTAATGATCATTTGTGGGTCTAGTAGTCTCTGATATTCTGGAACTGTCACTGCCGAAAAAACTGCTGATTATTGGCTGTCTTCATTTGAAATCATTGCTCATCATCTGGTTCTATCTGTTTAGTTTGCAAAGTGTTCTACACTGAATGGCTTCAGTGTTATAAATTGCTACACTTGTTTTTATGGCAATTTCTATTACTTTTATACACTATCTAGATAAGGCAGGTTTTCTAATGTAAATAAAAATATTTGCAAAACAAAAATGTTTTCTTATAAACCATATGTTCTTTATTTTCTCCCAAGATAACGATTCTTTCTGAGTTGTGTTATAACCCCGTTATTCCTGGAAAATATTGTTGCTGCCAATGGGTGACTGTGCATGAAAATTAAATGTTATTTGAACAAGTGAAACTTAGAGTTTACTAAACATTTTATTTCTTGTACTGCAGTATTATTTGTGATCAATCATTCCAATTCTTTGGTACCCAGATCCCTTGAATGATGCTGGAAAACTGGTATGAAAATAGACAAAACAGAGCTCCAGAGAGTCAGAAGCTCAGGAGCAAAGAGAAAAATAAGAGATTCATATACTTCTAAGGATGGGAAGAAAGGTTCATATTCAGGAGTAAAAATGAGGAACCAAGGAAGTAAGTAGCATAGACTCTTGCTTTTGAATCAATAAAACCTTTTTCATATCTTGTATCAATCAAGGTAGGAAAAACAATGCAAAACAAACAAACAAGCAAAACTACTAAGAATGGGTGAGAAAAAAAGAAGAAAAGGAAGCATGTGAAGGGATTTTAATAATTCATAATCTGATTGGAAAAAATGTGATGTATATAAATGAAATAGAGAATAAAAGAAAATTGTATGCAATCAACTTTGTGTTCTGATCAAAATATGAGGTCAGACTAAAGGTACTATAGAAATATTGATGTAGATATTGGCATGAAAACATTTCAGTGGACGTATTTAGAGTAAAATATATGAACATCATAAAATAAAAATCAAAATTGGCAGAGGAAGAGAGTAGGTAAATTACAGCAGCTGAACTAAAAAGAACTCTGCTAAATACAGTCAATTAGTGAGCTGGAAAATTAGACAAGGAATCCCACAGAATATATCACCCATGTGTGTGTGTTTGTGTGTGTGTGTGTGTGTGTGTGTGTGTATGTGTGTAAGACACAGAGAGAGAATAAAATGACGTTTAATACACACAGAGGCTAAATCACATTACATTATCCATCAACACTTACGTACAGTGGAGCATGGGGACAGCAGACCATATGGATAGTATGTAGAAAGATAAACAAAGAAATAATTTTTAAAAATTATCTAGAACTAAAGAGAAAACACAAGTCCTCATATTTTTATTGTCATTCCAAGATAGAAAAATAAATAAATAAATAATGGCCCATACCTTGTCATATAATGATAAAAATTTAGAAGTCAAACGAGTTCTTTCATTGGAAGTTCCTTGGAATGCATGGGAGTAGAAATGATTATTAAATAAGTAAGCAGCTGATACACTACTGAATTCTCATTAGTAAACAGGTACACGATGTTGAAAGAATGTCTTTACATTTCTGAAGTTAAAAGAATTAACTATAACTCTATATTCTATCAAACTAACATCCAACTGAAAAGCTAAATAAAAACATTTAAAGCTTGTCCAAACATATGTTTCTCACCCATCACTCCTATCTGAAAGAATTCCTAGAGGATTCACCTTAAAACAAGGAACAATGACTCAAAGGGAGAAATTATACAAAAAAAAAAAAATAGTGAAGAACAATGAAACCAGTATGATTTATATTTGGGCTTAAATCAGGGTAGTTCATAAATTAAAACATTGACAATTTAGATGAGGGTAAAGGGGATCAAATATATGGTGATGGAAAGAGAACTGACTCTGGGTATGTCACACACAATTGATATACAGATGATGTATTACAGAATTATACAACCTGAAATCTATGTAACTTTACTAACAATTCTCACCCTAATAAATTTTAATTAAAAAAATTGACAATTTTAAAGTAAATTTAGTTTATTAATGATTTCAATGTAGAATAGTTTTTTCAGTGCGCTGATGTAAAAGATGACAGAAGATGGGAGGAACAGAGAAACAAATGCTAAGTTTCTTTATTTATATGATAAAAGTACAAAGAAACTTATTAACATAAGACTTTGCATAGAAATATCAAAACATAAATATACATAAAATTTCAAAATGAAACTATTTGAAAAACATTAATGAGGTGTCAAACTTATAAATCATTAGAGAAAAAAACTAAGAAAACTGCATGAATTCATCAAAGAATAATGTATAACTTTTTTAAGAGCAGAGAACATTTAAAAAAACCATAAAATAGTCAGGAAACAGTCTAAACATCTCAGTAATAACAAATAAAATGAATATCTAAAAATAACAATTTAAATGGATTTAAAAATGTGATCTTTTCTCCTGTTTGAAAGAGGTACACTTAGAAGAAAATTACTAATAGTTGTTGGTATGGAAGAAAGAAAAAAAGCTTATATCTGTAAAAAAATGAGGTATGTTATTATAAGTGTTAGAGCCAAGGGAATATTAATTAAATACATTTAAGATGACTAATAGATATTTTTATATTTATAAAATTTGTAGTCCTTCAAAAGATTCATGCATTTATTCAATCTATTACATTGAAAGCCAATATTGTATCAGACATGCCTTGGCCTCTACAAAGGAAGCACATAATAGACACAGTTGCACAAGGCTATGAAAAAAAAAGAATGGAATGGCCTTAAACAGAGATGGCAAAGACTCCAGGAAGAACAAATGGTAGTGATGACATCAGTTTGGGGCATGTTTCTTTTTGTTGCTTGGTAGAAAACAAAGTATAGTTCTCAAGTAGAAAGTTAGTTTTAGTTATATAAGTCTTGTGTCAAGGTGAAATCCAGCTTAGAGATATAAATTTTAAAGTCTTTAGTACAGAAACTGCATTTAAAAACACATGACTCAATGCTATTAAGTAAGTGATTATATGTAAATAAAAGCAAACAATCAAACAAACAAGAAACCCAAGGACTTAGCCTTTGAACATTCCAATATTGCAAGAGCAGAAAATGAGACATCCTGTTGTTCCAGTGCTGCAGAAGCAGCTAAAAAGGCATCAGGGACATACGGGGAGGAATTGAATTATCTGCCTTCATGGTGAGGGCTGGAGGGGCAGGAGAGGCAGCTTTCTACCAGACAGATGTGCTGGCAGAATCCATTGTTTCTTTGTTGAGCCCACCCCCATCTCAGCATGCAGAAGAAGTCAGCCTCCATACCTCAGTCTCGATCAACATGACTAATTCTGTTTGCACCACCCTGGTGATTCCCTGAGATCCCACCCCAGCCAACTTGATGGATCATCCTAGCTGCTTCCAGTGGCTTTTCCATATAAACATCTTGTCTTGGTTCATGCTGCAGACTTTCCTAAAATCTCTCAAAGTTTCACAGAACCCAAAAAAGAAGCATCTGGCTTCGCTGTGCCCCATAAACCATGTTGAGCCAGTCACAAGCCCAGCACTAGCAGCAGCTGGTCTCAGTTCATGGCTTAACCTCTCTGAGGCACATCCAAATATGAGGAGATGGCAGATGCAGATTTCTTTGTGGCTCATGCCAAGTGGCCTTGGAGAGAGCACAGGCTGCAGCTGAACTTTGCCTGTGGCAGAGCCCCTCCCAGGAGTCCCCAGGGCCAGTATGCCTAGTAGCAAGGTTTGGATGGAACTGGAGCACCATCCAGCTGCCTCCAAAAGCAACACACCCACAGGGCAGACTGGGCAGTCGCCAGAGCCCTGCTGAAAAAAACCCTGCTCTGTAGGGTCAACCCCTGCACTATAGCTTCTCCACTATAGTCACAGCCAGTTCTCACAACCAATCAACCCAAGAGTGAACCCCTCCCATTGACATGCAAACAGCAATCAAGGTTCAACTACAACAGCAGGGTACACACAACCCACGCAAGGGACACACCTGGGGCACGCAGCTCTGGTGATCTTGGAGACTATGTCACTATGTCCCATAGGACATCTACTACATAAGACCACTCTACCAAAACTGAGAGACATAGCAACTCTACCTAATACATAGAAACAAACACAGGGAGACAGCCAAAATGGGGAGAAAAAGAAACCTGTCCCAAGTGAAAGAACAGAACAAAGCTCCATAAAAACACTAAACTAAACAGACACAAGCAATTTACCAGATGCAGAGTTCAAAACACTGATTATAAGGATGCTCAATGAATTTAGGGGAAAAGTAAAGGAACTCAGTGAGAACTATAGTAAGAAATAGAAAACATAAAAATGGAGATGAAAAAACATAAAAAAAGAATCAGTCAGAAATGAAGAATACAATAACTGAAATTAAGAATACATTAGAGGGAATTAACAGTAGATTAGATGAAACAAAGGATCAAATCAGTGAATTAGAAGTTGAGGTAACAGAAAAACAGAAAAAACAGAAAAAAAAAATCCATAAATGAGGACAGTTTAAGGGGCCTCTGGGACAACATCAAGTACATCAACATTTGTATCATTGAGGTACCCAAAGGGGAAAGGAGATAGCAAAAAACTGAAAACATATTTGAAGAAATAATGACAGAAAACTTCCGTAACCTGGTGAGGGAAATAGACATACAAGCTGAGGAAGTGCAGAGAGTCCCAAACAAGACGAACGCAAGAGGCTTACACCAAGACACATCACAATTAAAATGCCAAAGGTTAAACAGAAAGAGAGAATCTTAAAAGCAGCAAGAGAAAAGCAGGGAGCTTCTGTAAGACTGTCAGATGATTTCTCAAAAGAAACTTTGTGACATAAAATATTCAAAGTGATGAAAAGCGAGGACCTACAACCAAGATTACTCTACCCAGCAAAGCTATAATTTAGAATAGAAGGAGAGATAAAGAGCTTCCCAGATAAGAAAATGCTAAAGGAGTTCATCATCACCAAACCAGTATTATAAGAAATATGAATAATGAAATAGCTATAACTACATAGGTATCAACAATTACTTTAAATGCAAATGGATTAAATGTTCCAATCAAAAGATAGAGTGGCTGAATGGATAAAAAAAAGTAAGACCCTTACATAAGCTGCCTACAAGAGAATCACTTTAGATTGAAAAACACACACAGACTAAAAGTAAAAGAATGGAAAAATATATTTCATGAAAATGGGAAGGAAGAAAAGAAAAAAAAATCTTGGGTAGCAATACTTATACAAGACAAAAAGGGCTTTAAAACAAAAGCTGTAATAAGAGAGAAAGAAGGACTCAGCAATTGCACTTCTGGATATTTATCCAATGAAACCCAAAACAGTATCTTGAAAAAGACATATGCATTCATATGTTCATTGCAGCATTATTTAGACTAACCAAGATATGGAGGCAACCTGGATGTCCATCAATGGATAAATTGTTAAAGAAGAGGTGATACATATATACAATAGCATATTACTTAGCCATAATAATAATAAAAAAAGAATGAAAGATAGAAAGAGAGAGAGAGAGAGAGAGAGAGAGAGAGAGAGAGAGAGAGAGAGAGAGAGAAAGAGAGAAAGAAAAAAGAAAAAGAAAAAAAAAGGAAATCTTGCCATCTGCAACAACATGGATGGACTTAGAGGGTGTTGTGCTGAGTGGAGTAAATCAGACATAGAAAGACAAATGCCATTTAATTTCATTTATATGTGGAATCTAAAGGACAATATAAACAAAACAGAAATAAACTTATAGATACAGAGAACATTTTGATGGTTGCCAGCTAGGAACAGGATTGGGAGGAGAGTGAAAAAGGGGAAGTGATTAACAAGTACAATTTGGTAGTTACAAAATAGTCATGAGCATGTAAAGTATAACATAAGGAATACAGTCAATAAAATTGTAATAACTATGTATGATCAGATGGGTACTAGATTTATCAGAGTGATCACTTTATAAGTTATATAAATGTCTAATCACTATGTTGTACACCTGAAACCAATGTAATATTGTATGCCAACTATAATTGAAAAATAAAACTGTTGTTGAAAAAAATAAGAAAAAGAGTTATGAAATAGCAATGCTGGACAGAGTGAAAGTACACAGGGATGGCAAATTTTAAGGGGTGTGAAAATAAATTCAAGTGTCTATAGATATTCGTAAGAAGTAGGAGTGACATAAAATTTAAATCTGGATGTATCTAGGAATGAAGAAGAAACATTATCAAAGTTAAGTCTTCTGAGGGAAAGGGGAAGACAATAGATTGGAATTGACAGAGGATACAAAATTCCATCTCCAGACCCAGCAGTATGAGGAGGAAGGAAAGTAAAACAGCCACCATTTGAGCACCTTACAGTAGAAGCAGTATTCTCTTTGGGGTCGGGAGAGGAGAGCAGGCATCAGGTTTTACTAACAAGAAGGTAACGTTTTACAAAGTAGTTCAGATGGTTGCATCAATTATTTATTTCTGTTTTATAAACCACCAAATCTTAGGGTTTAACATAACACCCAATGTTTTGTCCCCTCATAAATCTATAAGCCAGCTAGGAGGTTCTGTTGATCTAGGTTAATAGTGCTGACCCAGACTGGACTTGCTCATATATCTACAATTGGTTAGTGAATTGGCTGGGATTGGCTGATCTAGGATGGTCCTGGCTTGAATGTCTAAGTTCTGCTCCATGTGTTTCTCATATTATGCCAGCTGTCATTCTCCGTTCTCATGGTAATGGCAGAAAATTTGAATGAATTCAGAAATGAAATATAAACAGCCAATAAACCTATTAGAAAAAGTTTACTTTTACTAGTAATCCGTGAAACAGAAATTAAACCAATAAAAACATAACGTTTTTATACAACACTTTAAGAAATATTTATAAAATTCAATGATAGTAATGAGGTAAAAATATATATACTCTCATTCACTTTCGGAGAAAGATTACATTGGTCCTCCCTTCCTGGAAGGATTTTCTATAAGGATTTTCAATAAGATACATCGATATTTAAATTGTAGCTACTGACCCCAAAACTATACTTATAAGTATGAATTGCAAAAGAATATTCACAATATGTATAGAGAAGTGTGTTTAAAGATGATCTTTTTACCTGTTTTTATAAAATATCAAGCATTGAAAACAACTATAAATGCATAAGGAAAGTTTAAGTAAAGTACATTAATCAGTCAGACTTAAAAGAAAACAGGTAACACACTTAAATTGAGTAACTGAGAATGTTTTAATAAAGGCACTATCGCAATGATATGGATACAATTTTAGGAAAAGAAACAAAGTGGTACAGTACCATGATGTTGGAAAGAGTGGAAAACACCTAGTATCCCTGAGCCTGAAAGGTCAAGGTGTTGAAGCCATAATCAGAAACGTGTACTGTACTAGCTCTATGCAGAAGGCCACCAGATAGGAGGTATAATCTTTGGGAGAGGAAGATGGCAAACTCATAGGGAATGAAGCATGGAAAAAAGGTGGCGAACAAATACCCTAATTTTACTTTTTTCTTTTCTGACTCTCCTGCCAATAGTTCTCACGCATTGGCTATAGCAACCAGGAGAGAGAGGGCAAGGAAAGTGTTGGGGATCAAGAGGTTTTCCATGCAATCATTTCAGTTCAGTTTCCCAGGGTACAGAGCAATGTGGAGAAGAGTGGAGATGGGATCTGGAGAGACATATGGAAGATATCCAGCACAAAATAGAATATTAAACAGCAGATTAAAAAATCAAAATAAGCTTATACTTACTGATGACAAATGGTTTCTCCAACATGGTGAAACGAGAAAAATAAATTCTCAATTCAATACTTACAACTTAATATTTTTATATAAAATAGACAACATGAACATACAGTTCTAAATATACATAAATATTTGCGATTGTTAATTGTATATGCCAACTTGACTGGACTAAGGGATGCCCAGACAGTTGATAAATCATTCTTCCTGGGTGTACCTGTGAGTGTGTTTCTGGAGAGATAAGCATTTGAATCAGCAGACTGAGTAAAGAAGATCAACCCTCACCCATGTGGGCAGGCATCATCCAATCTGCTGAAGGCACAGACAGAACAAAACACAGAGAATGGGTGAATTCTTTCTGTCTCTTCTTCAGCTGGGGCATCCATCTTTCCCTGACCTCAGACATCAGAGATTCTAGTTCTCTGGCCTTCCACTCTGGTACTTACCTAGTGGTCCCACGGTTCCAGGCCTTCATCCTGGGACTAAATTACACCACTGGTTTGCCTGGTTCTCTAGCATGCAGGTGGCATGTCATGGGATTCCTCAGCCTCCATAACCATCTGAACCGATTCCTATAATACATCTTTCTTTATCTGTCTGTCTGTCTGTCTGTCTATCGATCTATCATCTACCCTATTGATTTTGTTTTCCTGGAGAACAGTATTACAATATTTACTTTAGTGCATTAAAAATCTAAGTATATTAATTAAATTGTTAAGAGTGGTTATTACTTATGTAGACAGTAGTGGAAACAGAGACATGAGGGGAGAGCTTTTATTAATTTATATTTTAAATTTTAGAATGAAGACATATTTATGCATTAAATTTACTTAATTAAAATTTTAAACTTTTAAGTAAATAAAATTAGTTCTAAAATTCTGCAGAGCATTTGGGCAAAGGTGGGAGTAGAAGCAGAATTTGTATTATGATACACAATAATTTATCTTCTAATATATAATATATGTGGAATCAGGTTGACAAACCACAATGGAAAGCTCCTTCTTTAGCTTAAGTGGGTCATTTATCAATTTATAATTATTCAATTATATGAATTTGTTAATGTGCATTATAACATCACTTGTATAGCTTGTCTTTATGTCAAGTTACATTTACATGGATTCTTGAGTTAACACTAAGAAATGATTTTTGTCTGGTGGTAAGCAGAAATAATTTTCTCTGTTTTACCAATGGAAAATTAAAATTGAGGTATAGAAGCACCCACAACTTTCTCCAAATATTTTCAATGATTTACTGACAGAACACAAAACAGGACATATTTTTCCCACACTCTGGCCTAGAGACTTCTACTCTGTAACACATGGTTGTCTGCCATATGGGAATAGTATGCATGAATGTCATATTCATGGGCTTCATTACTTTTAGAATGTACTTCTAACCTCTAGGGAAGTTGAAAAACATTTAATTTTGTCCCTACAGGAATCTCTGCAATAATCTAAATGTATGATTCCCAAGGTGCATGACAAGCTTCCTGAAAGCGTCATGATGAACTCACAGAGATACTAAAGGATATGTTCAATTTTCATGGAAAGCACAGTGGTATTAGATATTTGATGACATTGAGTGAACTACTTGCTCTAAGTAATATAGTTTCTACATTAGAAAGTGTTGCATACACTTCAATTATGTCATGGCTTTTCAAAACCAAGTTTTTTGGTTACTGTGATAATAAGCAAGTACTGACTAGAAATATACCAGAAACAGGAAATGATTATGACTGTACCCAATCTAATTCTGAGGTGTAAGAAGTTGTACAGTGAAAAACAGCCACATACATGCCTTTAGTAATAGCATTTATTGAATTGTGGTTAATTTCTTCTAAAGTTATTTGTATTGTATTTTTTTCCAAATGACTGTTAATTTGTTTGGACATGAATAGTTATTAAGTTGTTTTGACCTAACTGCTTAGTAAACGGTACTCTTATTTATTTCAGCTGGAGATCACTCTGAAAAAAATAACTGAGATGCTAAGTGTATCTTGAACAAAGAAAGCAAGGAAACCTCTGATCTAAAGTATTAAAATTATATTCAAGTGAGCCAAATTACAGAAAATGCAGTAAGAGTCTTATATGCTACTTACCTAACTCTAAACCTACTCCACCTTTATGCTAGATTATCAAGCAACGTGCCACTCTTTTACTGTCTTGTTGGAGGAGTTGATTTACATGGTCTTCTCTTTCATGAATGTGTATCTAGATGAACTATCTCAGAATTTTATCACTGAGTGTAAATAGGGAGAATTGATGCTTTGTTCCCTTCATCCACAAATATTATTTTCTGAACTTTTACTACGCACTTTTGACTCATCTGGCAGGGGAAATATGCTAATATGCATAGTGCAGCAGAAAGCAGGTGTTGAGCATTGTACTGTGAAATTATACTAGTTGATACCATGAACTCAAACATGAAAAGTGTTTGATATGAAAAGAAAGAAAAAATCACATCACCTTGTAATATATAGTTCTAGACTAGGAATCAGAGCAGTCTCTGCCACCATCTACTTCTATTACCATGGGCAACCTATTTACTTTTCTGGGCCTTAGTTTTGTCACATGGAAATGTTAATTCTCTTACTCATCAATCTAACAATAATTTATCAGTATATAGAGTATTTTGAGGAATTTAAGGATGAATGTAAAATAATATATACTCTCAGTTACTACATAATCTATTAAGTCGGGTTAGGACATACAGTTACTTCCTAGTTTATGAATATCTTCATTTATTCACCCACTTCTGAGGAAGGTTGCTCTGAAATCTGTGTCCTGTGCTCAACCTCTACTGTGAAAAACAAATAAACAAAAAGTCTTGAGGCTGTGCCCCACGATTAACACTCTTGACACCTCCTGCCCAGTCTCTAGTCCTAGCTTGTCAGCTATGGAGGTGCAAACCATTTTTGAGTCATGGAAAACCGTACATAGCTGCTTGGAAGAAGTGTGCTTTTTCCCTAAGGCAATTTAGAGTAATTAAATCTTTCTCCTCAAGGAGGCACTGTGCTTTTTTTCCATTTGGTAATAGAGCATTTTACCCAACATATATCAAATATAAAAGACCCGATCACTGAAATACTTAACTTTTAATCATATTCCTATCACATTTTATTTTAGGTCATTTAAATACAAGCAGGTCTCCTAGGTAACTCAGTTCATTGCTGATGAAAGCTGAGCAAAATCGCCTTCTATGGTGGCTATCAGAGAGAAAAGGAATTATCCTAAATGTACTCTGCATTACAAATGAGGAGGTAGTGTTACTGAGAAATTGAAATTAACCAAAAACATCTTTATAAAGAAAATCTTTGGAGAGTTTTTTTCCTCTTGTTGCCTTTGTGTTTGACCCTTTGAAAATGTTATATTTTTCAGAATGGCATTGTTTCCTGGGCAAGGTGAAGAGAACTATATACACCTAGGAGGTAACTTTTGTTAAAAAATGGAGATTCCCAATGATAAGGAAAAAATAAAAGACTAGCCTGAAATTCAAACACAGAACTTTAAAGCTGTGTATATTTGCTTAGGCTCTGAATGAAGAGAGAAGCTATTTTTCATTCTGAATTGACATAAGACCAATGAGATTGAATTATTTAATTTCCCGTTTCAGCATTAAATGTGAAATTGTGCATACATGTACTATAATTAAAACCAGCAAGATTTGTTTCACAGAACAACTTTCCAGAGAATAACTTTATAGGCTACTGTGATTAGCCTTTACTTCAAATGTAAAATTAAACTATACAGTTTTTCTTCATTGTTTTTTCCCTGCTGGAGGAAAAAAAAATGTCATCCACTGTTTTTATGCAACTTTAAAATTTTCAATAACCATACTAGCTAAAAACGTAAAATTATACATATTCTTCTAAGTTATATTTAAAAATTTGTTGCAAGAGTATTAATGCACATTACTCCCTTCTATACTTTTGTACACAACAATAAGGAGAACTGGGAGAGTAAGTTCCGTAGAACATCCTTTTTGAGTTTTCAGCTTTTTATTTTCTTGAAATTGAAAAAGACATTTCACTTCTTTGAGCCTAAGTTTCCCCTTATGTAAAATGGAGGAATAAAGCCTATCTAGAAGTGTGTTACAAGATCAAAACAACAATTTTGATGTGATGTGCTTAAAATGGAATCCAGAATATAATAGTGATTAATATTTTTATTTTCTGTCCACATAAGATAAAGAGCTGTCAACTTTGCCAGTTTTCATCATTAATGGAATAGGAATACTCTTTGTGTTGCTATTGATACAGGAAGAGTTAGCATGTCCCTAGGTAGACAGGGAGGTCCCTGGTGGAATAAACAAAGACAGTCATCATATCCTAAAACTTCAGGTTTGAAATCACACCTTCCGTCCAGGACACAATGTAACAAGGCTTTGAGGTTAATCATAAAATTCATTTTGGCCTGACAAATGGAGCAGATCTGATAGATAATAGTAAGGTTACTTTGCTAATTCCTTTAGTATGGGCAAGCAGAATAAACCTGGTAGACAAATTTCATTAGAAGGCACCAGTTCCCTTCTTCAAACAAGTTCCCTTTTCCAAACAGCTCCCCTTCCCCAAGCAGGCAAGGGAAGGTATAAAAGTAAGAGCTTTTGCCTCAGTCATGTGGCACCCTCCATTCGGGACCCCCTCCTGCTCAGGAGCTGCAACCTCTTCTCCTGCCTCTAATAAACTATCCTCTTTTTAAAACTTTTTGTTTCTCCCTGATCCATGTTTCCATTCTTTGGCTTCACGAGACACGATCCTGGCCCACACTCAGAAACTGCTAGCAGATCCAACATCACCTATATCATTACGGCTTTAAAAGCACTCTAATAAAATCCAGTTGTCATTAATAAAAATACTAAAGTATTCTACTGATTTTTAGTTTTCCGTGAGGCTCTGGGACAAGTTTTCATTTTTTTTAAATCCCTGATCCCCCAACCCCCTTCCCTGCCCTCTGCCCTAAATCAGTCAATTAATCAATTCTCCCACCAGAAAGGCGTAACAGTACCAGGGTGACTCTCACAGATGCATTTCAGCACTGCTTTACCTACCTTTAAAACCTAATGCTTCAGCTTTATGTAATATGATGGAAAATTGCCAAGTGTATCTATGTGAAAGACATTGAGGTGTCCCTTCGATTTAGAAAGCATCTGTGTCTATGCCCAATTATTGCCTCAGCCTGTGTTGAGACAGAATAACTGGTCAATCAATATTCATGGATTCAATTAGCCAGGCTTTAAGCAGTAAGTATTCCTCTTTGCACTAGGCAACTTCCACTGGGCTATGTGCACACAAAAGAACTGTAAGATGATCTCTGCCCACAGAGAGCTTGTGGTCACATGGTCGTGTGAGGGGGGTTTCTCACAAACATGACATAATTAGACAGCAAGTTTGTACTTGGGTTCACATACTTCACACAAGTACTGCTGCTGTTTGGAGGAAAGGAGTGTGATCTCCACTGACAATCAAAAAGTTTTCTTGAAAGCCAGGATGGCTAGAATACTAAATGCTTTGAAAACGAAAGGCAATGTATGTATATCTGAGACACAAAACCTATGTAAACTTGTCCAATACTTTTGAAGAATGTTTTCCTATTAATTCAGGATAACTTATGCATGTTCTTGTCATTTTCCACAACTCCTCATTTCCTTTCTTTATTCTGTCAGTGGTTAGTTTTCAAAGTAAGGGGGACAATTCTACCAAATATTCCTGGATTGCTTCATGTGAAATGTATCTCTCATTCCCACAGTAAAGAGGATCTGCAGACTATATGGATATTTGTAGTGCCATCCCAAATGCACTTAATGTACTTCTTACACCACACAATTTTCCTGTCTTTTTTTTCTAACACCAGCTGTGTGTTCAACTAAACAATCACACTTTAGTGTACATATTCCCCAAATCTTGACATACTATATAATTTTATTTCTTGACACAAAATCTCTGAGATGTATTACAAAAATATAGCATGTGCAATTTACAAGGTTCAATTAATTACCAGTGTGTATAAATTCCCAGGCTCAATTTGAACTGGACCTACTTGCAAAATGGAATGGCAAAGGCTGCTAGACAACTGGCTATATTAAGATGTAATTCTGATTTGGTATGTGACTTTCTAAAAATAATTTAAACTATTAATTTACTTAGATTGAAAACGGACACATATATTTGACATTGGTATAACTAATAAAATTTTCAAACATTAAAAATCTAAGATAAGTTTAAAAGTATATTACTCTTTAGATAAGAAGGGGTTTACATTTAAGAATCTAAGAGTCTCAGCTAATGTTTCCACAGTTAACATATTCACATGTTCATTTTTTTTTTTAAAGCATTGGAGTTCTAGATAGGCCAGGCAGAATAAAAACTCTCTGCATAAATATCTGGAGTGCCTTTATTCAGAGCATCTGTTGAAATGTGAACGTCTAGTGTAGACCTGTGTGAGGCATGCTTCCATAATTTAATTATTTTTTCAATAAATATTTCTTAGGTTCTGACTATGTGCCAGATATTGTTAGTGGTGAATGTAGACATGCACCCCCTCCCATGGAGCTTACACTCTGGTGGGGGACCAACATATATCAAGCAGGTAAACAAATAAGAAGGTTACTACAAATTGAGAATGAAGTATGAAGGTGAATAACTAGGAGTCATGGTAGAACAAATTGAACAACTGTGAGCTTGGGAGGCAGAACTTGAGGGTTACTTGCATAAGATGAGGGGAGGTCTGTTCATGGAGATAACATTTAAAATATAACTTACAAGATGAAAAGGATTCAGCCATGGAAGAGAATAGGGAGATTGATATTCCAGGCACAGGAAACGGCAAGTGCAGAGGGATTCAGTTAAGGAAAATAGAGTGTTATGGAAACTAAAAAGGAGACAAAAATGGCCAGTGGTTACTTAATTTGAAGAGAATAGTTTAAATGACGAAAACAGATTAAAAAATTTCAGATTATCCCAGGTGAGAAATTTAGAATTTAGTTGAAGTAAAATGGAAATTATATGAAGAACTTTTTTTTTAAAAAGCTTTATTGCGATATGATTAACACACTATAAAATGTAAGTATTTAAAGTATACATTTAAATGGTTTTCAGTATATTTACAGAGTTGTGCAACCATCACCATTATTAAAATTTTTCATTATTGTAAAATACATATAAGATAAAAATCTACCATTTTAACTATTTTAAAGTGAATGATTTGATAGTTTATGTGCGTTTACAAAATTGTGCAATTATTACCACTATCTCGTTCTAGAATTTTTCATCACTCCAAATGGAAACCTCATACCCGTTAAGCAGTTACTTTCCATTACTCATCTCTCAAACACCTGGAATCTACTAATTTATTTTATGTCTCTTGGGTTTACCAATTCTGTATATTTCATATACATGGAACCATACAACATGGATCCTTTTGTGTCTGGCTTCTTTCACTTAGTATAATGTGCACACATGTTCATATCAGCTCTATTTGCAATAGTCAAAATATGTAAATAACAAGTGTATATTAAAATATGAATGAAGAAAATATGGTATATTTGGTATATCTGTGCAATAGAATATTGTTCAGCCATAAAAGGGAAAAACGTTCTGAAGCATGCACCTTGAAAACATTATAATTATAGATATTATATGAAAAGTTTTTAATAGGGATGGCAAAGAATCATATTTACTTTTGAAAATATCTCATTGACTGCTATTTGAAGAATGAATTGGAAGGAGGAAGAGAAACAGGGAGGACAGCTAGGGAACTATTGCAGTGAACCAAGTGAGAAATGGTGTTTTTTTAAACTAGGAAGTTGGCAATAGAGAGACAGGGAAGCTGACACATTAGAAAAATGTTTAGAAATAGAATTATCGGGACTTGGACTTCATTGGATTTAAGGAGTGAAATGGAAAGAGAAATCAATGCAGACACATAGGTGTGTAATGCAGCTATGTCACTTATTACAATGTGAAAGACTGTGAAAAAGACAAATTTCAGGGAGAAAATCTGCAGCTAAGATGTAATTATGTTCAATATCATGTGTTGTCGAGAAACTGGACTGACTAGAACTCTAATATGATGGAGGTAAGAAGAGTGAAATTTATATATCAACCTTGGAAAATTGTTGAGCAGAATCTTCAAAAAAGCAAATATGGACATAAAACATCCCCTAGTAATTCCACTCCTAAATATGTACAGTAAATAAATATATTCACCAAAAATAATATATACAAATTTTGTTACAAAATTTTATTCATGGTGTTCCAAAACTGGAAGCTGACAAAATGCCCATTGACAAAAGAATGGATAAAATATTTGTTGGAGCAGATTATAGTTACCAACTGACAAAGAAACTGAGACTTTGTGCAAGTAAGAAACTTCTCTTATATCACACATCAAGTAAACGGTAGAGCTGACTTTAAGCCTATCACTATGCCAAAATATTTTATTCACTGCATATCACTGAATTCCCTCTGCACTTTTTATGCTTCCTGCTGATTTACATGTAGAAAACTGTAGCCAGAAGGGTAGTCAAAGAACTGTGGCTGAAACTTGATATGAATCAGGGCAGAGTTTGCAGGATTACTGGGAAATTATCATATTAGGAAGATCTCAAGGATGTCAATACATCTCCGTGAGTTCTCCCATGGCACCTGCACCATAAAATGACAATGAAATTGTCACTGTCAAATGAAAAAATGTTTTACACAGCATAATCTTGCTGATATGTTAGAGTGGCTGTCAACCATCAAACCATGCTGAACACTGGAAACAATTTAACATACTAGGTTTTACTATTTACCCCTGTTGCAAAGCGGTTGATGGAAAAACATAAATATTTAGGAAAATTGAAACCACTGTGACTTCAAAAGGACTTTTACATTCTTCTGAAAACAAGAAACATAAAACCCAGAGTCCTAAGGAGTTCAGAAAGAGGCTTTATTCCAAAACAGAAAATGGTTCAGTTCACACATTCCATCAGGTCGTGTCAAACCACTCAGACAGTTTTCTATATCCCCTGTCATTTTTGTGTGGAAAACTAAGCTGCTAACATTGCATAGGTTACTAAACTGATAGTCAATGGTTCAGCCATGTTGGTGACAACGAAAATACAAGATTTGCCAGCATCTGCCTCTTTTTCCTTTCTTTGGTCCTCCTCAGTAATCCACCAAGTTTTCTGCCAAGAAACTTCTTCCACTCAAGTCTGTCCAGTTTCCCACTAAAATGCCTGCTTTCTCACCAGATTGGTTTTCATTAATTGTAATATTTTTATTAACCAGAGCAGTGTTTGTCTTTCTCATTAGATGCTGTGTTTAGGAGGTACCTAGAAGATGCCATCTAACCTGGTCATTCCCATTTGCAGCTTCTTCCTCATCTTGTTAGACCCAGACTTCCCCCTGCCCTCTCTTGGCCAGGTGTCTGAGATAACAGCATATTTTACACATAAGACTTCCCAATAATTTTGGGTGGTCAAAGAAGTGGGAAACTCCATCTTTCCATTTTCCCTTTGCAAATTTTTGTTTACCATTTCACTTTAAGGATAATATAGTATGTTAGTTTCCTAGGGCTTTTGTGACATATTCCCCCAAATTGGATGGCTTCAAGCCACATAAATGTAGTGTCTCATAGTTCTGGAGGCCAGAAATCTGAAATCAAGATATTAGCAGGGCTGCACTCCCTTCCAAGTCTCTAGGGAGGATCTATCCCACGCCTTTCTTCTGATGGTTGCTGGAAATTCTTACATTCCTTAGCTTGTAGCTGCATCACATTTCCACATCTCTTTCTGTCTGTGTTCTCCTTTTCTCTATTGTAAGGACATTTGCCATTATTTAGAGCCCACCTAGTAATCCAACATGATTACATCTCTATATTTTTAACTTAATTACATCTGCAAAAACCCTTTCTCAGATAACCTACCATTCAGAGTTTCCAGAGATTTGGATATAGACACATCTCCTTAGGGGCTACCATTCAACCTACCCTATATGGTAAGATCAACATGAGGCATGTGATTGATAGAGTGTAAAACAAACTCTTTCCACACCAATTTCTGGTTTTGTTAGTCCCCGTTGCCCAGTTAGTGTGTATCTTATCTGGGCTTAGGCAGTGTGCGATATTTTCCACTCTTACCAGCAAAAGTCTCAATTTACCTCTGGCGAAACTGGATTTTGAAACATGCTGATGTCTTCCAAGATTTCGCCTTGTAACAAAACACACATATCCAAGCAGATTTATTTTTTAATTTTTTTTCCCAAAATTTAAAGCAGTTTAAAAAAAAAAAAAAACACAGAGCACTAAAAATGATGTAAAATCTGTTTTCATTGTTCTAGATTTCTCTTCTAGACATTTTGCCTGACAACACTCATAGTGGAAGATCAGATCCTAAGCCTCATGTAGATTTGTAGTCAGTATTATTTTATCTGACACAGGAAAGAGCTCTGGTATCAATCCAAAGACAAAGGTAGAAAATGTGTAAATATAAAGATTGCAGGAAGACCTGACCCCAATCACATTGTAACCCTTGATCTTTGGTTACACCATGGACTTATAAATATTTACGTAGTTTATTTACAGTTTCTTCCATAGAAAGTTTAGTGACTCCTAGGTATGTTTATTTTTTCCCATTTCTGTGCAGAACTTGAGATGATAAGAACACTATGGTTTATAATTCCAGTTCCATTGATAATGATTCTTTAACTTATCAGAAACAATTACTTTAATTTCCTTCTGAAAGCAGGTGATTGCTGAACTCAGCCCCATATAGCTAATTAATTATGGTAATTATATTATCTGGTGTTTGAAAATGGGTGTTTACAGAATTACTGAGATAAATGTTTCTATGTGTAGTTTGGCAGGGCACATTTGCACTTTCAATTTGTATTCTTCCATATTCCACCAGATGAATAATTTTCCTCCTGGAGAGAGAAACTAATACAGAATACGATATCCTCTGAGTCCCATGATAGTCTAACGAAAGCCTGTCATACAAATAGATTAATGGTCCACAATTTTCTGTGCACTGAAATATTTGTCATAAGAATAAATGTATACTTTCTCCCCCTCCATTTTATGCTCTCATTATAGTCCTTGTCAAAGGAAATGATTAACTATTATTACTATTATTTTTTTCTTTTTTTTCTTTTTTCCTTGGAAAAAAATGTCCTGTGCTTGGTATAATCTCTGCCATTAGAGAGAAAAAGAAAAATATAACATTAATGTTTTTAGATATAATTCTCTGAAAAATTGTTCTCATGACAGAATATAAAAGAACACACAATAATACAAAAATAGTCCTATTACCGTGGCACATGTTAGACTGTTTTATTGTGTTTTTTTTAAATAGTCAGCCCACTGTCACAATTACATTGTGGTTTTAGTTTTCCTTTAGATTTTGGCTTTACTTTTCTTTCAAGTTTTTAGATTTAGACAGACAGTGAGCCTGTCACACATCACAACTATTCTATGAATGGTATGGGGGAGGGATCAGATTGCAGAGACTGCTTTTTAATGACTCCTGGGAGCACTTTAACCAGCTTTGATTCTTTCATGACAATATGTAGTAGAAGGAAGAGCTTTTGCCACTTACTTCCTTTGTTCCTTGAAGTACCTAACAGCAAAGAGCAGGTATTCAGAAATTTGCTAACATTGCATCAGAGGAAAGAATAAATCTATTTAAGTAAACGGAAATTAGAGTTGGTCTTTACTTGAGTTTTTTTTCGTTTGTTTGTTTTTGTTTTTGTGGTTTGTTTTTTTTATAGTCATATAGTAAAATTTTAGCCATTTTGGCCTTATGTAACAGTCCTAGTTGGTGATAGTGTCTTAGGAAAATAATTCTTATGTCTCCAAATTAAAATGAGATCCACATGTATCTGTTTCTGGTAATATAACAACAATATGGGAACTATTTTTATAATATTTTCTAAATAGATGTGCACATCTTTGCTATTAGCATAATAATTTACATTATTTAATATTTTTAAAATATCATAAATGTTATTTAAACATCATTAAAACGGTTTTAATTCTCTACAAGAGTCCTGACAGAACCATCTCCTTTAGTCATATAATACCAACCCAGCTAGTTAAAACATTAAATATTTATTCTAAACTTTATTCCAAAATTTAAACTACATTTTAAGTCCATAGTGGCAGGAGTTATGTCTTCCTCTTTTGTTTTTCCTTAGCATATTATAGCGATGGTTGCTTTAGCCATAAATTGGCTCCCCCACAGGCAGCATCTGTTGTTGTAGTCCATCCTTGCAGCAGGACTTGGCATTTCTACACATGCTTTAATTTTTTAAAATCTTCAAAAATGATTAGAGTACAACTTCAGATTTACTGAAAGTGATGTACAGGAAATATATCCAAACCACCATGAACTCAAGGAGGTCCTTCATGCTTTCCTCACAGCTCCTGTTCAGTCCTTCCATCAACCAGAGATTATCAATCCTGCATCAACCCTCTCCACCCTCCAAATCCCCAGGCATGGCTCAGCTTTGCCCTCTTTTCTTTATTGAGCTAGATAGCTTTCTCCTTCTGCCTTAAAATGCTTGCAGTTTTCTGGCTCTCAACAGTTATCAAAGTCATCGTCCCTATAAAGAAACTTTCACACCAATTGCTCAGAAGATAACACCCCCACAGTACAAATACCTAGGGGTGTTTCGATAAAGAGGGAGAACCATGATGTTCTGATAGACGTAAAAATCTGAGCTTCATTAAAGTTCTGGTTTTATCAGTTATTTGTAAAATAGTTGGTAAATTATTTATCCTCTCTGAATCTTAGTTTTCTCATTTTAAAATTTGATATTATACATACCTTATTAGGTTTGTATGGGGGATCCGGTAATGCTAGTTGGAAAACACTAGGGATACGTTCTATGTTGTGTGAAATAAAGCTGAAAAAAATGTTTAAAAGGCCCATGTCCTTCATAAGAACAGTATTTCGGGAAGAAAGATGGGGAATGAATATCACCCAGGAGCTGGGTGACTGTGGAATCCATATTCCTCAACACAGCAAATTTACATTTATGCATGAGCAAAACCTAAGATTCTCTGAAGTAATTTTCTTGTTTTGAACAGGGAACAAAGGACCCTGGGACCCTGGGAGAAGAGAGGAGACCGTGCTACACTTAACAACAGAAACAGAGGTGTAACTTGGAAAAAAAAGTAGTGAACGACTATTTAAGAGAGATATTGATAGTATGCATTTGAAAGAAAACATGTTACTGTGAGAGATTCGGGATCTATGAAGGAGTCTCAGAATTGATTTGCCCAGAGGAGTAAAACACTAAAGATATATAATGGGGTTGCAGTGTTTGTTCTCGATAATGAAATGTTAACTATCTCTTTGTTAGTTGAGATTTTAACTTTTCAAAAAGACAAAAATTCTATTTATTGTGGAATTGATTTCTTCTTCGTTGGCACAGAATAAGCTCTCAATAAATAGAATAAATGTGCCTTCTGCATTGAATTTTAATTTGTGTGACAAATGGTTGCTTTGTCCAAGTACTTAATTGATTTGACACCTTTTTTTTTCCATTTTGTATAATGCCTTTTATACTCTGTTCTGATGAATATCTTTATTAATAAAAGAGAAAAATAAAGGTTAATTTCAATTCCAGAAATATATAGTCACTCCTGTTAAATAAAAATAAGAAAATGAGAAGCTCCTTACTAAAATGAAATTATTGACATCAGATAGACATCTTTGCACATGTTATTTTCATTCTTACACTGCATGCTAGTAGAAAAAAGAAACTCAAGAGAGTTCTCATGGCTACAGGGATTGAATTGCGATCATAGTAATGAGATATTGGTTAAAGAAAATTATGCTAAACAAGCATTTAATTAGCCTTAGATGTTGTCGGCTTTCTGGCTATGATGGGATTGAGTGTGTGTGTGTGTGTGTGTGTGTGTGTGTGTGTGTGTGTGTGTGTGTGTGTTTAATCCTTTGAGCCTTGTTTTCTTCAGGGGAAAACAAATGAAATATTGTCACTGATACTGCCGCCTACATTTAACATTATAAACTGCTTACATTTGATGTGTGATGATATGTGTAGAGATACAAACTTAAGCATATGGGAACTCTTTGCCTCATTATACCTCAAAAACTCCATTTTAAGTGTTGGTCATCCTACATCAATCAAATCTAAAGACTCATCACTCAATTAGTAATGGGAAAGGTGAAAAAGTCCAGGAGTTGGCATTTGAAATCAGATCTAGCTAAAAGTATAACCTTATGTTTTCATTTTCTTAATCTTATGATTAAAACTATGATTATAGCATATATGTGTTGTTATTTTATTTATAATTTCATTAAACCAGTGATGCATATCTTAGTTTCATTTTACAGTTATTAAAATTGAGTCTCAAATAGGTTAAGACATGCCCAGTGTTACATACGAAGGAAGCAACATAAATAGGTCTGGCTCACATCAGCTATAGCCCAATTATCTTACACTGTTGAAGAAGGAAATGGTCCACAAAAAAAGAACATGCCACATACTGGGGGGTTACTGTTTTAAGAGTCACTATGTTTTACATATCTTACCTAGTTGAGTCCTGTTTATCTTGATAATTCAGGTGCATGTGTTCACATCCGTTATGCAAATCCCTGGCTAACTATATGTGCTGCTGTTGTTGTTCTTTTTTTAATCCTGTGTCTTATTTGTTTTTATTCTTGGTGTTTACCCTATTCATTTTTATTTATTTTTCTAAACTCCTCTGGGCTTGGGAACTAGATATCCAAGGTAGAGTAGAGAATGAGGGTCTGAGAATGACTTCATATAAACATCAGCAGAAGTAGTGCCAGTTATACTTAACGCACTAAAAAGTATCAGTTAACTCAGGCCTCTTCACACCCATTAAAGCTACTGGTGTCCGCTTTTGCATATACAAAATATGTGCCTCATCATAAATCTATAACTGCAGTCCTTTAAACCTTCACTCCTATTTTTGCAACACTCAGATCACATAAAGAGAAACTCAAGCCTCTTGCTGTTGGTTGGTTTGAATTTAGACTTTCTTTTTGATCCAACAGTTATATTAAAAAAAAAAAAAAAAAATATATATATATATATATATATATATATATATATATATATATCTTCATCAAGTTATAATCGGTATACAAAGAATGGCACATATTTAATGTGTACAATTTGATGAGTTTGGATCTATGCAAACACCCATGTTACCACCACCACAATCAAGGTAATAGACATATCCAGCACCTCCCAAATTTTTGTGGTGTCCCTTTTTTTTTTTTGTTTTCTTGTGCTAAGAACACTTAACATTCTACTCTGCCTTGTTTTCATTTTTCCCTTGGTTTCTAGTTTCACCTCATCCTGTGAACTCAACAGAGCCTCATTTCTAAAAGCCTTGGCAGATACCTTTATCATAATTCAGGTTTACTATTTTTTTCTCTAACCCCTTCCAATCAATTTTCTTACCAGTTTGGTTCAGCTGGTCCAGACCATCATATCTGGGAAGCCAGAAGTAGAGATTCTCTAAGATTCACCCCACAAATTAGAATCAAAATGGTATATTTTAGAGTATGTTTTCCACAACACAGATCCCTAAGACCAGGAAAATACAAGATTTCCAAGCGTCTTTCAAGTACCCACAAATTCTATTTATTTTTCTTATTTACTTTTTAAGTTTTTTTCCAGAATGTCTTCATTTAAATATTCCCTTTATGCTTGGGTAAAGAAAGGCATCATTGGGGGCCAGATCAGGTGAATGGGGAGGGTGTTCCAATACAGTTATTTGTTTACTGCCTAAAAACTCCCTCACAGACGGTGCCCTGTGAGCTGATGCATTGTCGTGATATAAGAGCCATGAATTGTTGGTGAAAAGTTCAGGTCATCTAACTTTTTCAACAGCCTTTTCAGCGCTTCCAAATAGTAAACTTGATTAATTGTTTATCCAGTTGTTACAAATTCATAATGAATAATTTCTCTGATATCAAAAAAGGTTAGCAACATTGTTGTAACAAGTTCGCTGACTTAATTGTCAGACCTCGTGTGTGTGTGTGTGTGTGTGTGTGTGTGTGTGTGTGTGTGTGTTTCACCTTCTATTTAGTAGATTTTTTTACTTTGGGTAATTTACTTAGTTCACTAAGATTCAGTTTTCTTATCTGTAAAATTTGGACAATCTTTTTTGTGCATGTGAATTAAAAAATGTATGTGGAAGGCTCAAACTTCACAATGAACACAGTAGAAACTTAACTGGTCTTAGAGTAAGTTATAAGTTAAACACTGAATCAGTAAAACATAGTCTTTAACAGATTTTTCACCTGTTTATATTTTTAAAATTAATATTTCTTTAATCTTCATCTGGGATGCAAATGATAGATGACCACTGACTCACCCAGCCAGATTTTTAGTTATTTGTCAATAAATGGAAAGACAGAATCTTCTACACATTTGTTTCTCAAGTTTTACCAATGTAAAATCTTACTTCAATCTTCTTTACTTTATTTACTTGTTAATTTCAATTCATTTTCAAGAATGAAATAAATACGCACACACACACACACACACACGAGGTCTGACACATACTCCTTGGAATATAGTCAACAGAAATTCATGCACACCTGTCAAAAAATATGGACAAGAATGTGCATAACAGTACTATTTATGACAAACCCAAACTGGAAACAACTAAAATATACACATAAATAACATAAAGTAGTCCCTCCTTATCTGCTGGTTCACTTTGCACTGTTTCAGTTACCCCCACCACCAACTGCAGTTTAAAACTATTAAATGAAAAATACCATAAATAAACAACACATAAATTTTAAATTTCGCACCATTCTAAACAGCATGATGAAATCTTTCGAGTTTTGCTCTGTCCAGCCCAGAATGTGAATCATCTCTTTGTTCAGTGACAGAACGCTCTGTACACTCCCTGGCCGTTAGTCACTTAGTAGCCATCTCAGTTATCAAATCAACTGTCCTGGTGTGGCAATGCTTGTGCTCAAATCACCCTTAGTTTACTTAGTAATGGCCTGAAAACACAAGAGTGGTGATGCTGGCAATTCAGATATGCCAAAAGAAGCTGTACAGCGCTTCCTTTAAGTAGAAAGGTGAAAGTTCTCCATTTAATAAGAAAAGAAAAAAGTGGTATGCTGTGATTGCTAAAAACATATCTATCCATGAAATTGTGAAGAAGAACAAAGAAATTTGTGCCAGTTTTGTTGTCACACTTCAAACTGCAAAAGTTATGGCCATTGTGCATGGTAAGTGCTTACTTAGTTAAGATTGGAAAAAGCATTAAAATTGCAGGTTGAAGACATGAACAGAAAATGTGTTTCAATTGACAGCAACATTTTCTTCCAGAAAGCGTTGAGCCTATACAAAGACTTCAGCATGGGGTCACCTGAAATGAAGGAGTGACCACATTCACATAACTTTCCTTACAATATATTGTTATAATTGTTCTATTTTATTATTAGTTACTATTGTTGATCTGTTACTGGTCCTAATTTATAAATTAAACTTTATCACAGTTATGTATGTGTAGGAAAAAAACATTGTATATATGTAGGTTCAGTACTATCCACAGTTTCAGGCATCTACTGGGGGCCTTGGAAGGTATCCCTAACCAAAAAGAGGGGACTATTGTAATGGATAAGTATCATGGAAAACGTTCAGACAATAGGATATTCTACAGAAATCATAATGAACTAACTATTGCCATACATAATACACAGCATAAATGAATCACAAAAAGAGCAAAAAAAGACAAAAGAAAAAAAAAGACAGAAGAATATATAGTGTATAATTCCATGAGTATAATTTGCAATAATTTACAAATAAAGAAAGACATAAAATGCTACATAACTATATCACCATGTCTATACTTTTCCAATACTGGAAAAACAAATCCAAGAAGTCAGAAATCAGCACAGTGGTTTCTTTGGGACTAGAAAGGGGTAGAGACTGGGAAGGGTCACAAGGGGGAGCTTCTGGGATGCTGGAAATTTCCTATCCATTGACAAATGTATATTTGGAATGAGAAGTACATATTTCTCTTCTGATTTGTACAGTATTCTCTATGTCATACTTGAAGAAAAATGGGAAGTTTTCTCTTTTTGTGTGTCGTATCATATAAAGTTGAATTCCCGTGAATTAAAATCACTACAGATTGTGTTTAATAAATGCTGGTCTACCTCTGGTGAGAAACACAGCAGGTTCTCTGTAGAAGTTAGTTTTCCTTTATTGGCAGTATTGCAGCAAATGTGCCTTGGGCTGGGATGTAGTGTGGACAGATTGTCATCCAGTAACTGATAGCATACGCCCACACATAAAAGACTCAAGGCTTAAAGGATTTTCATGGCAAAAATCTAGAAGAGTTCATCTAATCAAAATATATATGAAACAAAAATGCAGTTTTAGCTACAATCATTTGGTGAATAAATAAATTGATAAATAAATATCAGTGGGTTTCCTAAGAATAGAGCCATGCTTAGTGTTAAATTAAATATTAGCAGAAATATGCAATTTTCATTATTATTCTTCCTTCTCGCACTCAGTGATTTTCTTTTAAACTTCCAGAGTTAATTAAAAGAGTCTTATTTATTGATACCTTTGTTTGGCAATTCCTTTTTTGAGGCTACTTTTTGCCACATTCTCTGCTAAGCCACAAAGGTGTAGAAATGAAAGACATAGCCACTGTTTTTAAGGAGCTTTTCGTGTAGAAAGTTATGGAGAAGTTAAACAGGTATAATATAGTGCAATCTATCTGCTAAGAGAGAGCTTTTCTTACTGTGCTATGGATGTAAAGAAGAGTGATTCCTACCTCAGAAGGGAAGGGTTGGATCACAACAAGACAGAGAGTCTTTATGATTAGGAGTGACAGACGGTAGTTAGACAGTGAAAGACGAAGGGCACATTCAAAGGCACTTTCATCATTGAGTTTATACTATTAATTATTACTTATTTAGTATCCATCTTTCAATGAAAGACTTGGAGGGATGGAGTTGGACTAATCTTTAATCACTGAGAGCTGTCATCTTTTGAGAGATAAAATGCGACAGATCCTAAATAATGGGAAGATCAAATTTAATATAGCCATTAAAATAGAGCTCTCCTAACAAACAAGGTCTCCACAAAGCCAGCAAATCATGACTGAAATGGTTTCAAGACAATATTACTATCTAGATACCAGACCAACTTAACTTCAGGAGAAAAGGCTTGACCTTGTATTGATCCCATCTGCCTCTAAATCTTTGCTGTTAGCAGAACCCATGTTGTACTTGGTGGGATCTTTAAATACTTTATTAAGAGATCAACTAACTCAGAAGTCATAAATGGTGACCTAGGAGAAAGATATTTAAAATATAGAGCTCGGGAGCATGAAGAGACTTATTACTGTTCTAGAGAACATATTTTTGTTTATGGTTTTTTAGACTCTGGAAAATTTTTATGTCCTGAATGATTGTCTTAATCTGCAAAGTTAGAATTTCCATCTTTGTGCCTGCACTGCCATTAATTGAGAAGCTGTGTCTTTTACAAATCCTGTGTAGTCACTAAAACCATTCTACTCACATTTGAGGCTTAACTAATGTCCAAAAATTAATTAAGAGACAAAACAAATTCATATTTGCATTTTAAGGAGGTCTCTCAGTTATATATATATTACCTTATTTGTGCAAAAAAAAAAAAAGCAAACTTCTATAATGTCTGTTAGAGGAAAACTTCTGAAAATTATGTAATATTCAAAATAAAAGAACCCGTGTAAAACCGACCCAAATGGGAAGAGTCAAATGTTAGAGCAAAATGCAGATGGATAGTTAACAGCCAGGAGGTAAACAGACATTAAGAGAACGGGTACCTAAAAGAAAAGAAAAGGTATGACAGTGCTAAAGAGACCATGAAACAATATTTGCTTCATTTATTCATTTAACTATTTATCACCTACTCTGTGCAAGGCAATGTTTTAGGTGCTTGGAATACACATAGAATAAACCTGTGAAGAACTCTGCCCTTGTAGAACTCTCATTCCAGTGGGAGTAGACAATTCCCAACAAAACCTAGTATTCAGTCTGAATGCAGCAGCAGTGAAAAAGAGCGATAAATAGAGCTATATTGCTAATGTACTTTGTACTTCCATCTATTGTGCATCAGCAAACATTACACACCTTTTCAACAAATGCCAAATGCCAAAAGGGATGCAATGAGACATGGTTCGCATACAAACTGCTGATTATTCTGGAGGCCAGAGACTTCTATATGTTCAAAGTTTTGGGGTTGATTGGAAACACTGCTCTCTTGGACAGGTGGCTTTTGAAATAAAGCAAAGGTTGTTTCTCTCCCATCGATTAGGAAGCATTCTGTATGATACAACACTTCCACACACTGTTTCCTGTTGGGCAGGCTTATACATCACATATATCATTTCTAATATGTGAAAACACATGTGTAGGGTTAAATCCAGGAATCTGAATTGCCGGGTGAAAAGGTATTTTGAATTTGTAAATCTAAAAATATTATCAAATTTCCTTTTTGGGGGATATAATAAATTTATATTCCCAATGGCAGCATTTTCCCACAGTTTCAACCACACAGTGTTATCAGACTTAGTATGTGTTTTGGTCATGTGGATAAAAGAAAAAAGAAATTTTTTTCAGTCTTTCTTTTACTGAGGTTGAACATGGTATCATATTTTAAAAGTATGTATACAATGTGATATATAGATGATGTATTACTGAATTGTACACTTGAAATCTATGTAATTTTACTAACCCTTGTCACCCCAATAAATTTTAATTTTAAAAAAGCATTTATACTTTCACTTCTTCAAATTCCCTATTTGTATCATTTATTCATTTTTTCTATTAATTTGTGAATCCTTTTCTTACTTATTTCTGGAGCCCCTTAATCCTTTGTGATATAATTGGAAATATTTTTTTCTCAGTTTATCATTTGATTTTGTACTTAGGTTATGGTATTTTGCGATATGTATGATACTTTTAAGGTTGTTGAATTTATCCTTTAAACAATGTTATAGCTTCTGTATTTTTGAGTCATACTTAAAAAGGCCTCAGCCCCTATAAGGTTATAAAACAGTTTTACATTTTCTTCTTATAGATTTAGCCTTTTATTTTATTGTTTGCATCTAACTATGTGATGCACTTGAAATTCATTATGATATTCAGTACAAAGAAGAATAGATCCACCTTCATATTTTTCCAAATGATCTCTAGTGTTTCCAATACCACTGATTTAATGATCTACTTAATTATCCACTGGCTCAACATGACACATATAAAATATAAAAATTTCCATATACATTTAATTTACTTTTGAACTTCTTATTCTACTTATTGGTCTGTCTAGCCATATACAATTTTATTATATTATTTGTCAGTAATATATAGTCACAATTATTGGGCTTTATGGTTTAATATCTATTAAGGCTCATTATCACCTTTCTTTTCCTGAAATTTCTTGAGTATTTGTATCTCTCTGCATGTTTTTCCAAATGAACTAAGAAAACACTTTATCTAGTCCTGTCCCTACCTCAAAGGATGTGAGAAAAAGTATTGATATCATTATTTGGATCATACTAAATTTAAAACAAATTTAAGAGTTGATATCTTTATGTCATTCAGCCTTCTTTTCCAAGTACATTTGTCCAAAGTCTTCCTTTGTGTCCTTTAAAAGGATTTTAACGTTTTCTTTATATAGATACATTACATTTCTAGTTAGGTTTATTTCTAGCTATTTTTATCTGTATAAAGAAAAGTTATTTTTACCATGATTCTACAAAGATCCTCCCTGGATTTGGTCTTTTTCAGACTATGAAAGAATTTCCAGGCATGTCTCATAGTTCTTTGTCCCAAGCACATTTTTACTTCAGAGATTACTATGAGGTCGGACAATTAACTTCACGAACTTGTTGCAACGATGCTGCTCACCATTTTTAATATCAGAGGGATTATTCATTATGAATTGGTACCAACTGGACAAACAGTTAACCAAATTTACTATTTGGAAGTGCTGAAAAGGTTACGTGAAAAAGTTAGACGACCTGAACTTTTCACCAACGATTCATAGCTCTTGCATCACGACAATGCACCAGCTCACACAGCACTGTCTGTGAGGGAGTCTTTTAGCCAGTAAACAAATAACTCTATTGGAAAACCCTTCCTACCCACCTGATCTGGCCCCCAGTGACTTCTTTCTTTACCCAAAAATAAAGGAAATATGGAAAGGAAGACATTTCGATGACGTTCAAGACATCAAGGGTAATACAACGACAGCTCTGATGGCCATTCCTGAAAAAGTTCCAAAATTGCTTTGAAGGGTAGACTAGGCTCTGGCATCAGCGCATAGCTTCCCAAGGGGAGTACTTTGAAGGTGACTGTAGTGATATTCAGCAATGAGGGATGTAGCACTTTTTCTAGGATGAGTTCTTGAACTTAATTGTCCAACCTGTATGTCCATTGTAGTAGTTTCCTGCTCTTCAATTAATTCTTAACTTTTTATTTCCCAAAGTTTAGTCCTGTTCAGTCTTGGAATGCTGAAATGGTGATGGTGTGCTCTGGTTTTATCCTATGACCTAGCTCTGTGCCTCCTTCTCTCCCTGGTACCAGGAGAAGAGAGTATACCGTTATAAATGACGACATTGTAATCTGATAGTGGCTCCCTCTGCACAAGGTGTAAGTACAAAATTGCTGCTTATTTCTCTCCTGTGCTTTTATGTTCTTTTATGTTTTCTTTTTTGTTTTGTTTTGTTTTCAGAGATTACCCGGATGCTTCTTCTCTTTGGCTAGGCATTTAAGATGCCCCTCCCTCAGCCAGCCTCTAGGCTTCCAGCAGGTACACCTCACCCCTACTATCCTCTTTTAACATATATTCATTTTTCCCCCCAGCCATCTTTTATGGCAGAATATTTTATTTAGAAGCTGGAACTGACTCTCTCTCCCAGTGATAATGATGGTCTTTGGACTATTCCACTCTTTTCTCACCTTTACCTAAGTCCATTTTCTACTCAGTGTAGCCTTCTTTTTCCAGTAATGTCATATGTAGGTGGCTCCAGGTATATTTTTATCTTTAGAAAATCCTTGTTAAGACTGAAATCTTGATTATAAAAACTCTTGGAAGTGGTCAGGACTCCAAAGAGTTGTCTCAATTTGGAGAGAACAGTCTTCCCCTCTTCTCCCATGGAAAGTATGAAGAGTTGGGGAGCTTGGGGAATGCATATAATTCCAATAACATCATCTAAAGTGAGTCTCTCTTGGGACTATCATCCCTTCACTGTTTTACAGGTGAGGTGTGTGGTTCCTAATGCCGGCAGAAGCAGTTTTCTAGGATACACTGTCATTTCTTAGAGGAATACATCTCACTTAACTCTTTATTCACTTATGTTCATTTAAATTTGATTTAAAAAATTAAAAATACAGGTGAATCAAATTGAATAGGATAACTTTACATTCTCCTCATTACGTTGGTCTACATGAAGTTCTGCCTGTTTATTATGGTCAGTTTCTTTCACATTTTACCTTTATCATTTTCTTTTCCATTTCTAGATGATATTCCTCGCATTTGCAAGTAGCATTCTCTAACCTCTTAAGGATATCTCAGAGTTGACTTTTTTAATACTTGTTTGAAAGGAGTAAAAATAATGTTGATTAGAACCAAGAAGCTGCATATATTGTAGTAGAAGTATTTTGATAACCATGGATTGACCCCATTTTATCATTTGATTAATACAAAGTGGCTGTGGTTTACATCTTGCTTTTACATGCTACGGAGACTGCGTAAACCTCATTCTTCTCACCCACTTTTAACTAACCATCATCTACTCATCCTTCAGGATTCAGCTTAGGCATTTACTGAAAAAATATGCTTAAAAACAAAGCTAAGCTTAGTATGACATTCTCAAAGAATATAAAAAATATATAAAAATTTAAATTTGGTGGTTTTCTCCACCCTAAACTATAGAATATTTTATTTTAATGTTATTTATCTAGACGGAGCATTACATTACATATACTACGCCCATGTTAGTTTTTAGACTAAAAATGTCAAAATAGGCCTAAATCACTTTATTCTATTTTTGTTTTTTGTCTTAGTATGCTTAGTATGTAAAATAACTAAGGTCCCTATACTGCATATGTAGCTCAGAAAATTAATACCATATAGTCTTAGTATTTGACAAAAGTATAAAGCTTACTAGATGAAATTTCCACTAAATCTGATAATTCACTCAAGTATATTACTCTACAATACCTACATTGACAGCCTGTCGCCAGCTATCTGCTTGAATAGTTCAGGTGAAGAGCAGTAACTTTTGAAAGGAGAGCTCTTTGGGGTAGTTTCAATTTTATAAAATCCTGGTTATACAGAATCAATGTCTGCTTTCCTGTAATGTGCCAAGATTTTCTCTGAGAAAGCTAAAGCTTACCTGCTCTTTCAGCATCTACCAATTGAATTCTTGTTTTATTATAAGTATAGGACCTGATTCTCAAGGATAAATATATAAATAAATAAGATTAGGTTTATACCTTAGAGAAAGATACAGTCTTGTGACAATTTCTCATATATTTGAAAATAATTATCAACTTATGGTCAATATCAGTGTGCCCTCAGTTAGGTAAATTTTTTTTAAGTATTAATATCTAAACATATATATGATAATTGTTACAGATTATCTCCTGCTCAGGAAATTTTGTTGAATCAATTTTCTTTTTAGTATAGCCACGTAGTTTGATATATATATATATAATTTTATGTGAATTTGGCAGTTTGAAATCTTAAAATTTCTAAAAGTTATTGACATTTGAAGGTATATCAAAATAAATGTACCAAATGTACTTCTAATAATTACAAGAATACTATCTGATAATTTCAGTTCTGCAGAGGCCAAATGTGTTTTTCTCTATAAAGTGATACAATGGCTTCAAATCCTAAAACAATATTTACATATTATTAATGGACTATTAAGGTGTGGACCACAGAAAACAAGATTTCTTCTGCCATCTAGATTGTTTGGATTACATTTCCTGTATCTTGTTCACTTCTGGAAATCACATTGTGAGGGGCTACTGAAAAGCTTGAAAGCCATAAAAAATCATGAGATGATGAGGCCTTTGAAAAGATTTTTCAGAAAGAACCATTAAAGCAAATGAGAGCATGTGAAGAACACATGTAACTGTCTTTACATTGTGGAGTGACTGTCACCTAGAAGAGGTGATACCAAATAAAAAACAAAAGCTATTTTTTGTAGTTCTAAAAGAGCAAAACTAAAACAGGTGTCTGAATGTCACCGAGTAACATGTTTCAATTTACAATAGCAAGAGTCTTCTTTATTAAATCTTCCCCAGTATGGAAAATACTGCTTCACTAAAAATAAAGTGCCGTAGCAAAGAATGACAATATTTGTTTTGTGTCTAGATGAGAAATTCTCATTCTATGGGTGCTGTTTTAAAGGAGACAGGTAGGGAAAATGGAAAGCAGGGAGATGATGAGATTATAGTTAAATATTATATATAGTGACTCTATGGAATTAGAGAAATTATGTCAATCTTCAAGATGATCCCTGCAAGGTGGAAAACAACAACAACAACAATAACAACAAAAATCAGCCCTATGATTACTCAACTACTTGAGAAAGTTCTGAGATCATGACACAATGATGGATAACTGAAGTGGAGCCTGGCAGTAACTTGAGTTGATAAAATGCTGCTGAGAGCCCAGGGAGGCTGAGATGACAAGAGTTAAACAGGGAAGAGTAACAAAGAGGAGAGAGCTGAACATGGACAGAACTATGTGTATCTCCCTCCAGTCTTAAGCTAAATATTTAGCAGTGCATATATGTAAAGAAACTAAGAAAGGAGCACAAAAAGCTACCTAAAAGGATTATCATATGCTGATATAGGGCTGTTAATAGTTCAGGAAGCCAAAGAACAATTCTAGCAGATTTGAAATACGTAATTTCTATGGAAAAAGGGGTGGAGCAGAAAAACATTTAATGAAATAATAGTCTTTTTTTTTTTTTTTCAGTTTTATGAAAGCCCTAACCCCACAGATCCAATAATCCCAATTAATCCAAAGCATAAAATGCATGAAGAAAAACATACCCTGGCACACATAATCCAGTCTTAAAGAGATAAATCTTTAAAGCACACAGTAGAAAAAACAAATTAAATACTGAGAAATATAAATAAGGAGGATACCGTGTTTCCCCAAAAATAAGACCTAGCCAGACAATCAGCTCTAATGAGTTTTTTGGAGCAAAAATTAATATAAGACCCGGTATTATATTATTTATTATATTATTTATATTATATTATATTATATTATATTATATTATATTATATTATATTATATTATAAGACCTGGTCTCATATCATAGTAAAATAAGACCAGGTCTTATATTAATTTTTGCTCCAGAAGACACATTAGAGCTGATTGTCCAGCTAGGTCTTATTTTTGGGGAAACACGGTAGTTGATATCTCTTTGGGCACAATTCAAGACAGAAAACAATACAACATCTTTAAAGTACAAAACAAAAACGTCTACCTGACATTCTATTTCCAGCAAAAATATATTTTATAAATGAAGGAGAAATAAAGATGCTTTGAGACTCACAAAGCTGAGAGAACTCATCACCAACAGACCTAAACTAAAAGATATTAAAGGAAGTCAATGAAGTGGAGAAAAACGAAATAGAATAGAAATCTGCATCTACAAAATGGAAAGCAGATCACCAGATTTGGTAACTACAATGATAAATACAAATGCATTTCTTATTATCTAAAATACTTTAAAATAAAAGTGACTATTAAATAAAAAATAATAGCAATCCATTGTTCTGGTTATAGGCAATGGTGCTAAGAAGAGCTCTGAATATAGTTACTCATCCAGTCCTTATGGAACCACCAAGAAAGAGATGAATTACTTGGCTTATCAATTCTCCTTCATGGAATAGAAAAACACATACAGCTAAAAGTCCTATTTGGGTATTGATTTATTTAACTTTTACTAGATTGTGTCATAGTAAAAACAATCCCTAAATTCTCAATTGCTTATCACAACAAAGCTTTATTTCTCAGTCAAGATACATGTAAATGGCTGATTATCTATGGCTTTGTTCCAGTCTGAAGTAACATCCCTAATGGGGACACTGCTTTTCATATGCAGAAGGGAAAAGGAAGTATTGGAACCACACCTGACTCTTAAATCTTCTATGCAAAGTCTCCTACTTTCTCTCTACTCACATTTAACTATGTGGGTAGGTCACATGGCCCAGACTGATGTCAGTGGGGCAGGGGTGTTTAATGTTTAATGTTTTTCGGGAGAAGGCAATGAAAAATAGAAATAATAACAATTTGTCACTCATTCCAACACACAATGACCCAGTTGAATGTGGTCTAATTACATGTGTAAGACAGATAATTTGTCTCCCACATCTATCTCTTTGATCTAACAATGTGATATTTTATCCGAAAATGCTGTATAAATTTGTCCTGGTGTCTTTCTCTTCATCACTATCGCTATCAAAGTGCTATTCTTATACTGCAATCCTTCATAAAAGGCCTAAATGGACTTAACAAATACGAACAAAATTATGAAAACTTGGTGGATTTCTTTGACTTGGAAAATGTTGAATATATAATTAATTGAAAATGAAATGGAGATAACACAATATCTAAAACTGCATTTATTTATCATCTAATATGGGCCAGAAGTATACTATTAATATATAATTGATCTACATTAGCATATTTTATCTTTATAATAATCGTGGATGACAGATGTTTTCTATTTTACAAAGATACCAAGATTCAAGATATTATATAATTTGGTCCCATATAAAAAAGCTGTATAGAAATAGGAATCAAATTAAAATATAGTTCTACCAATCATCACTTATCTGCTTGCTTGTCTCTGAAACAAATGTAAGGACTCTTAAGGTATCCTTTCCCTATCATATATAGAATAATTGTTTAGAGAAATCCACCTATTAAATCATCTAAATATTATACAAATGTAATATGACTTGAGGTAATTAATTCTGTTTGCTGCAGGAGTGAAACTTCAAAGTCTGAGTGATTTAACACAATAAAGGTTTATATGTCATTATGTAATGTCTGATCCAGGCCAGGCAACCATGCTCTAGCTTTTAGTTACTCTATCTGATCACTTATTTCCAATGGAAGCAGTTCAGAGAAAGAGCAGGATAAATGATACACTGACTCAGTCCATTAATCAGAAATGGATACATAACCCCAACTGACTACAAGGAAATGGACACAAGCAGTTGGAATATCTGTTGGGTGGTAACTGCTTCTACTACATACTATGTTGCGGAAAAGCTGCGAGGACTGAGAGACTCAAGCAGCATGCAGAGATCAGGTAGAACACAGCTTTATTACGCTGGGGGGCTCAGCAGGATCATTCCCAAAGACTGAGCACTTACTGGAGTCAGGAGCTTTGTTTCATAGGGTTAGGCCTCTGGGTTGGGGGGAAATCTGGCCAGGGTGCCGGGGAGGTCCGTCCCTAGCAGCTGTGATTGCTCAACATTGTTTTGGCGGGGAGGCCTCTAACCATAGTGCCCGTGGGAGACAGCTCCGGCAACTATAGCCATAGAGAGAAACATTTAACCACAGAGAAACACTTGTACATACTCATACAAATAAAAATCAAGAAATGTAATTGATAGTTGTTTTATATGTTTAAATAAATATCCCAATTTCTTTCAGAACCTAAGAATTATATCTTTTGCAGTCAATAAAAGCTCTGAGGACACATTAGGAATTCATGTGTTTTAAATTGAATCCAAGAATATATATAGTATATTCTGCCATAACTTGGATTATTGGCATGAGGGTAGTCAATGGAATGAAAGAAAATTCAGTTGCATTTTAACATAGCAAATTGTAAAGGAACTTCCTGACTATTCAAATATGGAGACTCTGAAGTTCTTCACTAAAGCAGATGTGAAGTACTCCCACTCTTGAGACTTACAATGCTTACTTTGTTACCCATGTTTAGCATAATGCCTGAAGGCATAGCATCATGGCAAGCAAGTCAAAGAAATAAATGAACCCATTCTCCTCTCACCGCTTATTCCCTTCTTGTCATGTGTACCCAAATATAACAATCTCATTGAAAATAAGCTGAGGAATTAAGGAAATGAAGTAGTACTGATTTAAGAGGACCAATGGTACACTTTCTGTTAATCCCAAATTTGAAACTGAGGTCAATGGTCCAAAATTCACGCCAAATGAGAGAGGAAGTGGACAGCCACTATGGAAAACATTATGGGAGCTCCTCAAAAAATTAAAATTAGAACTACCTTATGATCCAGCAATTCTACCTTGGGACATATATCCGGAAGAAAATCATTATCTCAAAGAAGAGATATCTGCATGGCCATGTTAATTGCAACATTTATTTATACAGTAGCCAAAATATGGAAATAACTCAAGTGTCCATCAACAGATGAATGGATAAAGAAGTTGTGACTCTATATACATACACATACAAGTCAGACAGAGAAAGACAAATGCTGGATGCTCTCACTTATGTGTGGAATTAAAAAACAAAAAGCAACAAAGTTCCTAGAAAAAGAGATCGGATTATTTCTGGTTACAAGTGCAGGAGGGTGGGGGAAGGACGAATTGGATGAAGGTGGTCAAAGGGTACAGACTTCCAGTTATAAGATAAATAACTATTAAATGCAATGCACACATACAACGTGATGACACTAGTTAACACTGCTGTATGACATGTACGAAAGAGGTTATCAAGACAGTAAATCCTAAGAGTTCTCATCACAAAGAAAACGTTTCTTGTTTTTTCTTTTTGTTTTTTTTTTAATTTCTTTGAATTTATATGAGATGATGGATGTTCACTAAACTTATTGGAGTAATCATTTCACAATACTATATGTAACTCAAATCATTATGCTGTACATCTTAAACTTATACAGTGCTGTATGTCAATTATATCTCAGTAAACCTGAGGGAAGAAGCATGTACTTTTTTCTTGATGGTTACTGCTAATTTACTTTCCAAAAATATACCAATTTTATTCCCATCTATAGCATGATTGCCTACTTCCACACGAGCTTGACAAAACCATTTTTTTGAAACTTTAAAAAAATTAAAACTTTATATATGATCATTGATTTTTTTTGTACCTGTCACACTCATTGCCCTTTTTCCTAGCAATCTTTTTCTTGTTAATTTCCTCCCACTGCAACACTGCAGGTGGATATATGTCTTTTGGCATTGATAATTCCCTTAAACAGAAATTTTAGGAGAATAAATACTGCATGTTAAATTAAAAGAGGGGTGAGTGGGTGGGAGGATAGAGTTCGGAATTTGAATAAATGGTTCAGAATAGGTACTCAAAGAACAAAGCATGATGAAGAAAACGGATATGTCCTATGTTAAAAAGATGCGCTTAACACTCAGAATTTAAAGAGAACTAGCAGGTAGCAGATAAAAATATGGTCATATCCCTACCTCCAAGCCAGAAGCAAGATGCAAGAAAGGGTGAAGTTGAAGTGTTTATACCTATTCAAGTGAGGTTTTGGGGGAAAGTGTATCTTATCAAAATGGACTTGGGCCTGGAGTGACATCTCAGAATGTGATCCTAACATTTTTGTACATCCAGCGTTCCATTGCTGCCCCCTAATTCTACTTTTATAAGAAGAAGGTTATGGCATATTTTGATAACAGCTAGAAAGTAAAAAAGGACTGCTCTCAGAAATAAGATCAGGCTCTGTGGGTTTAGGAAATGACTTTATCATACTTAATGCAAAAGTATGTTAAATTATATCCATTCATTCTGAAACATTTTCAACACAATAAGGTTTCACTTTAAATGAAAGAGGCAATAGTATCAAATGAAAATAATAAAGATGCATCTATATAACTCTATGTTATATACATAGACAAGTCAAGAATAACTCATTAAACATTCTGGAAAATGGATTAAAATATGCCCATCAACTTCAGCATGTTAGCAAAAAGCAATGAACATGCCTTCACCAGAACTAAATCTTGACGTATTTAGAATTTTATCATTATGTTTACAATTTAATATTGCTAATGTGACCAGTAAAAATTGTATTTGGTTTGTGTACAATGCTATAAGTTTTTCTTGAATTCAAATCTATGATTTTATTTCAGTATAGTGGCAAATAAGCAACAATGTCTTTCTCATTACTTGAATTGTCAGTTTTGTGAACTACTTACTTCAAGTGATACAATTTTTATGTTATCATCTTTTTTATTGTATCTGATTCAAAATACATTGGGTCCCAATGTAACAGGGTTTATATTAAGAAAAATCTAAAACAGGCTTTAGCCCTACCTAATAGGTTAATTACTAATGGAACAAAGAATCTCATTGAGGCAACATTTCACTTATGTGATGAACCCCCAAAGTGTGCCCAGGTTAATTATCTCTCATGTCTTTATGCCACCATTTTGCCTTGATCTGTCTCTCCGAGCACCAATCATCATAAAGATTATTTGTTTAAAATCTAATTTTTTCTATAAACTGAGATGTGCTGGACAGCATGACTGACAGTGCTTACTTCTGTAACCCCTGCATATAGCACATTGCTGGGGACTTAGTAATCACTCAATGCCATTTTCTTGAATTGAACTTATCGAATGATAGTGTCACCCCAAAATAAACCATCTGAGTAGCCTCTAGCCAGGTAGAAATGAGTGCTTGTTGACCCTTTGACCATTAGGCCTTTTGCATCCATTTACTGTTTGGAAGGCTAATGGCAAATCTGTATCTGCTCCGATCAGTATCACGCTGTTCCTGGAGAACTGCAGAAGTAGGGAGAGAGACCCTTAATGACAAATTGTTTCTGTGAGCAATTATTCTTCCTTTTCAGTTCCTAACGGCTTCAGTGAGATGACAATATATAAGGACGGGTTCTGTGGGTTCTGGGCATTATCATACTAATCTCAAAAGTAGGAAATGTTACATTACACCCAATCCTGGTATTAGATGGTGTTAGAGAGTTTGAACATTTGTCTTGTTAATAAAGAAACTAGCTTTTGTAGAATTGTAACATTTTGTAGGCTTCTTATTGTTGTGTCTGTTCATTTGAAATTAATACAGGAGTTAGAGCCCCACAATGCTGAAACAGTAGACTGATATGGGAAAATATTAACCAGGAAAGAGACACCTCAAGTTTAGAATTTTAAAAAGTCTTAAATTATTGATTGAATTTTGGAAATCATTTTGTGATTTCTTCATAAATTCCCCCCTTCTCTAGTTAAAAATAGTAGCATATGTGGAACACCTCTTTACTTATTTTGATAAATTTCCCATTTTATTCAACTGCATGGCAGATGTTCCACATTTAAAGAAATATTGTCTTGTTTATGTAGTTAGATTATTGTCTAAATTATGTAGAAACATATTTCATGAACTTTGCATATACTATTTGTATTAGCAATAATAAATCTAAAAATTCATATCATTATCTCCATTTAGATGTAGAAAGTGATGTACAAAAAATTTGAGTAACTAACCAAAACCATATAGTTAATAAGAAATCTAGAATATAAAACCAGTTCAGGTTGATTCTCTTCCGTTTCTACATTGTGTTCTTTTAGGAGATCAGGTGTATTAATGAGTTATAAAAGTAATTATGAAATGAACAAAGCAATTCATTACCTAGTTGGACCATGGCCTTCTTTCTTAGGACTCATAAAGAGGGAGTTCTAATTTTGTTTGCCAGTATTAACTAAACAAAAGATATACTAAAACCATTAACTTTACCCCCGAAATATACTACTTGTCAAGTCTACATGGTAGATTTACATATGTGCTTTACTTTGTTTCCAAAAATTGAAACAGTGACTGGGCCAGATACACAAAGCTGTGTTTCTATCTGAGTAAAAGACTGGAAATGGGAGAGGAAGGTATCTTAGAGACTCATTTAACTAATTACAAGTCATCCAATTAACCAGATGTTGTCAAAAGTATGCATTTTAACTGTCACTGCAAAAAATGACTTTTCAATTTCCCTTTCGACTCAGAATTTGGACATTGTCCTTTGGGGAGGCATGCCAAAAAAAATAAATCATCTCAATACTGTGTTGCCCAAAAAATAAGACTGGTTCTTATATTAACTTTTGCTCTAAAAGATGCATTAGGTCTTATGTTCAGGGGATGCCATCCTGAAAAATCATGCTAGGGCTTATTTTCCGGTTAGGTCTTATTTTCAGGGAAACATGGTAGGATCATTTTGTACATTTTCTTTTTATGTTTGAGGAGTCTGATTTCCAGTTGCATTGAAAAGTGTTGGGCTTCTTTTTCTACCAATAAAAAGGAAATTATTTTTATTTGAAGTAAACATGGTTCAATAAGCTTAAGCATAAAAATCATATAGCATATGATATATAAAATATTTCTGACTGAGCAAAACAAAAAACAAAAGTTATAAGTATTAGCAGGCTGCCCATTTCCTTCCATCTTGTTTGTAAAGAACAATTTTAAGAAATCTTTTAGCATGCCCTTCAACATTTTGTGAAATGACTTTGAATAATACAGAGGTAAGATAATTAAGTTTGCAAACTTATTGCAACGAATGTTGCTAACCATTTTTTGATATCAGAGGGATTATTCATTATGAATTTGTACCAACTGGACAAACAGTTAACCAAGTTTACTATCTGGAAGTGCTGAGAAGGCTGCATGAAAAAGTTAGATGAAAAGACCTGAACTTTTCGCTAACAATTCATGGCTCTTGCATCACGACAATGTACCAGCTCACATGGCACTGTCTGTGAGGGAGTTTTTAGCCAGTAAACAAATAACTGTATTGGAACACCCTCCTGACTCATCTGATCTGGCCCCCAATAACTTCTTTCTTTATCTGAAGATGCAGGAAATAGTGAAAGAAAGACATTTTGGTGACATTCGGGACATCAAGGGTAATACGATGACAGCTCTGATGGCCATTCCAGAAAAAGAGTTCCAAAATTGCTTTGAAGGGTGGGCTAGGTGGTGGTGTCAATGCATAGCTTCCCAAGGGGAGTACTTCGAAGGTGACCGTAGTGATATTCAGCAATGAGGTATGGAGCACTTTTTCTAGGATGAGTTCGCGAACTTAATTGTCCAACCTTGTATGTACATTTTCGTGTGTTAATTTTTGAGTTTGGTTTGTGTTTCTTTTTGTTCCAGTAAATTACCTAAAGCTCACCCTCGTTTGTTTCTCTTTGAAGGTTTGACAGGTAGGATTTTCAATTTGACATGCATTATCTAGCTGCATTACTCCAATAATACCTCTTCAACATAATCACATGGTTACTGGGTTTGAGACCCAAGGGAATAGAGGTTAATTCAAAATAAGCCATAGTGTTTCTTTTAATCTACCTCAAATTTAATAGAAACTGTAGAGGCCACTCTACAAATTAGAATTTAGACTTTAAGATAAATGAGAAGTTGGATGTGTGGACTGTAGCACCAAATGTATGTACATAGCATTGAGTTAGATCCTTGATTGAAAAAGTCTAAGGAACTTCCAGGAATTTTAGCATTTATTCCAGAATCCATGGAGAGATAATTGCTTAATACATTGAAATCATTCCAAGAAGAAGAGAGGGGAATCTGTGGCAGAGCTGATTGGATTCAGACCCGATTGCATTCAGGGTCATTATAGATCCTTCACTAGAGAAACAACAGCTTTATTGCAGATTCGGCTTCTGTGGTAGGTGAGCAATAAAGCCGGCTCTATAGCCACAGGTAGAGACATCTGTTTCAGGTTGGGAGAAAATCATAAGGTTATTCCCTCATCCAGATAAGAAATAAAAGAAGTGTAGTCTAAATCAACTATGAGACAGAGAAGGGTATTTGAGGCAGAGTCTACAGGGATAGGAAATGAGGGATGAGAAGGAGGGAGTGGGCCACATGTTTTCCCTGGTTTGGGGCTTGTAGGCAGGGTAGAATTTGGCATTAAGCAAAGTGGGAAATATGACAATAGAAGCCAGTTTGAGGTAGTGCTGCCAGAAGTTGGGTAAGAGTAGGAATCGTGGGTTTTGTTTTGTATATATAGCATTTAATATGTATCTGACATTTTTGGATTTTTATATTAAGCAAAATATTATATGACCGAAATCTTGAAACTGATGGCATGATTGATAAAACATTAGGGTAGAAACAATCTACTAAGGAAGATGGGGTGCAATGAGAAATTGAAGAAGCTAAATAGATTTAATGAATATTCTCAGTTCTACATAGAAAAGGAACTTCTTAGCTGAGTTATACCTGAGAAACTAGGATGAGGTAGAAGTTTTTTAATTTATCTATATCTGTGTATCATTGCAAGAATCTCTCTAGGAAAAATATGAGTCTTTCATATTTGTTCATATGTTTTGCTGAGTTCAAATCCTGGGTCAACAAATCATTATGTGACCTTGTGCAAGGAACTTAACCTCTAAACTACAATTTCTTCACTCATAAAAATGGGTATAAATATTTAACCTTTAAAATTATTATGATGATTTAAAAAAAATTAATCATCTTTACATCTAAAGTATATAAATCAATTATAGTAGTACCTGGATGGATTTATAGATTATTTGAGAATAGTATCAGAGAAGAGAATATAGTTAAATATTGAATTTGTTTAAGTTATCAGATAGCTTGTACTTAGGCATAAGAGAAAAGTTAGAGGCATATGTGGAAATATATTTCTAAGGCACTGACACTTCTTAGCATCTTTCAAAATTCCCTGAGTGATATGTATAAACATAGTGACTTCATTCCTCTATCGCTGTTGAACTTCCAGTTCTCACAAGGATAATTAATGGCACCCACCCTCTTTATAAGTCTTCTCCAACTGAGAGTGCATCCTCCATGAGTTAAAAAAAGGCAGTCAATAATTTGCCACAAGTTAGATGTCAATAGTAATATATTTTTATAGTTCTCGGGTGTTTCTCGAGAAATGTGATAGTGAATACAGTCAATATAGACTTTTTCTTAAAATTAGTTTCAGGTATACAAAACAATGTAATAGTTAGACATTTACACCCCTCACAAAGTGATAACTCCCCTCCCCCAATCTACTAACCTTCTGACATCACATGTAGCTGTTACAATTCCACTGACTCTATTCCCTATGCTGTACTCCACAGTATATATATATATATATATATATATATATATATATATATATATTATAAAATACAATTATTATTCAGTTTCAGCTTCAGGTGTACCGTGCAGTGATCAGGCATCTACACCGTCCATGAAGTGGTCTCCCTAATGAGATAAGTGTCCATCAGATACCCTACAAAATCTTTACAACATTATTGGTTATATACCCCAAACTGTCTTTAGTATTTCCTGTGGCAATCTTGTGGCTACCAACTTCTGCTTTCTAATCCCTTCACCGTCTCCCTCATCCCTATCCCTCTCCCATCTATCAACTGTTTGGATTTTCTCTATATCTTTGAGACTGTTTCTGATTAGTTTGTTCATTTATTGCATACATTAGATGCTACATATAAGTGAGATCATATGGTATTTGTCTTTCTCCATCTGACTTACTGCACATAGCATAATGTTGTCTAGGTCCATCCACATCATTGCAAGGGTAAGATTTCCTTCTTCTATATGGTTGAGCAATACTCCATTGTACATAATGTACCTCAGTTTCTTAATGTAGTCATCTACCAATGGGCATTTCGGTTAATATAGACTTGTTTTTACTCCCACACAATATGAGAAGAATGAGGGTGGAAAAGGTATCTGTGTACACTATGCAATGAAACACATTCAATTTTCCATTGTCTTGTTTAAGGATTCCTCTACTGCATATGTGAGCATGCACACACACACACTCACACACAACTTTCAGTCATCTGCAATAGTGAGCTTGCCAGATAACTAACTTCAGGATGAATACGTTTATATTGAGCTTAATTATTTAGATGGTTGGAAACCATTTTTTTCTGGAGAAAATAAATCCATAGGGATATTTACTGTTACTACTGCTGGTCATGAGAAAGGCTAACAAGATAAATAGAAATTCCAGGATTCCAGTTTTTCAATCTGACCATTCTAGTATCTATAAAGATATGTACTTATCTTGGACCAAGTTATTATGCAACCGAATGGTGCTTGCATTCATTGGTTTAAGACCTTGACAAGATAATGGCTAATCTGATATTAAATCTAATGAATCCATGATTAACTATGCAAGGATCTAACTTGATTAGCTATCTCTTCTCAATATATATATTTTCATTTAGTGTCATCCTAGGGTAATATGAATCAAATGAATATAAAAGTCTGAATTTCAGGTTCAAACCAAGAAAATAATTCTTGATAGGGGAATCTCTCTTCTGAGTATGGGAATGTCAGAAGCCACACAAAGGCTTAACATTTCCAAAAATATCACAGCATGGACTCAAAGGAGAGGAACAGAGAGAAGGGACTGGAACAAACATCAAGTGAAAGGAAAAAAATCTCCAAGGTCTGTGCTGTATACTTTCAGATAAGTATTTTGACTTCATGTGGCTTCAATGAATCAGAAAGATCCTGTAAATCTTTAGAGACTGAAGCATCTTTATTATATAGTCCCATCCCTGAAGCAGTACAAACACAATGTTTTAATATTTCAGAATGTTAATGTTATCTTTCTATTGCAGGAGAAAAAACTCTACATGGATAGGTATCGATTTCCTGACTGAGTGTTACTTAGCATTTTACCTGGTGTTAGTAACTGATAAGCCTTGCGTGGGATTTCATTATAGTCTGTTTCTCTCAGCCTTGTGCAGTCTCTGATGCCAGGACTTTTTATTGGTGCATGTAATCTAATGGACTTCAAATTAAAAGCAATGAAAATCACATTAGTCTGTCTACTAGATGAGATGTTATTAAGAGTAATGGGATAATGCTATTGGAGCTTCATTTCTTAATGTTTGCTTCTTAGAACCCAAGCTTTTAGATAAATAAAGACTGCCATGAGTTATTACTCATTGTCATACATGAATACTGATAGATTTATCACTGTTCGCTAAAGGGATGTCATCTCTAATAGTTTGGGGTTTTTTTTCTCCGATGGTGGATGTGCAAAAAAGAAAGAGGGTAATACAGTCAGGCAGTCCACACAGAGGCAAAATAGGTTTGACTGCATTGAAGAAAACTGTGTTACCCAAAGTATGATGGTAGTTTCATTATTACCGTATGTCTACATAAATACGTTTGATAATATTTGCTTAAACACAGTCATTGTTTGTTTTTATTCCACTCTGTATGCAGGGGCACAACTAAGACACTATAAAAACAAGTATTATAGGTAAGAATACAAACTTGAATTATATATTCAAAAATAGCTTTTACATAATTTACTACAACAGACACGAAAAAGTAATAGTTAAAATTACTGTTCCAAGGTCACATATCAGTGAAACCTGGAGAGCATTTAGGTCTCCTGAGTTCTAATTTTGTGTTCTTTCTACTGCCACACACTGGCTTTTCATACAGTTTCTTCTGACTTCAAACACTACTGTGTTCTAATTCCTTTAGTTGGAATGATGTCAATATATTATTCAATTACTTATTTACCTCACCCGTGGTTTCATTAAATGATGACTACATGTGAATAATTGATAATGAATAATCTGGTACACAAGTGTGTCCTTCCACAGGCCCCTCTCTGTCTCTCAACTGCGTGTTTATGTCCTAAAGACAGTAAGTCCTAACAGCCAAAGAAAGTGATGGAAGGGTTTATTTCAAATTGCTTGAGACAGAGCAGACATGGGCACATACGTAGCTCACAGCTTTTCCTTTACCGCTCATAAACATGATACATATCCAGTGTATTTCTTGAAAGGAGACACTGTGGACCCTTGGTACATTCATGAGTCTAATTGCATAGGATTTCTTTGCAAGCTAATGCAGTGTATGCGTGTGTGTGTGTGTGTGTGTGTGTGTGTGTGTCTGTGTGTAAGAAGACTGTGAATGTAGCATTAACACACACACACACACACACGTACACGTACACTCAAAGGCCTGACAAGTAAGTTCACGAACTCATCCTAGAACAAGTGCTACATACTTCATTGCAGAGCATCACTACGGTCATCTTCAAAGTATTCCCCTCGGTAAGCTGTGCACCAAAACCAGCGCCTAGTCCACCCTTCAAAGCAATTTTGGAACTATTTTTCTAGAATGGCCATCAGAGCTGTCATCGTATTACCCTTGATGTCCTGAATGTCATCAAAATGTCTTCCTGTCACTATTTCCTTTATCTTTGGGTACAGAAAGCCGTCATTGGGGGTCAGATCAGGTGAGTAGGGAGGGTGTTCCACTACAGTTGTTTGTTCACTTGCTAAAAACTCCCTCACAGACGACAGTGCCGTGTGAGCTGGTGCATTGTCCTGCTGCAAGAGCCATGAATTGTTGGCGAAAAGTTCAGGTCGTCTAACTTATTCACGCAGCCTTTTCAGCACTTCCAAATAGTAAACTTGGTTAACTGTTTGTCCAGTTGGTACAAATTCATAATGAATATCCTTCTGATATCAAAAACATTTAGCAACATCATTGCAACAAGTTCGCAAATTTAATTGTCAGACCTCGTGTGTGTGTGTGTGTGTGTGTGTGTGTGTGTGTGTGTGCATGTGTTTGCATTAATTTATGTTTCCCGTATTTTTTTTTGTTTTGATCAAGAGGGACAAAAGAACAAAATACTGGGACAATTGACACAGGATTCCCCATGAAGGAAGTAGCTCATTCTCAGATCTGGTTATCTTCTTACTGCTATGAAAATTAACTTCGCTAAAATCATTTGTAGCTCTCTGTGCTCATGTCAATTAGGACATCTCATTGTAATGACATACTTTGCACACATTCACTGACATTACTCTGTACAAGGCCAAAGGTGCATTTTCCCCCCTTTCATCATTTCTATAGATTAAAAATACATGAAAATAACTTACTGAAGTAGTTAATATTGAAAGAGGGCATGAGAGCTAAAGGGAAGGGAAGGAAACAAATAATCAACTGGGATTTATGAAACACAGATGACTGACAGAGCAGGACATGAATAGAAAATGGCAGGAAAAATAGATATATACAACAAAGCAAAACAGTTTGATAGTACCAAGTAAGAAATTAATGTGCACCAGAGATGGTCAACACAGATTTCTGGGTTGTGATTCAGTATGTCTAAAGTGGGCCAAATAATTTTATTTTTAACAAATCCCCAGTTAATGTTGATGTTGTTGGTTGATGGACCACATTTTGAGTAGTTCAGGTGCATATACATTGAGACCCTCTCAGTCCTGAGGGTTAGAATGAAGGTATAAGATAAAATGATCCATATAGAATGAGAAGATGAAAAACAACAAAGAATGGCTATGAAATAATTGATGTGAAATGCTCAGATACAGAGGCAAAATGTTATCTCCAAGAACCCTGGACACATGATCATTATAAAAATTTTGTGACATTTGACAACAATGCTGGGTATACACCTATATTTAATTATCCTTATTTTTCTTTTGAGCACAACACACAATGAATATTTGTTCTGTGCCTTGCATTGTGCTATATGGAAATACAAAAGCAAAAGTCCCTGCCTCCTTTCCCCCATGCCTGCTGGAGCTCCCAGTTTAGAGATGGGCAGAGTAAACATTAAATGCAAATGCAAATAATTAACATGCAATCAATATGTCCTACTTCTTCATATTGTGGTTCAAATCTCACCTCCTGTGCAAATCCTGTTGAAATTGAGGTTTATCTTTAATTCCCCCTTCTTTTGCTAAGTCCAAAAATGCCAAGGTTTATTCAATATAATATTGTTTGGCAAAAACTGAGATATTTCAGTCAGTCCAGCAGAGGGTCCCCTTCACATGACACTGATGAGAGAAAGGAGCCACTATCTCCATTCAAAGAGTGATGGGCATGTTCTGTCACTGCTGATGTGGAAGCCATTTATAGGGGTAGAAGGATAGAGAGGAGTTCACCTCTCTAGTATTATTGGTTATCCATGTGGCCGGGGGCTGTTAATGTCATAATACTTGAAATACTTCAGAGACACAGCTCTTTGATTTCTCAAGATTCACAAGTATAGCAAGTCTGCTGGTTATAGTCATTCTTTGTTTTTTCCCACAAGGATCATCTTATCCTGTACTTTCATACTAGCCTTCAGGATGGGGGGACGGGGTCTCAATGTATATGCACGTGTGTTACTTAAAATGTGGTTTGTGGGCAAGCAACATCAGCATCACCTGGGAATTTGTTAGAAATTAAATACCTGATATGCCCAATTTGAAATCATTTCTGTTACTTTGTGTACTCTTATTTAATATTAACTCTCAAACAAGGCTCTGAAAAATACAGTTTCTATACTATGTCTCACCTCTATCTGCTCTCTATTTTTTCAGCTCCTTCTTCAATGGCCTCTTGCTGTTTGTACAGCAGATTGGGCACACCTCTACTTGTGTTCTTTGCACATTCTTTTCTCTTTTCCTGGAATGTTGTTTCCTCAGATAATCAACTGTGGGGCTTACTCCCTCATCTTATTTAGGTCTTATTCAAGTGTCACTTTCTCCGTTAACATCACTTCACTAATCTATTTAAAATTGGAACAACCTTTCCAGCTCTCTTTCATAAGTCCTAGATTTACTTATTTTGTTTTACTTTTTAGCTTATTTTTGTATTAGTTTCAGGTATACGAAGCAATGTAATAGTTAGACATTTAAACCTCTCATAAAGTGATAACCCATCCAAGCTACTACCCCTCTGCCATTTTACATAGCTGTTACAATACCATCTACTATCTTCCCTATAGTGGACTCCACATCCCATGGCTATATATACCCCATGTTGGCTGCCTCACTGTGTTTGTTTCTATGTATTAAGTAGGGCTGCTATATCTTCTGGTCACAGTAGAGTGGCCTTATGTAGTAGTTGTGCTGTGGGGCTCAGTGGCACAGTCTTTCTGGTCACCTGATCCACACTCCAGATGTGTCTGTTGTGTGGGTTGTGTGTGCCCTCCTCTTGTAGTTGAGCCTTGGTTGATAATTCCACATCAATGTGAGGAACTGACCCTTTAACTCACTGGTTATGAGGACTGGCCTTGACTATAGTAGAAGAGTTGTTGTGCAGGGGCTGATCCTACAGAACAGGATCTGCCTCAGTAGGACTCTGGTGCCTGCCCTATCTGCCCCTTGAGTGTGTGGTACTTGGAGGTAGCGGGGTGATGTTCCAGCTTGTTTTCAAGCTGGCCACTGAGGGTAGCAGCCCCAGGACCACCTTGGAGGGGATCTGCTATAGGTCTACTTCAGTCACAGCCCCTGCGCTACCCAGGGCCTACTAGCAGGAGCCAAAAAGAAATCGCAGATGTCTGCCGCCTGTGCTGTGCTTGGAAGCGCCTTGAGAGGCCAAGCCATGAACCAAGGCTGGCTGTCACTAGTGCTGGCTTAGGGCGACTCAACTAGAGGTACAGGACATGCTCAATCCAGATGCTGCTTGTTTGGGTTGCACAAACCTTTGAGAGACCCTGGGAAAGTGCAGTTTGAGCCAAGACAGGCAGTCTGCATGAAAAATCCACTGAAAGCAGCCTGGGTGTGCCTGAAAGTTGGGTAGGGCCAGGTCTCTAACCGCCAGGGTGGGGCAAACAAACTGCAAAGACTCAGGAATGGCAGCTGCCTGTGTACAATCTTGGGGAAGGGAGAGGGCTCAACAAAGAAACAATGACTTCTACTAACTCCCCTGTCCAGGAGAAAGCTGCCTTCCCAGCCAGACAACTCAATTCTCCACCATTTATCCCTGCCACCTTTTCAGCTACTGCCCCGGTGCTGGAGCTCAGATTGAATGATTCCATTGGTGGGTAAGTCCATGCATGGTCCCTTTAAGAAGAGCGCCTGTGAGTGCAGCCACGCTCAGTCTCACTTGGTCACAATCTCTACTGTTTTTCACAAACAAAAATTATGGGGACTGAAGGAAGAGTGGAGCAGGGCTCTAGCAGAGGGTAAATGGGGTCTAATATATGGTGATAGGAAGAGAACTGACTCTGGGTAGTGAACATGCAATGTGAGATATAGATAACGTATTACAGAATTGTACACCTGAAATCTATATAACTTTACTAACAATTGTCACCCCGATAAATTTTAATTTAAAGAAAAAAAAAATATGGGGACTTCTATTCCCGTCACTGGAACCCTGGGCTGGGGCGGGGCTGGGATCTCTCACTCCTTTAGGGGATGGGGGGACCCCCCCACTCCACAGCCAAAATAGGCCTCCTGATCTTTAATGCTCACACGCGGGTGTGTGACCAGCCCATTCCATGTCTCTGACCTTCCTACCAGTCTGGAGGTGGCTTCTGCAAGTTCTTAGTTGAAGGTTTCAGTTCAGCTTAATTTTAGGTAGTTCTCAATAATGGTTGTTTTGTAGCTTAGTTGTAATTTTGATGTGGTTGTGAGAGAAGGTAAACACAGTGTTTACCTACTATGCCATTTTGGTTGTCCCCTCTAGATTTATTTTTGTCCATAGAATTTACTGTCTACTGTCTATCATTCATCTTTTATCTATCTATCATCTATCTATCTATCTATCTATCTATCTATCTATCTATCTATCTATCTCTATCTATCGTCTATTCTTAATATTTCTCACTGTAATTGTTTGACAACAGGAGTTCTTTTATTTGCTTTAAGTATCCCTAATGCCTAGAACTTTGCTTTCCACATAAAAGGCCCTTGTTGAATGAATGAATGTATTAATGAGTTACAATATGACATGTCTAACAAATTTCCAAAGAAATCCTTCTCCATGTGCTTTCCTTCTTTAAAATTCATAACAGCATTCTTGGAAAACAATGTAACAAAAGCAGCATAAAAAGAAATCAACAATTTTAGCTGTTTTTCTCTGATTGCATGTATTCATCATAACTTTTATGTACATTTTTCTCTCTAAAGTTCATACTGTATTTTTCTTGTCGATATTGACATTGCTTTTACCTGGAAAAACATAGTGACACAAAACACATTGCTCTGTGTAATTGACAAGAGGAATGATTTATCTCTTTACAACCTGTCCCATTAGTAGGTTAGCAATGTTTATTCACATAAGTAAATCCAATTATATTTCCCTTCATTATCCACTGTGAGAACAATTATTTTTTAAAAATCTGTAAGTCATACCAAATATTGTTAGAAAACTCTAAAGTATGAATGACAGTACGTTGCAAAGCAACCAGAGGTTAGTGTCTCATATAACTGTCACAAAGTTCACAGGCTCAGTGCTTCAAAAAGGCCAATAATTAATAGATCAGAGTCTGGAGTAAGGAAAGGTTTATTGATCTAGAGGGCACTGACCAAGAAGATGGGAGCTTTCAATACCTTTTCAAATCCATCTTAAGAGTGCCCTAAGTTCCAGTGCCCTATATATCCAGGGAAGGGAGAAGGGGCAGGGCAAGAGATGGATGAGATCTCTAGACAGGGATCCAAGGAAGAGCACAAAGTCTCCAAATATATTTGTTCTAGATTGGTCTGGGTCCACTCCTGAAGTTCCTATAAATCTTTGATAAATAGTCATTGTTTTACACATCATTTCCCCACCTGTTTGGCAAAGACTCCTGACAAAAGGCTGTTTTTTTGCAAAATACTCAAACCTCAAGCAGAATTCCTCTAGTCCATCAGCATATCTATAGCAGGAGCCATCAGCCTGAGTCAGAGAGAGACAGAGGATTTCACTCTGATGCAATTCAAGCTAAATTGATATTATGTCCAAAGAATATGAGATAATATGAGGCAAATCATGTTTATCAACTACTATAATCAAATGGGGAACGAGGTTGTAGTATATTTTTATGTCATATAGAAGGGAAGAATTTTGATGACAATTTCTTAAGAAAGAAAGAAAGAAAGAAAGAAAGAAAGAAAGAAAGAAAGAAAGAAAGAAAGAAAGAAAGAAAGAAAGAAAAGAAAGAAAAGAGAACAGCGACAGTACATAAATAAACCCAAAAAGATAATTTTCAGTATTTCACCCTCCAAGTACACACACTCACTCACACACTCCCATTTGAATTGCTGTCCTCAATGAAATGTGTGAATGATTACCCCCACTGCCATCTTTTGAATAAATTATGGTGTTATCAGTTTTTCTTGGTTTGTTTCCTATTATTCCCAGTAGAATCATATTTAAATATATGAAAGATTCCTGTCTCTGTGTTGAAGAGAACTACATTAAAGAATCTCATTTGCTGAAGACATCAAGTGGTATAAACTTGACTTACTTACTTTTCAGAATAATAACAAACCACTTGAGTTTTAATTTTCAGTTAATATAGTAGGGTTATGACTATTAAGACAATTTATCACACACTTAATAGAAACAGTAAATGTTAGTGTTGGAAGGAAGCACAATGTTCATTTAAATGCTGCTGTCCAAGTAAGAAACATCCAAACCTGTAGAGAATTTTAATGCGTTTATCTGAGCCAAACTGATGACAATTGCTGGGAAGCAGAATCTCACATAAGGCAGGTTACACGAAATCCATTGGTGATAGATTAAGGGACTGGGAGAAAGCAAAGTGGGGAAGTCTCTGGGATTGGATAAAAAATGAAGGGGAGAGACACATACTTCTTTTACATTGGTGGGCACAGGATAGTTAATAATTAACATTTATAGTATATAGAAATGGTATGTGGGGAACAAGATAATAATGGGGGGTTCTGTGATCTCGTGCTCTGGTATGGTGGGTTGGGCATTGAGAGATCCAGAAAAAAACATTACTCTGTCATTCCAAGAGTATGTTATCTTAGATGCAAAAAGACAGTAGGCAGTCTCACTTAAGGTAAAGATTGACCTTTGTCAAGGAACCTACAGGCCCAGGATGTGACTACTTGCCACAACCTGATTCTAGTTAGGAATTTTTATGTTCAGAGCAACCTATTTGGTTAATTTCAGTCTCTGAGGTTGTAGGGTCTGCCATGCTGGCCTCCCCTGAGCTTGTCAGGTTTAATCCATGGTCCCTTTTTCATCCACATTGCATAATGAAAAGGGTAGGGCATGTAGACTGAAGAGATTTAGATGAAGCACTGACTTCAGCCCCATTTTAATTTGGTGTCTGAGGAAAAGCCATTTAATGGTGGTTAAATCATCAGCAGAACGTTATAGTAATTTCAGCTCTACCTTAATCAGAGAGGTATTTTAAGGATCAAATCATTTGCTCTGAGTAAACATACTGATATAAAACACTGAATAAGATAAAAACCCTGAATCCTACATAGGTAGTGAATAAACATGTAATTAATGGCATGTTTCTTGATTTTCAATCTAGAATGCTTTTCATGTCCAGCTTTTTATGACAAAACTAGAGAAAAGAAAAATATTGGTTTAGCCAAATCATATGAGAGTGGTTCTCAAATATAGTCCCTAGAACAACAACATCGGCATCCCCTGGGATGTTGTTAGAAATATAAATACTTGGGTCTGAGCCCATACCTACTGAGTCAGAGACTCTGTATGAGGACAGAAACTTGTATTAATTCTGCAGAAGCGTCTGATGCAACTTGAAGTTTGAGAACCAATGCCATTTTTTAAAAATATATGTGTATTAACTGGCTTAATATCTTTGCCTGTGGAAAAGGATGGTAAGTAATTTATTTATATTACTTTGACTTTTCCCATTAAAAAAGCTACATAGCTCTGAAGGGTGCAGCCACTTCTTACTTCCCAGCCTTGTCTCACACCAAGATCCCCAGGCTCTGCAAAGTTTTATCAGGTTGTCTCACTTTTAATTCCTAAATGCCACATGGCCTCAATGTTTGCTGGGAATTGTCTCTCCTTAAACTCTCCTCTCCCTTTCTTAAACATGCTTCAACTTTCAACTCAAGCACTGTTTCCATGTGAAAATCTTTCCTAATCCCCAGATTAGATCATATCTCACTGTTATGACTCTCGTGACTCTGTACTTATCCTTTGTAGCAATTATCACAGTTTATACTGATATAATTTAGTAATTATCCAATGGTGTTTTTCTCATGTACATGAATGCATGCTGCAGGTGATCAATGTCCAAGCCTGCTTTACTTACCATTAAGTCCCTAGTAGCAAGCTCAGCCCCTGTACATGGAAGCTGACCAATACATATTGTGAAATAAATGAATCAAGTAATACATAATTGTGCTCTTTCAACTTACTGAACTGTAGACAATATCTAGAAAATGGAAGACCATAATAATAAAATAGAACAACTATATCTGGTCCCTTGAGGATCAAATTTATAATTTAGCTCAGTTAGTTCTAACCACTCAGTTAATATTAAACTGAATATCCCTAAGTGACTTATGCATGATTTGCTGAGGTTGGATACTTTATTATTTATTTGGGGACCAATTCATTTAGGATAAATTAAGCTGCAAGTAACAAAAACAAAACAGCTACTAATGGTTTATAAAAGAGGAAACATATTACCTAATGAAAATCAGGAGGCGGGTGGTGCTATTTGACTCACTAACCAGGTAAGTATATTATCAAGGACAATATTATTTTAACTTTCTAAAATTAAAAACTAATATTTTTTCACTCTACATTCACTCAACATTATAGTATTGTTCTTTATTTTTAATATTGTCTCTTCATTCCTTTACAAGTTGTCTATGGCTGTTTCATACTGCAACAGTGGACTGAATACTTGCAACAGTAACCTCATAACTTTCAAGCCTAAAATATTGACTATCTGACTGTTTACAGAGAGAGTTTATCAGTCCTGACAAACTATGAAAAAAATAAGAGGACCTAGTTATCCATGATCACACATCTTCTATCTTTCAGCATGACACATTTGTAAATGAGGACAGAGCTGGTTTGTGCATTGTTACAATTAAGTGACAAGTTCTAAGGCAGTTTGATTTATGCACCATTTCAATTGGGCTCCACAATGATGCTCCTTAACCCTCCAGATCTAGCTACATGAATAAAAAAATAAAGGGGTTAAATAAAGGCATAGGACCAGGAGGAAATAGAATTTATGTCCCAACATATCTTCTAGAAAAAGCCACCCTCTTCCTCTATACTAGATATCTAAGTATATGTCCATGAGAACAACATTTTGTCCATGATTCACGCCCAAGCTTCTCTTCGGAAAGTATGGACTGAGAGATCTCTCAATAAGTTATAAGGTATGATTATATCTGCCTAAATGTCTGTATTGTGCATTTATTCTTCCCCTAAAATTCATTACCAATGGTTCAGACCTCAGGGAAAAGCTAAAATACCTACAAATCAAGCAGGGCTTTAAGGCTGAAGATTATGAAAAGTAGTACTTGTGTTTTCATTTGTTTGCCATCACACTATGAAACCTCGACTGCTATTTTTCCCACCAAATAATAGTATTCTATTACCAAGAATAATGAGCAAATTAAGTATGGTAATAATGTAGCTTATTTATTGTAGTTAGGTACTGTCTCCACATAAAACTGAAATTTGCATTAAAACTGGAACATAGAGTTAATTATCTGGATGTCTGGTCTAACCATTGTAAGATATTTATAAACATTTAGGTGAGTGAATATCTAAAGTTTTCTTTTAGACTTTTAACTTTGATATATAGAATTATAGCTACTCTTATAACATCTGTATAGAATTTCAATTCTATGTCAAAATTTATATATATATGGTTTTCTAATTTCATTTTCCTCACAAAAGTACACAGATGAAGAAACTAAAACTAAAATCACGAAGATAGTGAGCTGTGTCACTGAGACGCCAACAAAAAATCTACTTGTAAAATATGCTCTATTTTTATTTCTGTACAGTGGCTTCTTATTACTTATACATCCTTGAGTTTAAATTCTGAACCACATACGCATACATATAAATAGATATTTACTTGTTGCTGTGTGGGCAGGAACAATTTATTTTTCACTTGCTTTAAAAATCCCCAATTAAACCCTAGCGCTGATCACTGATTAACTACTTAATAAGAGGTTTCTCATTCATGGTTTGGCTTGTTTATTCAAAAACATTCATTCATATTTATATCTCAACTGTGTTGCAATAATTATTCACAAATACATGTTTCCATCCAGGTTTCTTCCATGACTTCAACACTCATATTTACAACTATACACTGAATAGTGTTATGTGAATATTTCACAGAATACCAACTCCAATAGTTTCAAACCAAAATCATATTTTCCCTCTAGATTCGGGACAGAACACCAGCCACCCAAGCCAGGACCCCAGGAGACCTCCCCAATTTATCAATCTCCTTAATTTGGTCATTTTATTGTCTCTCAGCTCTATTTCATAGTTTTGGTCCAACTATCAAGATTTAAGTCATCTCCCATTATTTCTCACCTATATTTTCTGAAATAAGTACCTATTTGCACTGTTTACAGTCTTGGCTCTTTGAGGTTCTCCCTCACTGTTGCTTACTGTTGGTTGCTTAGAAGGCGTTTTTAACTACATCACTCCCTCTCAAGGTGCATCATTACTCTTAAGCCTTTTATATCTGCCTTTCCCGACTCCTCTCCGTCCATTCCTGTATACCCTGCACTGCGGTTATCCTCAGCTGTTACAGTTCTTGGTGTGTGCCACGTGCTCCCACCTATCTGAGCCTTTGCTTAAGCTTTGTGTTCTCTGCCCTCCTTCGCAATCTTTCTCCCTTTATATTTGCTGCCTGAACGTTTCTATTTTTGCTTAAGCATCAGCTCAAATTCCATCTCCTCTGATATCCGTTTCCTGAGCCTTTTAGGGCATGTCACATGGTCCTTCTCTACATAAGAACACTTCTTAAATATTGATTTTTTTCTTGCTAATTCAGCATCCCCAGGACTTCCTCTTTTAAGGACTTCATGGTATCATCACAAGGGAGAAGCCAGGAATGTCATTTCTCAGAATCTTATTCCCTTTATGGTCCTGGCTTGCAGTTTTTCCAATAAGGAAAACTTTGGAAAATTGGAAGGTAGAAAAGAAGGAAGAGCCATGATTCTCTTAGCACAGTTGTAGTCAGATGAATGGGGCAATCGGGAGATTCTGTGTGTTCCCAGTGAGCTTCTTAGAACCACCCACTTCGTGCTGCAGACAAGAGTATGGATGTGAGTTTCTTAGAGATTCCCCAGCAGCTCTGCAATGAGCTTTTGAGGATGATCTGCCTTAGTGCTTTAGGGTTGATCATCAGTGACCTATATGCTGCCTGCCAGTGATGGCTTTGTCCTGGGTCAGCCAATCTGGAACTGTACTTCACAGAATTCTCTCCTCTGTTAGGTTCTGGGATGATTTGGCCTCACGAGAAATTCAGTGAGATCCGTAAGGTGAAAGTGAAGCAGCATTCATGGATGTTCCTGACAGGTCGATGTTGGATCAGACTCTGTATCACCTTGTGTCATAATGACTCCACTGTTTCACTTTATGATCATGAAGCAGCAGCGCAGCCCACAGCTCTCACAGCTTCTTCATTATTTCCTCCTTTAGCTTCTCTGACTCCCCGAACTGATGCACAGTTCGCTCTGTGATGCGATGCAAGTTACCAGCTTCTATTTCAAGATGCTCATATCACAGATGCTAAGGTTAGAAGCCATGAGGGGCCTGTGTGTGGTTCCAGCTCACCTCCAGGGTTACAGTTTGCCCTTACACATACCAGTTTTTCCTTGCTCTCTTCCACGCCACATTTATCTTTTCCCCCCTGACCCTTGTCCTGCTGACATTAGCCTTGTACCTGACACAGAAGCAATAGCTGGACATCAACTGGGTAGCCAGCTTCCACATTGCGTATGGCCAACTTCCTTTAATAAAGTTCTGATTTTGTATCACTGCTAGTAGTAATTCTGTCTGATGAAGTCTTGACTGATTTTCAATGGTGACTTCTCTTACCCCAACCCCCTCAGCTCTTCATATATGCCCATGATTCCTACATTAAATACTTTCTACCTGGACTGGAGTGACTTCTGTTTTGTTTTGTTTTGTCTTGTTTCCCCTTAAACATATTAACATGTTAGATTAGTATTTGTATTATTTAAAGGATCCTTAAACCTCAATATGATTAGAATTTTGTTCACATGGAATTAAAAAGGACTTAACTAATAGAAATATGTATCACTCCATGTTGTCAAAATTGGAGATTATAAATTGTTTATATTTGTGACTTTGGTATCTATTATAGACCCTAACAAATGTTCTAAAAATAAAATAATAAACCTACGGTCTATAGAATATAAAATAAATTAATTATGTGTAATGAATAAAGAAAATAAAGGGAAGTAAAATAATCTTTGCGCTCACAAAAAACGTTAGAATTTATCTGAGAAGATAAAGTCCACAGATGGAAGAGCACACAATGATTACGAGGTCTGACAATTAAGTTTGCGAACTTGTTGCAATGACGTTGCCAACATTTTTTGCTATCAGAGGGATTATTCATTATGAATTTGTACCAACTGGACAAACAGTTAACCAAGTTTACTATTTGGAAGTGCTGAAAAGACTGCATGAAAATGTTAGACAACCTGAACTTTTTGCCAACAATTCATGGCTCTTGCATCAGGACAATGAACCAGCTCACAGGGCACTGTCTGTAAGGAAGTTTTTAGCCAGTAAACAAATAACTGTATAGTAATACCCTCCCTACTCACCTGATCTGGCCCCTAATGATTTCTTTCTTTACCTAAAGATAAAGGAATTATTGGAAGGAAGACATTTTGATGACATTCAGGACATCAAGGGTAATACAACAACAGCTCTGATGGCCATTTCAGAAAAATAATTCTAATATTGCTTTGAAGGATGGACTAGGTGCCGGCGTCGGTTCACAGCTTCCCAAGGGGAGTACTTTGAAGGCTAGTGATATTCAGGAATGGGGTATGTAACACTTTTTCTAGAATGAGTTCTCAAAGTTAATCGTCTGACCTTGTACAATGTAAACATATGCAAGTAACTGATAAATTATGCATGCACACCTATCAAAGTTTCTATAGAGAGATTTACAGACTTTAGTTTGTGGTTAAAAGTAGTAAAATAAACATTATAAAATACATGAAAGTAAAACGACATCACCCCAGCTTTGTGGGCCTCCCACGAATAGCTAGCTCTACCTGTGTCCATGTCTAATTCTGAGAGTTCACCTCACTGAATTTCAAAGGTAAAAAATCAAAGAGACAAATTTGGTATGTTAGAGATCAAAGGAAACAATTATCCAATGCATTAGTAAGTAATCACAGAAGTTTATTGAGTGTTATTGGGGCGACACAGAAGATGCATAAACCACATGCCCAAATTTATATTAAATCTATGTGGGGACAGAGCCAGGAGTGCAGTTTCCAGGCTCTCGGCCTCACGTGGACAGGTGCTGGCTCAGGTAGTAAATGGCCATCAACTGTGATTGGATGGCCATCAGCTGTGGCTAGTTGGCCATCAGCTGTGGCTAGTTGGCCGTCAGCTGTAACCAGTGAGCCATTGGCCACTAATATAACTGCTGTGGCTAAGCCAGCAGAAAAATGGGGGCAAGCAAGAAGATGGTGGCTGAGCTAGCAAGCGCGGATTGCAGTTAGCACAGCGGATTGCAGCTAGCAAATGGGGAGTCGGTCAGTTGGCAGAGAGAAGCGGACAGCAGGTTGCACGTTGTGTGACTCCAGCCTCCAGTGAGACTATAGTGGTATGACTCCCCCATCTATGGTCCGTGGGTGTTCCTTTTTGGCCTCACCATATCCTGTGTTCTTATGTGGGGAGCGGGAGCAGAGACCCCCGCAGGCCGCCCTGCATGACAATCTATATGTTTGATTCATTTTTCATTTGGACTAAAGTCAGTCCCCTCATATCTTTCCATTGAAACCAGGCCCTCATACTGAAATTAGACCATGCTGGTTTTTATTTCCTAGTTTTCTTTTAGTGTCTTTCAGGAGATAACAGGTCTCTTCATGATGCTCCAGACTCCATCAGACCCAGCTGGATCAGACTGATCCCAGGGGCTTGCAGGTGCAGCTACAGCTAAATGGTGCTAAACTGATTTTGCCAGCACAGCTGGAACCAAGATTCATGGAGCTCAAGTAGCATAAATGCTACTCTTACCATCCAGAGCCCATTAAGAAGAGAGGGGTCTGTCAATAAGGGGGATCTAATGCAGAGGCTATATTTGAGCACACGTAAGACTAACTCATCAAACTCTGCCAGATTGGAATTTCCTTGCTCTTTCTTACTTCTTCCACATTACTTACCGTAGATGACTTCATTCTAGGGCTATCTAATCTGAGCCCTTGAATTATAATTAATAAATATGTATAGCTCCTTCCTAACCTCCTCCTTTAAATTTATTCCAGGCCTTTGTCCAGGGAAAATTGCTTTGAGCCTTGCCTCCTGTCTCTCTGTCTCACTGCCTGACAAGTGACTCTTTTTCTCTGTGAAAACCTGTTGCCTCAGACTTTGGCTTCTCTGTGTGTGACAGGCATCCCACTCACTGACTTTGCTGGGTAACAACACATCATCTGTCCTCATTGCTTCTAATATTCCCTGCATTGACTATAGCTACTCAGAACTCTCTCATGTCGTACTTGTCACATTCACCCCCCAAGAACCAAAGTGATTAGAAAGCAGCACAGTGAGGAAAAATGAAGTATATTTACCCTTCAGGGCTTCCCGTTGTCCCAAGCTGGATATCAAATCAATTCTCCTGACAAAGTAGATATTTACCTGGTATCATTACATATATTGCTATTTCTGTCAAACTGCCTGAGTTAAGGAAATAGTAGAACACGTGTGATTACAATATATTCTTCTTGGCTAAATGAAATACATCGATATCATTCCATTATCAATCTATAATCTTGATGGGATAGGTGGAATGAATGGGGAAGATTAATGTCCGTCTGTGATCCTCAGCTATGTAATGGCTATTATATTTCCTACTATATTTTCCATTCCTAAATATCATAGCACATGCACTCATGTGACACACATGCAATATTTTCCACTCTTATAATATGCATTTCAGTTCATGTGAAAAGGGGAAAAACTCATCTCACACCCAAAGTTTATTTGTACATAGGTATATAATTACATGAATGACTTAATGAAAAATTAGCAAAATAATCCACTTAGTTCGCAGTTATGTTGTTCTGAAAACTACAGTGGTTGAAATTTTAGATACAATGCAAAATAAGATTGATAGCTAGAATAAAGAAACACTTTTAAACCTATTTCCTTGGGAACCATTCAGTTGTAATTATTCCCCTGAAGTTTATAACTATTTGCCACCTCAACAGCCTGAAAATAAAGTGAAAATTTTCAAATATTTTGTCCACCTATTTTGTATCCCACAGGCAATACACATGAATTTAAATTAATTTGTCTGATTCCACTGAGATTATTTGATGCACAATGACATAGAATTTATGTGTATTATCTTATACGTCTACGTACAATTGCATAAGATTCAACAAGTTCACTTACAGGAAAAAATGTATTCCTTAAACTCTAATAATTGTGATCTAAAAATAGAAGACTCTTTACAAGTTAAATTTTAACAATAATGTACTCCATTCCCTATAACATATTTGGTAAACTTTATATTTAATTACCTGTTATTTTTCCTAAATATACATACACAGTCTTGTTTATTTTTAAGTTAATTCTACTGAAGAAATATGTTTGTTTGTTTGTTTGTTTGTTGTGTTTTGTTTTAGCTTTTGTAATCAACATACTCTGTCTTACTATCTTTTAAATGGCTGTGGTTATAGTTCTTAGCCATTCTGAATCATGAGGTGATTTTTCAGTTTTATCCTGATACTAAAACACCAGTAAAAATGTAACAGAATACTATACTATTTCAACAGACTGCATTAGATCTTGATGGTTTAATGCCTCAATCATTTGTGGCTTAACATTTTAAAGTTTTAATTTTTGTTAAATTTTAAAGCAAATTTCTTAGGGAATTTTAGCACAAGTTCAATGAATGAGACGCTCATGATCACCAGTACAACTTTCTGCTTACGGATAGGAAAATGATACCTCCCTCCATAAATCTGTCATGCTGTCAACTGAAAATCTCTTTGAAGCAGTCTAACTCTATTTCTCTTCTTTCTCCAGAACCAAATAACTTTCTAATCTTATTTTTTGTTGAATGTCAATATTGCACGTCCTCTTTGTTCCCTTCAACATCCTTAATTTCTTCCTCAGTTCCTATTCAATACCATTCCATGCTATTGCTCAATTCCCTCTGTCTTAGAACGAATTTCAATCTACTTTTTTAAAAGTCAGCATCTCTTTCAATACTACTTAATTCAAAACTCATTTGCTATAAAAATGGAACTCATAGAGAGAAACAGGTAAGCCATATATTATTTCAGGAAATAAAGAAGAACATTTTCCTCATTAGTTAAATATGTATATATATATGTGCATATATATATATATATATATATATATATATATATATATATGTATACTTATACATATACACATACATATATCTGCTTCTATATTTGGCTAGAGTGAGACATACAAGACCATAATTAATAATGGCAAGCAGCTTGCAATGGGTATTACTTATATAGTTGCTGGTAACCAAGATTTGTCTTTTTACTCAATTATATTGATTACTTCTTGGATTGTCTTTTTATGTACAATATTGTAGGGGAGGTTCATGCTGTTTTTAAAATATTATTTTCACTGACATTTTATTTAAACAATAACATAATCAATTACCTTGTTCTCTTCAAAGAAACTGAATGTAATACAATCAAGTGTAGCTGGACCTATAAACATGAAACATGTTGGCCTTGCCTGCATATTTTTAAAGAATATTATGTTTCAATTTTGGGGTTATATCTTTCTACTTTTTTAAAGTAATAAAATAAGAATATAGATTTAGAAAATGTAAGGATGACAGTCATGGATGAATGTTAAATAGTATTGTTGAATGTCACTTAAATTTTAAAATATACAGTTAAAATTAACTAAAAAAGGCAATAAAACTTTAAATGTTATGAATATGAACATCCACTGTAGTCACCTAATCAAACTGTTCTCTATTTTTTTTCTTTTCCGAAAATACCGAGAATAACACTTAGCACAAAGGAGCTAGTCACGTATAATAATTTTACTTCATTTTTATCATTTTCACCCTTAAAATTGCAAATGAGTTACAGTTATTGGCTAAAAGATGATGGGGGAAGAGGGAAGACTCTATACCCTCTTTTCTCTATTTTTATCTTTATCATGTTATGAGTATTTACTTACTTAAATATTACTTTGTTTTATGTTCCGTCCCCACAAATCATTATTATTCTGTCTTTCTATTTTCACTTGAGTATTATACATTTTTATCAATTGTATGCTTTTGATGTAGGTGATGTTTTATCTGCTAGCACTTTCTGAGTGTGGGCCGGGATTATGTCTCATGAAGCCAAAGAATGAAAACAGGGACCAGGGAGAAGCAAAAAGTTTTAAAAAGAGGATAGTTTATTAGAGGCAGGAGAAGAGGTTGCAGCTCCTGAGCGGGAGGGGGTCCCGAATGGGGGTGCCCCATGACTGAGGCAAAAGCTCTTGCTTTTATACCTTCCCTTGCCTGCTTGGGGAAGGGGAGATGTTTGAAGAAGGGAACTTGTTTGAAGAAGGGAACTGGCGCCTTCTAATGAAATTTGTCTACCAGGTTTGTTCTGCTTGCCCATCCTAAAGGAATTAGCAAAGTAACCCACTGTTATCTATCAGATCTGCTCCATTTGTCAGGCCAAAAGGAATTTTATGATTAATCTCAGGGTCTTGTTACATTATGTCCTGGAGCAAAGGAGTGATTTCAAAATGGGGAGTTTTAGGATATGACTGTCTTTGTTTATTCCACCAGGGACCTCCCTGTCTACCTTGGGACATGCTAGCTAACCTGTATCACTTTCATATAATCTCAAGCAAATTTATGGCCCTGTTCAATTTCTCCTCTCTACTTGTCTTCTGTCTTTTTCACATAGTATATAGAAAACAGGGCCTGGTGCATGGCCTTCATTTTATTAAATGAAGTGTAAGATGTGGGATAGTGGTTAATAATATTAATGGATAAACTAGGATATGCTGGGGCTTTGAGTCATTTCTAGTGAAAAACTCCAAAATATATGTATATTCACAGGAGAGTTTATTTTTTCAAACAGTAGTGATATTAAACGGTAGTGTATGAGCATGATTATGGCAAGAAAATTAAGGGAGAAATAAAGAGATAAGTAATCACATTTGCTGTATGTCCTTTATTTGTCAGACATTTGCAAAATATTGTTATGGGAGTCTTGGTTCTTCTTGCCCACGCAGTGAAGAATCAAAGGTCAGAGCTGATTAATATGCAGGCAGGGTTTATTAGTGATACATTCTCAGGGAAGAGAATGGGCCTAGCCAATGTTGGAGAGAGAGGCTTAAGCTTCCGAGGTGAGAGGGAAGGGGAGGGAGAGGGGAGGGGGAGGGGGAGGGAGAGGGAGGGGGAGGGGAGGCGGAGGGGAGGGAGAGGGGGATGGGGAGGGAGAGAGAGAAACTTGGGCTTGTGGGGGGAAAAAAAAAAAGCGAGAGAGCAATAGTCTCCAGGATTTATAGTTTACTGGGTGGGGTGAGGCAGTTACATATTGATTAGCATGCTCTTCCATGGGAGGGCATGACCTCCTAAAATGGGTGGAGGTCTGTTGACTCAGATCCTTATCTTGCTCCAAACCAGCTCTTGTCATCTGTTGTAAAAAGAGATAAGTGGCTGGAGACAGTTAATTAAAGCTAGTTATGAGCTTTTTCTGTATGCACTATGTACCCCCCTCCAACCCCTCCTTCTTCTCCTACATTTTCTAACTTCTACCTAACAATATTAAGGGTACAGAAATACGCAATATAAAATTCTACTACTCAAAAGAAAAGCCCACTTTCATTCTCTCACCAACACTCTATCCATACAACTTCAATATTATTGGTTAAATAACCTCAGATCTACTCTCTCATTTTCTTTCTCTCTTTTTCCATATACACAACTGATTAATGGTATTTACATATAAGTGTAAATACCATTAGTGTATACATATATGTGCATACACACACATACACATTTCATTAATCACAAATTCTTTTCTTGCTTCCAAAAGTTTAACTCACATCTATTCATAATAATCCTTTTCTTGCTTCTCCTCTTTTGTTATAATATAGATACCGATCATTGTCTTATCCATGGACAATGTGTTCATGTGATTTGGTTCCTATTGCCTCTCATCTTTTAGAAACTAAAACTCTGCAATGTCAATTATGCTTTCTTTCTTCTTAATATTTAACATTTCCCTCTTTTTTTTAAAAAAAAAAAGAAATCCTTCCCATGAAAATGTATATTAAGCTCTCTGATATTACACAAAGAAACTAAAAATTTGAAAACCTTCTGAACTTTCCTTGACTTCATATCCCTCTAGAATTCTCTCTCTCCACTTCACAGCCAAACTATTAGAAAATGGTGTTTACACCAGCTATCTCCACTTCCTCATGTCTAAGCCTCTCCTCACTCCACTCCAATCTGGCTTCTGCCTCATATCTCATTCTAAACAGCTCTCATTCAGAGCATCATTGTCATTGAAATCAGTGATTATTTTTCATCCCCCATAGGCCCTCTAGCCTGAATCTCTTCTTTGAGATTCAGAAGCATAATCTCAATGGCTTACTTGACATTTCCTTTCTAATATATCTTAAAGGGAACTCATTCTCAGTATGTCCAAAAAGGAACTCATAATCTTCCTGCTTCAAATCTGGTCCTCTTCTGCTGTTCCTAACCTTAAATAAAGGAAACACTCTCCAAAGTTGCTTAGGAGCTATTCTTGATAATTCCCCTTAGTTTACCCACCACATTTAATCTAAGTCCAAGTTATCTTTACTAATTTCATTAATTTCCCTTGAATACTTGTATGCTTCACCATTACCATCTACACTTATACTACTTTTTGGGATTTTAGAGGCCAACTACATTCCTTTGCTCATGACCCAATCCTCCATCTTCAATGTCACTAGCAAAAATTATTTTCTTCTCCCTCTCTGAGTCTGACCCTTTTCTCTTTCTCTTATAAAAACTCATGTGATCAGATTGGGCCCAATCCAGGATAATTTTCCCATTTCAAGATTATTAATTTAATTACATTTACAAAATTTATTTTGTATGTAAGGTAATATATTTACAGGTTTTGAGGGTTAATAGATGGATATCTTTAGGGGCTATTAGCCAGTATACTATTAACCAGTGTTACCTTCTTCTTGTGCAACTGAAACCAATCTCCTATCTTACCTCCTTTATTTATTCACCTCCGACATCTATTCTTATTTCCTACACATCCATTTTTACATACATTTTAACCAGAGTGATGTTCCTACTGATTGGGGAACTGACCTGAAATGGTGGCCTGAGCGGAGAGAGAAGTCCCAGCCTAAGCCACAGCCCACTTCTGCATAACCCCCTCCAAGCCACACCCCGAACCAATCACCAGATGACACCTACCCCTTCCCCGACTCAAGGAAGTCCCCAACCCATAAAACCCTGCTCAAAACCTTGCTAGGGGCCCAGTCTTTGGGAAAGATCCCGCTGAACCCACCTGCGTAATAAAGCTCAGCTTCCTGACTCTCTGAGTGCTGCTTGGATTCTTTCCAGTCCTGGTATCCGTAGTACTACAACAGGCTATTTTAGTCATATTCTCCTCAATTGATGGTTCTTCATTAATCTGAGAATATTGACTACATTCCTTACTATGGCCAACAGGTCTTGTATAAGCAGACCCTTTCCAAAGGATTCTCATAGCAAGTTCTTCACTCTTGACACTTCAATCACACTAAATTTCTCTTTATTCTGAAATGTATAAGGCTCCATAATGCCATATAAAATTATATGTAGCTTTTGTACATGGCTTTTCATGAAATTTTGTTCTCTCTTATTGACCCTTTGGTTTCAAGTTTTGCTTTATTTTCTCATTCATAGTCTATATAATCCATATTTATTGAGTGCTCACAATATGCAATTTACTGTACCTGGTGCTGGGGACTCAGTAGAAAACAAATATAAATATATTTGCTTGTTCTCATAGATCTTACATTCTAAAGAAACATTATATTCTACACCTTTCTTTTCTTGGATGGAGGATGTTTTCCTCAATCTAGGTCAGATTCACATGTCCCATAAACCATGCATAATATATATTAGTCTATAATGCCATATTAATTCATTTAAATATATATTTGATATTAATTGTAGGACAATCAAAAATTCCATGAAGTAAAAATAACTTTCCTGCGTTTCTGTCAGTCTTAGTCTCCCAGTATCCTTGACACATACACAGAAATACTCAATAACAATTTGTTGAATGAACGAAACTCATTCTTGTTAAGCCATATTTAGGCCAGGAGCAGAAACCTTATCTTAAAAGCCATCTTGTCTTGATCCTGTCTTGGTTTATCTCCCAGGGGCCTGTGATCAGTGGGCCTGGGTGGGCCTAGATGGTCCTGAATGAGACCTGGGGCTGGGGTGTGGAGCCGGAGGGCTTGGTCATGCCCTGAAACCCTTTGTCATTGAAGGGGGAATAGCCTCCATTACCTCCTCCTATAAAACTCCACACCCCTCTTTGTTCGGGGAGGTTATGGTCTTTTCTCTCTGCTCTAGCCTGATCTCTCACAGCTCAAACACACCAAATAAATTCTAATAGACCAATTTTGGTCTCCCACAACTCATTCCTCTGGCCGTGCCTAACAATTCTACTCTGTATATCTTTATATAGAGAAAAGTTAAAGATATTTGTTGATAAAGTATATGGGTAAAGAAATAGGTAGATATGGTTTAGAAAGAATTAAACATTTGAGGTTCCTATAGTAACTCACTTATTCAGTGTATGTTGATTGAATTATCCTCCTTGAAACAGATTATGATGGCAACAGATTCCACAATGAGGGACAAGGAAGACATGATTTTTGTCTTAATGGGACACATCTTTCAAAGTACAAATCTTCGATATTTACAATAAAGAGACAAAGAATTTAGATGGTTATATCAGTTAATTAACAGAATAGCTAGTTCACGAGTGGACACATTTTAGTAACACTTCCCTAAGGACTTCCTTAAAACAAATCCTACTTCTAAAATACAGATTATTGGACATAATGATCCCTGACCAGTATTGTTCTGGAAGATGCTATCATTCTAATGCTTTCTGTCACTCTCAATCATAGCATCAACCATAAGTTGTCCCTTATCCTCTCCTAGTCTCTTTTATCTTTCACTGAATGTGTGATTATATTCAACATTTTTTAAAATTATCAATTACATAGAAATGAAGGGTTAAATTTCCTTTGTAAATATGTAGGCTACAATTTGTTTGTTGATGTGAGAAACGTCTAAACCTGTAGAAATTTTTATAAGAATTTATTTGAGCTGAACTGATGAAAATTGCCAGAAAGAAAGATTTCAGATGCTCCAGAGAATGACAGTTTTTCAGTTTCTTTTATGCATTTGAAATTAAGGAGGGAAATTAAGGAAGATTACATGGAGGTGGAAGAAAGCAAGGAGGATTGGATTGTAGGACATTTAACAAGATTATGTGCTCCCTTAAGGGTGATCATGCCTTTGATGGGTCTGAAAGAGGATTATTCTGGCATTTCAAAGGTGCACAAGATGCACAGAACAGTGGGCAGGTCTTGCTTAAGGCAAAGATAAACCTTTTACTACTAGGGTGTGACTACCCATTATGACCTGTCATTTAGGAACTTAAGATAAGATCACCCTGTGAGGTTACTTTCCATAAAACCTCTTTTTTATATATATGTATATGAAATACACACACACACACACACACACACACACACACACACACACAGATCTTTTAGACAGGATAAAATCTCACTAGTTTATAAAAGAAGAGGTGAATCCAAATTTTGTTTTGGAGGCATTTGCAAGTTAATCTGTCCTTGACAAGTCAAATTCCAAATGACCTTCCCCTTTTTTAATAAGGACAGCCACTTTTAATACCTCAAAGAATTTAATACCTTGACACCTAAACAACATCATAGATTGATTCATTTATCTAAATTCTCTTTTTTAATCTTGGAAAGATCGATTAAATACACTTTCCATTCATTCTGCTTAATTTTATAGCTGGCTTTTTGTAATTGTGCTGTAGAAGATTAGCTTTTTCCTTTGGGATGTATAGAGTCTGAACAAACTCTTAGGGAAAAAACAGCCTTTAAATACATATCTACAGATAAGCCAAATGTGGTAAATATCTCTATAGGACTGCTTGATGCCTGAGAGGAAATTTTTCTTTAGGCAACCTCACAAAGATTCTTAGTCACCTAAGAATACACAAGCACGGATTAGCAAAAGCACACTACTGGAACCATGACATTTTCCAAGGCATGGCACCCTCTCTTGGGCCAAACCCATTCCAGGGTGCCCTGTCCTTCACAAAGAACTCTCCTTGGGGCTCCTGCTGGCTTCTCTAGGATCAATTGCATTACCACATTGGACCCCTTGCAGCACCCCTCTCTATCACACCAGATTTAGGAATCTGCAACAACTATGGTCTTCCCATTGGCTATTTGGTTTGGGAAAGCAAATATTACCCGACTTAAAGGGTCCACTTGCCTGCACACACTTAAGCCAAATAAGATATGAGCAGGAGTTTGCAGTAAAGAAAGTAAAGGCTTATTTAAGGAGTTAGCACCAAGCCCAGAGACAAAGTTGAGCTAGTGCACCCAAAAACCTGGCTCCACAATGGCCTCTAATAGCTAGGTTATAGAAGGGAAAAATCATTAATCATGATTACAATGGGAGTTGGGATTGTGGGCTCTACTGATTGGTCAGAGCTAAAGCAGAGAACAATTGATCATGGCTTCAGGTTCTGGTGTCAGTCATGGCATTGTTTGGTCCAGTTTCCAGGGGATGCCATCCTTGGGGGTCATATCTCTTTCATGAGTCTGGAGCTGAAACATAACTGAGGCTGAGGTGTTATCTTTGTTTAATTAAAACCTTATTCTAGTTCGAGGTTTAGTTATTGTATCCTGGTCATGGTTGAGAGACCTGAAGCTTTATTCTTAAGTACACTTTACATTGACCGGAACCTAATGTCCTAAGTACTTAATGATTAAAGGACTGGACATACAGTATATGTACATGTAAGAAGATCTGGGGGAAAGAATGCAAAGAAGTCATAGCTCTATCAGGCTAAACAAAACTAGCTTGGGTTGAAGAAAAATGCATGCTAAAGAAATGAAGTTCACGTGCAGTTACACAACTGTCCTTTCTTTTTTGGAGCTAAAGAGAGTCCAGTCTCTTACTTAATCAACAGAGATTTTGTTCACACTCTCAGTACACAATCCAATTTAAAGCTGAAATTAAAAGTATCAACTCACTTTATTTTTTCCTCTCTGTGGGTTATCTTAACCCTCATCCACTTTGAGAATTTTCTACGAACAGCTCAAATAAAGTCATGGACGTGCTACTCAAAGCAAGAAAGCCAGAGATTCTGAGAGAAAACTCACCCAAATTCATTAGATGTGGAGTGGGGAGCTGGTGACACACAATGGGCCCTTGCTTGTACCTAGCACTGGATTGGGTCTGCAGAACAGTCCTGGGTGGGTTCTTTGGAATCCTGCCAACTAGGCCAAATAAAGGTGGAGGTAAGAAATGTCCAAACCTGTAGAAAATTTTTATAAGAATTTATTTGAGCCTAACTGATTACAATTGCCAGGAAACAAGATCTTAGATGTTCTGGAGAATGACAGTTTTGCTGTTTGTTTTATGCATTTGGAATTAAGGAGGGAACATAAGAAAGGTTACATGAAGGTGGGAGAAAGCAAGGTGTGGGTTAGATTACAAGATAGTTAACAAGAAAATGAACTCTCTTGAGCGTGGTTTATTTCAAAGCTGTGTTAACCTAGATTCACAAGAACAATGGACAGGGATTGTTTAAGGACAAGATAAACCTTGTACTAAAGAAGTTATATGTCTGGGCATGGGTACCCACCGTGACCTACCATAACTTGCCAAGTTAGGAATTTATGATCAGAACACCCTGTGAGGTTACTTTCCTTAGAACCCCTTTTTCATCCACATGTATAAAGCAATCGTATCCACCAAGGTACAGAGTGCATTTGATAAGTTTTATTTTAGGATTTTTAACATTTTCTGTGATTTAAAAAAAAAGGAGGAATCAAGGAGTCAGTTTGGACTTTTAGAAATTTCCTCTGTTAGTGTGCCCTTTCTTTCTTTTCTGGAAAATAGAAGGGTAGATTTATCTTCAGGGTTCATACTCTGTACATGATTTTGTTAAAAAATAGTACAATGAATCAGAGATAACTTTGTGTTGGCTGGCCTATAAAATATTTTTGCTCACGTTTTAACAAATCATGTCTCTGCAACTAAGATAAAATAGTTAAGACAATTGGAATTAATTCCTCTAAATGTTTCTAACATTAACAGATCAGTGAAGAAAAATCTAATTTCTAACATCAGAATTCTAGAAGACAAGGTTCAGAAAATGTAAAACTTATCATCATCTCAAACCAGTGGAGCTGGGGAGAGTGGAAGTAGGGCTAAGACTAAGACACAGAAGGGAGTGGGAATTGTGAATATCTATTTGTTTAAGTGACTTTGGACTTTGATTTAAACCTTATCATCTTCCCTGACATGAATAAATGAAGAAATCAAAAATTGTATCTTGATGGAAGCTAACTCTCACTCTAAGGAAAAAAAAGGGAAGAAGATAAACGTTATTTACCTTATATTATCCCTCAAGATACTCATATCAATTATGAGTTGAAATACCCAGATTGCAAATATCCTCTGTTTTGGAAACAGGGGTTGACTAACGGGAAAACATTGACTAGTTTAATTCTTTTCTGATTATAATAAAATAGTATTTAAATTTTGTCATTCTATTATCTAATGTTCAGAGATTATTTTTGTAATCATATGCATGGGCTGGCATGAACTGAAATATGTTCTCTGTAATTTCAGTTTGTTAGACCACAATGGTTCTGGCTTATATTGACAGTTTCATTGAAAGGAAAACAAGAACATATACAAACAAATGAGCAAAAACCCACAAATAGACATCTCCCCCTCAAAAAAAAAAAAAAATTAAGAAATCAAAAACATTTTGCTTGACAGGCTGGTAGTGTGAATGTATACATATGATAGTGGAACTTGCCAATATCTGTGCATATTTTGGTGGAGTACAACATGCCCATATGAAAAAGAAAAGAAAATGGAATTTATAGACTAAAACAAATTGCATATAAATATGGGAAATAAATGTCCCTGAAATATTTTAAATACTTAGATTTCATTAAGATTCTATCAATCTAAATACATTAGGCTGTAATATGACAGCTAGTGGTGATTATTTTTTGATAGTTGATGAAATGCCTTGAAAAGGAATAGTTCTGTGCTAAATAGTGATAAAGAAATAAGAATGAATAAGTTTGGCACCTCAGGGAGTACACGGTCAATATTTTAAACAAATTTTTAAAACATGTTAAATTACTATGTAATTGGTGTTATAATAATAATCATGGCAGAAAATGTATTCAGTCTTCAAAAGAAGCTTTTAGCTCAATTGTATTTGATAAGCAGGTGCTATTGACATGTGTAATAAGAACATTCTAGGGGAAAAATATTATTAGCTCAATTGCAAGGGCACAAGAGGGATCAATATGGAAGGAGTGCTCGGGAGCACTGAGAGGAATAGACTGAAGAAAGAAAACCATAAAGACGTTATGAGAGATTTCAGGTCAATCTTGCACAAGAAGTTAGAGAGAAATTATTTATTATGACTTTACCATTACATTGAGTATATACTGAGTTGGAAAATAGCATGAATGTATTCAACTTCACCCTACCATACTTCAAACTCAGTTCACATTTCATATTTTCTCCTTTTTATTAGATATGCATTAAATCTAAAGTTACAGGCTATTTGTTGTATTAATAATGGATTCCTTCCTCTATATTTTTACTAATTCAGATATGAAAACCATCAATAAAAACTGACCAAATTCATCTAAAAAGGATAAAACCTTGAAGAAATTTATATGGAAACACTTTCTATTTAATTCACATTTTCTCACTATCTGCTATTCAGATAAAATTTAACTACTTTTTCCATCTTATCTTTAAATATTTGAAGGCAGGAAATAAGAATGTTCTTATATTTTCTACCTCTTTGTTTAAGGTCTCACTGTGTTCATTCAATCTTCTCCTGAGTTTGCTGAGCATTTTTATGACCATTATTTTGAACTATTTATCAGGTAGATTGCTTATCTTATTATTTCATTAATGTCTTTCTAAGGGTTGGTTTTCATAAGTTTGAGTTTCTTAGCTCCCTAGTTCCTTATCTTAATCACCTTTCAGATCCGATTTTTAATCTTAAACAGAAGATTGTTCCTAGCCTGAATCACAGGAAGTCCCCTGCCCACTGCTGGAGGCCATTCTAGGCCCAGCTCCTGGGTGAACACACAATCTGAATGACCAGGTTAACCAAAGGAAAAGACCACAGGCTCCACAAAGCTAAACAGAATTTATATCACACAGTCACCTTGCATTGATGGCTTTGGGTCCTGCTTCTTGTGCCAACACTTTTGACTCTGTTTAATTAAAATCAATTTTTCCTTATTTCGGGGCCTTGGGGATACAGAGGATACCCCAGCAAGATTACTAGTCCCAAACAAAGAAGCCAACACAGTCTTCCAGGTAGATCTCAAGACCTCTTCCTCTCATCTGAGATCAGATAGGGCAAGAGTTCCATGAATCCCCCAATAGGTAGGGACAGCTCTATACCCTCATCCAGCAGGAAGCAGATACAGAAGAAAAGACCTCCTGTTTCTTAACTTCCCATAGAGATTTTATGGGGACCACATCTCTCAAGAGGAAAACAAGGCAGGCAGTTAGAGATACGCATCCGGCCTCTGCATTCCTGCACGTCCAACATAACCCACAGAATGTGACGGCCCCAAAGACCTCCCCTCTCCTCCCAAAACTTCACCTTCTCACTGTAATTATCTACCCCTATAAGGAAACAAATGGGTACAAAATACTGGACTGGATTAAACCAGTCGCTCACACCTGCACAGTAAAGGCCACAGCGACCTTCATTTCATCTTTGCCTCATTATACCATTACTATAATATCCTACAAATGCCCAGAAGTTCATAAGTATCACTATAACAGACTGAATTCTGGGAAGGAACATGTGCAGTCTGAAAAGATGAGGTAATAGACTCGTCAATCACAGGTGTCAATCAAGTCATCCCTCTTCCGGAAAGGAACAGCCCAGTCTAGAGAGAAAAAGGGATAAAAACTCCAAGTCCTCACTAGTCAGTGCCTTTGAGCCTTTTGAGCCCCTTCTTTTGCTCAGGCTTACTCCAATCCCTTTGGAGTGTACTTTCTCTTCTAATAATCTACTCTTTCACCACTTTCTTTCTGTGTCTCATTCAATTCTTTGCTCGAGACACCAAGAACCTGGACACCACGGGGAGGAGGGCGCACGCTGTGGTAACAGTTTCTTCTTTCATTTGGAATATACTTCCTTGTCTCCTCATTATGTTTTTTTTGTATCCCTGACCCTCTGTTCGTTTCTACATATTAAGCAAATCAAATACCTCTCCCAGGTTTGAAGAAGCAGCCTTGTGTAGAAGATGCCTTATGTGACCCAGAAGGGCAATTCTCCCTGGCCACCAGAGCTAGGTAGGTGCTCCAGAGGTGTCCCTTGTGAGGGCTGCGTACACTTGCCTGTTGTGGCAGGGCTGGAGGTAAGGCACTGTGGTGAACAGGGCTGTCACCAGACCCAGCAGTGGGGCATGTGGCCCACTGCTGCAGTGTGGTGATGGGCAGGGTTCTCAGTGGGGTGCTCCCAGTTTCTCTGGAAGATTAGGAGACTTCCAAAATGGCACCTGCCAGAGGCAGCATTTGCACAGTAGGATGAGATTTGCATAAAATGGTGCTTGCTTGTGTCTCAGTCCCCAGAGAGGCTCCCAACAGTTTCCTGCCAGGAGATGTTTTTAGATTAGGAAGTGGGTCTCCCTCACATACGGTCAAAGAGCTTTAGAAACTGGTGCTTGTGTGCTAAGTCCTGGGGTGAATGAGTCTGTGCATGAACCGTTTAAGAGCAAGTTCTTTGTTCCTTATAGTTCTATGGTTTTCCTATGTAATCTCCATTGTTTTTCAAAGTCAGTTGTTTTGTAGGTTCATCTGTCTTGTGCAGGATGGAAGGCTTGGGGTGCTTGATGTGAAACACAAGGCCCTCGCTCATCAGGGAAAAATTTTCTACCTTTGAGATTCCTCCTAGGTGTGAATCTCTGAGCATAGGGTAGGGCCCCTCATTTGGAGAGGTGTCTCTGCCTCTCCCACCTATCTCCATGCTGCTCTTTTATGCCCTGTTGTAGAAGTTCTGTTCATCCAGTTCTCAGTCTTTTTCAGATGAATTTATTCCATATGTTGTAGATGTGTTGTGTCGGTGGAAGGAGATGAGTTCAGGATCTTCCTACGCCACCATCTTAAACCACTCTGGGCAAGAAGTTTTTAGTCTCCCCCCTCCCTTCACCTATTTTTAACTGGATGACAAATAAATTGTTCTTTGGCAATGTTCCAAATTGTTCTTACCAATCTTAAATGAAGAATCACTTCTGGTTGTATTTTGTTTATACAAGCCAATGGCTCCAAGTGAATTTCAATTAAAACCATGGAATTATATCAAACTTCCAAGGTTTGCTATTTTTTTTCCTGATGACAAAGTGCTTATCCTTGAACTTTTCAAACACTATCCAAGCATTTTTTTTTTTTTTTTCCTATGTAGGTGGGGTTTCCTTCTGTCCTATTTCAATTTCCCTCGAGTCTATGTATTTATTCAAAAGTACTTTGAACCCAACATGAATTACCTATAGGGGTAAACTAAATAATTCTGAAGGGCATAAATCTAGTTCCTGCATATTATGTAGAAATATTTTGCAACCAAATTTCACTGGATTTTGTTTTTGCCAGTGATTTTTTTGCATTTGCAAGAGTTGCTGACTATAAAACTCATAGTCAAGTGGAATGTTCAGAAAATTATTGATTATCTAATTCCTCACTAACAAAGTCATTCATGTGATCAAATATAAGTTGTTCAGGTACTCACCATTTTCTTATGTTAAAAATGTTAACTTAAACTATAGAATCCTTTGTTGTCCATGAATTTACAGTCACTTCAGGAGTTATACTTGGCATTGCATGTTGTAAGGAATAACACTGAATTTATGTTAATAGAAAACAGAGAAAGGAGAGAGAGAGACAGACAGACAGACAGACAGAGAGAGACAGAAAGAGAGACAGAGAGAGACAGAGAGAACTACCATTCTATCATAAAGCAAAGACTTTTGTCACCATTGAAGAAAGATGTAGCTCTGCTGATAATTCAGTTGTGAGAAAAGGCATTCTCTCTTTTTACATTCTATGCTGAGATTCAAATTGATTTTTTTTCCCCCTCTAAATAATTACATATTGCAGTAGATATAAATATACTAAAAACTGACATCTGGTATTTTAAAATATTTCTGAAGTCAAGCTATTGCTGTAATCAGGAAACGTATTTTAGTTTCATTTCTCTTGGTAAAATCATTGTAAGAATTGTTTCCTGAACCATTTTCAGGAGATGCTAGCAAAAATATTGTCTCTTTTTTTTATGTGATAAAGTTTTTGTATTAAGAAATCATGAGTTTTAATTTAGCATATTAATACAAATGATTTTTTCCAAGTGTGGTTAATGTAAAGATATAAATAATTTGACAAATATAGAATACATAACAATGAATATTTTAATTGTTGGAATACTAATGATTAATAAAAATAACATTCTAAATAATATTCTTATAAAGCTAGCAGTGGTTGATAGAAAACAGAAATAATTCAGATTGACACAAATAGTATAAAATATTTTGAATCGGTAGAAACTTATTTGTTTTATATGTTTTATTCTAATGTATGTCGTGTGAAATAGTGCAGGTGTGCTTTTTACTGGCATTTTGAGAGAATACTCAGTCATTTGAGTGACCTATTACTTTTATCTTTGCCTTCACCATCCGCTGTCTTTTAGTTATAAACTTGAGTATAAAAATGAGTATATTTCACAGTAATAAGAGAGACCAGGAAGATGCAAATACTCATTATACATAAATATGTTCTTACAAGCCTGCATTCATAGTATTTTATCATAAATGTCTTTCTCACCCTCAAATTTCTTTTTATTCAGTACATACATTTTCTGACTTGATCTATTGCATTCCTATCCATTTGAGTGCCTACACTAAAATATGAACCTATAGTTCATACCAATTAAAAAATAGGTTTAAAATATCTTGTCATGTTCATTGTCAGAAATATAGAAAAACAAAAATCAAATATCCTTAATTTCTCATCTCAAAATAAAAGTTTTATTTTTCCAAGAGTGCATATGTGTGTGTGTGTGTGTGTGTGTGTGTGAAGAGAAAATGGATTGTACTTAAAAATAGTTTCTACCTGTGCTTGCCTTTAAATTGTATTGGTACTCATACAGTGACAAATGCTTCACACAATGATTGAGGAATATAAAGATAGTTTGATATACTCAAGTTGACTCATGTGAGGGAAAATGATGTTTAGTCATCCAATGGTTGAAGAAAAATAATTTTAATCATGGTGAAGGATTTAGATGAACCAGAGGACAGTGAAAATCTGAATGAATGGAAGCAAGAAAGGTGAAAGACTGAAAACAGACATTCAGTTACATGACAGTGGCTACATAAATTTTATAAACTTAAAAATAGAAACATGAATATCTTGTATTTCATCTGTACTGTCCTGTCAAACCATCAAGATTTATTTCCCTACATCATTTTACAATTTTTGTGTGATATATGCTTTCTAGATATTATCGTTTATTTGTTGAAGCATCTGTGATACTGATTCATAAATACCTTTTGACACAATAACTCTTCAAACTAAATCTGTGATTTCCAGGTACCTTATTAAACAATCTAATTATATATACATGCACACACATATATGTATACATATACATGTACCCTTATTTAGCTATATAAATATATAAATAACTAACATATATAAATTTTAGTGAACTTCTGTCTTTTCCAATTTATAACATATCTTTTGACTAAGACACAGTCCTTCCAAGCCTCTTTTTGCCAAGCATTTTATCTGCAACACTTTATATTCTCCCAATCATGGTCCTGTCATGTATATGTTGTCATTGTCATTTTGCATATCAGAGAGATTAGGTAATTGTCTGAATTCACACAGTAAGTAAGTAACAAAAACAGGATGCAAAACTATGTGTCCGCTCTCAGGATTGGGCTTAACACAGATAAATGTATCCAATGAGAATCTCAGACTCCATACCATTTATTAATGTTTACAGTTTGAAGTTCACAGGTCCTAAACTTAGCTTTCTCTTTTTCATCATGTACATAATAACAGGCACTGCCTAGGGATCTTTCTCTGCACTGGATTGGAGACATACAGCACTGACTGCAGAAATGTACTTGAGATAGGATAAATAAATATATACTTTTGCATCTTACAAATCATTCCTTGTTCTCATGAATCACTCTCTTTTCTTTGTTTCTATACCCACATAGAACACTATAATACATTACTGCACCATTGGAATGTAGGATAGAAATTACAGAGATTTTTACATGTTTTGTTGCTTTCTAGTTACTTCATCAGAATATGAGAAACCTAAGCTGATTTACAAACTTGCTGGATTCAAGGTAAAAAAATATATATATATATATATATATATATATATATATATATATATATATATATCCCCCCAGAAAATGTGTTTCTGAAAAAGAAATTGAATATAAATGTAAATCTGTAAACCTCATGTGAAATGCATAATGGGAACTTTTTATATAAAGAAAGTCTGTTGTAAGTTCTTCCATAAATAGAAGATTTACCAATTATTTTTATGCTTACCAATTATATTTATGTTTGAAGAGACTTTCATAAATGTAGCACATGCCTGTGTTGGGTTGGGTGTAAAATAAACTTTCTTTTCCAGAGACAGTGGCTACAAAACTACATGAGAACTTGAGCCTTTTTCTCACTTCCCAATATTATTAATTTGGCCTCTGAGGCATGATTTTGTTTTTATTTTTGTTTTGCCACTTTTCATATAACTGTAGTATATGTTGCTTTGCAAATAAAGTTTTGTGGCTAGTTTTTTTTTAAAAAGAATCAAACAATCTAGACCATACCTGTTGAATTCCTTCTATGTACAAAATTCTCTAGTGGTTTCCCACTTTAATTGTGATAAAACCAAAATTAAAATATTTCATTTATCCAGGGAAAGTGATATAATCAGATATTTATTTTATTTGACATTGCATCTTCAACATTTTTACAAATTATTAAAATCATCAAATTTCAATATTTAGATCTCAAATCATGTATTGTTGCCTCAGTAAAAATTTCCCTTAACCTCATCCTGAGTCATGAACCCTTGACATATGCGGCCATGATGCTATATATCTTTCCTTTATAAAGCATTATGTTAATTGTAATTATACATGTATTTTTTAGATTATTTGATTAATTTTATGGTTAATTCAGTCTAACAAAGATAAGGATTTTGTCTGATCTTGCTCACCACTGAATTCCCCAGGGTCTCACATGGAATATATTAGGTGGTTTATAAATGCTTACATAATATATATATTTTTTAAATGACATCCGGACATATCTGTAAATGTGAAAGGAAATTCACATCGAAGTTAACATTAGACATTTTATGTAGTGATTATATATCATTTGATGTTTGTATTTTACATTTTTATTAAATACAAATGTCATTTTTACAATGAAAATAACATATTTTAGAAGTGAATGAATTAAACAGAAACATCCATATCAATTACTTAAAGCCACTCGGACAATATTCAAATTAATTCCTGGTTTTGCATATCAACTTCCGTTTCCTCATTTTAAAGATATAATCCTATTCCTTTAGCAAGTACCCTATCTATAAATTGATATATTCAAATCAAACTTTGTTTCCTCTTTTGAAAAATGAAAGTTGTAATTTTTCTTCTATATTGATTACTTTATTATAACTATTTCATGTGAACCCCATCGATCCATTCATATTGACCTTTTAGGACCTCCTATGTGATTATCTAACTGGGTGCTAGAGACATAAAGAAGAGAAAGACGTGTTTCTCACCATATGTAAGTGCTTAGAAGTTATGTTTTTAAAGGTCACATCGGAGTAACTAGATAATAGAGCATAATACCTGATGTGATTTGAAGCCCGAGGGAAGAGTTGTGAACTATTCTAGTAAGTGCATAGGTGTGGGATTAATCTAATCAGCTTCCAGAAAAGCTTAAACTTGAGTTGAGTCTGGAGGAAGAGTAAGGATTCATCAGGAAAAAAAGTGAGAGGAGAATGGACTCCTGGCAAAGGAAACAACACATGCAGTAAAGTGAAAACCTGAAAGTGCATGCAATCTTTAGGGAATAATAAGAAGAAAGGCAGGGCCGGTCCACATGGCACCCAGGGGAAGGAGACAACACTACCAAGGGAGTTCGGAGCCTGATAATGAAGAAAAACATATGCCTTGTAAGAAACTGGCTGGCTTGGTACATAGGGAAGTTTACTATGGTAGAAAGCAAAACACCTCCTAATATTGAAACAGTGTGTTTCCCTAGATTGTTGCCTCAAGAACATAATGGGGCCATAAATCTGTAAGATGCATTCACAACTTCTAGTTCATTATTCTCTCTCTGGAAGAGTCAATAATTTCAATGTACACAAGAAAATTCACTAGTAAAAGTGCTTTGGTAGTACTGATAGTATGAGTTGACATTGTCCACGTTATTCCTTGTGAAATTTAAAAATTTCCCCTTTTGATAATAGTGTTGTGAATGCATGTTTACCCATTTTGCCCCTCAAGTAAAACTAATTGTGTTTATCAAATAAAATTCTCTAATAAATAACTTCAGTTATGATGGCGTGATATTTTACTATTTATTTTTAGTTTTGAGTATTTATTGTTAGAGAGACTTTGGAATCAAACAATCACTGTTTTTAATTCCCTACCTGCTTATTGTCTCTGTAATGCCCTTTATAGTCAATCTCTATCAGCCTCTATTTCCACAAGCAAAGTGATAATAGTATCTACAGTCCAACATTGCTAGTTGCTTTACGAGATAAACACACATATGAGTCATCAACCTCATCCTCTTACTCAGTCTTTATTTATGTCTTACCCAGAAAGAGTTGAGTGTGGTCTATAGCTATGGGCTCATCAGAAACTGAACCATAATCTTGGTCATACCATACACACTCCATCAGTGTTTCTCAGGCTTGTATATATTCAGAACATTTTTAAGGGAGAGAAAATATTGCCTTGAATCATTTTTATTTTACTATCACTGAATATATAAATGTAAACTTTATAATCTTTATAACTCATACAACTAAAAAACCCTATATAATACAACTATAAACGCTGAAATTTAAATTACTAAGAAAACTCAATATAACTCATGCTATTATTTTGCTGAAATGAAACTGCTGCCCCACAGATGCTCAGTAATGTATTGTGAATGTCTTACCTGAACATCACCGAGTGCTGCCTGCTGGTTCAGGATCGCCTGTGCCTGGCATTCTAACACGATTACCAGCCACCCAGGTATGGTTCAATTCTCCAACCCTTTTCTTCTCTTTGATGTATAGTTAAGTCTTCATTTATAGTGTTCCCAGATAGTATTTGTCCTTCAATTAGTGTAAATGGATTGTTCCACAGTAAGTCTGCCTCTGTGTGTTTTTATTAGTCTGTGATGAAGCAATACTTTTCTGCATCAACAAAATCTAAAATATAAGTATAAATTCTGATGCTGAAATTTCCTGGCAGTAATTATCAATACAGTTGATAGTCTAATGATTACACTATGCTCTTATTAATATTCCATTTTAGTATAACATAACAGTACACAATTTCAAAAATGTGGAGGACTCATGGGTACTAGAAAATATGTTTGCTAGAGATGACGATTCTTGAGAAATCCAATAAAAGAAATAATTCTCTAACTAATGTAATATGATGCTTAGTAAATAAAATATTTTTAATACTTAATCATTTCAAATACTTATACTCTTAATAGCATCTTTATAAATTAGAAAAAAACAAACAATGTTGTAGAAAACTCTGAAAGTACCTTTTAAAGAACATTCAGAAAACGTTTTGGATTTCTTGATCTAATTTTATATACTGTAATGAATCATTATCATTGCTTTATGCCATATCCCATAGGCATTGAAGAACATTCCATGAAAGGAACTAGTTTTGAAAAAGAGTTCAAGGAAATATTTTTTTGTCATTATAATCTTTAAATTTATTGAATGTAGGGCATTCTACTTGTGATTTTATAAATGTTATTCTTTTCTGATTTATATTTGCAATAATCTGAGGTAAACGACATTATTCTTGTTTTGCATATATAGAAACTGAGGCTAAAAAGAGTTGAAGTAACTCACTAAAGTTCCATAGTAAATAAAAGACATATTTATGATCCAAGCCCAAGTCAATGTAACTCCCAAATCCCTGCTCCTCTCACTGTAGCACCAGGTGTCCAGTTTTTCATGATTATCTTTACTAGGATACTTTAATATAAGAGGTCTGGTTTATTAATTATAAAAAATAATCAGTGTATAGTCACATCTACTCATGTTATTAAAAAGAAAATGCATTTTGTAAAAGAATATCATAACTTGTAGATTTGATTGAAGAAAAATCATCTAAAAGTATGTTTACACCCAGATGCAGTATTAGTATACATTTTAAATAAAATGATAAAAAATGTGAAACCTTGAAAATTCAGCTGAATGGCCACGCTCACGAATCTAAAAGGGCAATTTTAAAGTTTAACATGGGTTTCCAAATGTCTTGGAGTTCTAAAAGAATACCAAGTAATCTCCCAAAACTTGATTATCTTTTCTTAAGGGCAAAACCAAAATTTGTATTTTTTGGTTATTTTTGCACTGACATTTTCTAGACATAGAAACAGATGCACAGAAACCCTTAGGAGGAATAAACTCTATTGATAATTACCTTTCCTTTGCTAAGCTAAAGTACACCTGTGACATCTTGGCAGAACCAAGTTTACAGACTAGAAATATTCAAATTTAGAATTAATTCACTTCTGTTCTTTTCATATACATAGATATTATATACATGATTTTTCTCAAATCAGACATGACAACTTTATATCATTTATGTGTATCAGTGTAAATGTCACTAAGGAAGTATGTATGAGTCAGAAATATGATGAAATAAGAAGTCTCTGGCTTTGTTCTCCCACAGAGACCCCAATTTATAATAGTATGTGGACTGAAATATTTTATGAGAACTGAAGAAACCATATACGAAGTTGTAGTATCCCAGGTGCATTCAAAGCCAAGAACAGATATATTGAAACATGTAAGAAGAGTCATTTCACTTTACCCTTGATCACCCCACCCAAGCTGATACAGCTCAGTGCCATCAGGAGAGAAGCTTTGCTTATGGCTTCCCCCTTAGGAGGAGAAGAGAAGAGTGGAATAGGTGTATAATGTTCTAGGTTTTTGTTGGGGTACCCGAGGGACTGGTTTCTCTCTGCCTGATTTGGAACACTGATGAAACTAGCACAGTTTGGATGACTGGGGGCCACTGAAAGCAAGAGGGTGTGGGGGCAGCTTGCTGTGGTACCAGAGGGCCTGCAGTGCCACGGATCGAGGATGGGTGTGGCTTAGAGAAAGTGGGAGAAAGTGCCCAATTCATGGTTTCTTCTTTGGGAGGGCGGGAAAAGAATAGAGTAAGCATCTGGATTCCGGCTTTTCAAAGGGCTGCCCAAGGGACTGATTTTTGTCTTACGTGATTCATGGTGCTAACAGGGAGCTTGTATACTTTGGATGCCTGGGCCACTGAGAAAAAAGAAGCTGCTGTACCACAGAAAAACACCAGAGGGGGGAAGAGATTATGTACACCTGAAAAAAAAAAAAACTAGCAAACTTCTCCAGTTGGGAAATTACACACACAAACCCAGAGAATTCTCATATCCCAAAAGATGTTTCAGAGTTTCCCGGACTCTCTAGCTGGGCTGACTGGTGAAAGTATTGCTCTATACAAAGGCAGCCCATAGAGAATGAAAATTGTGGCTATTTTTTTCAAATGCATACAACTCAGCGAAAAATTGAAAGATGTGAAAAAACAAGGACACCTGGGCAAATCAAGGGAATAAAATACATTTCTAGAAATCAATCCCCCAAAACAGATATCTATGAATTACCCGACAAAAAATTCAAAATATTTGTCTTAAAGAAGCTCAGTGATCCACAAGAGAACAAGATAGACAACTAAACAAAATCAAGAAAATACATAAATAAAATATCCACAAAGAGATAGAAACTAAAAAACAAACAAACCATCAAACAAACAAATTGACATCCTGGAGCTAAAGAATAAAATTACTGATTTGACTAAAATTACTGATTTCACGAAAGGGTTTCAACAGCAGACATAATCAAGCAGGAGAAAGAATTAGAACTCAAAGACAGGTCATTTGAAATTGTTAAGTCAAAGGAGCAAAAATTTAAAAAAAAAAAATAAAAGAGAAAATGAAAAAGTCTAAGAGACTTCTGTAGTACCATAAAGTGGACCAATATATGCATTATGCATGTCCCAGAAGGAAAGGGTCAGTGTGCTTATTTGAGAAAATAATGGCCAAAAAATTCCAAATCTGAGGAACAAAATGGACATATAAATTCAAAAAGCTCAAAGGACTCTTATTAAAGTAAACACAAAGAGGAACTCTAATAGCCTAAACAATCCTACGGAAAAAGAAGAAAGTTGGAGACCTCATACTTCCTAATTTCAAAACATATTATAAAACTGTAGTAAACAAAACAGTGTGGTAGTAGCATAAAGACATATAGAGAGACCAAGGAAACAGAAAAGGAACAGAATAAAGAGCCCAGAATAAACTTTCATGTATCTGGTCATGTGATCTTTTACAAGGGTACCAAGACCACACAAAGAGGAATGGATAGACTCTTCAATAAATGGTATTGGGAAGATAGGATATCCTCATGCAAAAGAATGAAGAGAATGAAGATGGACCTTACCTTATTTATTAAAAAAATAATTCAAAATGAATTAAAGACCTAATTATAAGACCTGAAACTATAGAGTCCCAGAAAAATGCATAGGGGAAAATCTTCATGATATTGGAATTGTCAATAATCTCCTGGATATGACAAAAAACACAGGCAACAAGAGCAAAAACAGACAAATTAATGTACATTAAACTTGAAATATTTCTGTGTAGCAAAGAAAAATCAACAGAGTGTAAAACAACCTATGGAATGGGAGAAAATATTGCAAACCATATATTGGATAAGGGGTTAATATCCAGTATATATAAAGAATTCCTACAATTCAATACAAAAATAAAGAAGGAGAAGGAGAAGGAGGAGGAGGAGGAGGAGGAGGAGGAGAAGAAGAAGACCAAATAACCTAATTAAATAATGAATAGATACTTCTCCAAAATGATATACAAATGTCCAGCAAGCATATGAAAATATGCTTAACATCACTAATCATCACAGAAATATAAATTAACACCACCATGAGAAAGCACCTGACATCCATTAGGAAGATCACTATAAATAAATAATAATAGTAATAATAATAATAATAAACATGGCAAGAATGAGGAGAAGTTGGAACCCTCACACACTGTTGGTAAGTTTGTAAAATGGTGCAATCATTATGGAAAACAGTATAGACATTCTTCAAAAAATGAAAAATAAGACTAGCATATAATCCAGCAATCCTACTTCTGGGTATATATCCAAAATAAATGAAAAAAATCCTTTCGAAGAGATATTCTCACACTCATTTTCACTGCAACATTATTCACAATAATCAAGAACAGGAAGCCACTTGAGCATCCATTGACAGATGAATGGATAAAGAAAATGTGCTATAATATACAGTGAAATATTATTCATTCTTTAAAAAGAAGGAAATCATGGCAAATGTTACAACATGGATGAAACTTGAGTGCATTATGCTCACTGAAATAAGCCAATCACGAAAAGACCAATAATACATGATTCCATTTATATGAGGTATATAAAATAATCAAGCTCATAAAAATAGAATATAGAATGTTGATTCCAGGGGTTGGGTGGAGGGGTAAAGAATAGTTATTGTTCAAAGAGTATAGAGTTTCTGTCATTCAAGATGAAATAGTTTTAGAGATCTGTTATACGACAATGTACATATAGATAATAAAACTATACAGTATACTTAAAATTTGTCGAGGGAAAATTTATGTTATTTTTTAGCACAATACTATATATGTGTGTATCCATATGTATTCATAATAACAATCATAAATCTCATTATGAGGAAATTATTATAAGGTTTACTTTTTACCTTTTCTTTCAATGGGACAGTTATGTTTCTCTTTGTTTCCTCTATTTAGATTGAATTTTTTTTTTTTTTTTTTTGTCAAAGCTAAAAATGCTATAGGGGTATCAAGGATTTTAAACTGTTTCAATTATTAAATTTCAAAAATTTAGGAAATGTTATTTTCTTATCTTTTACTTGTTTATGTTTTTTGAAGACCAAGATAGAAATGAAGGTATTTAACAACTATTAACTCAATTTCTTAATTGTTATAAGTGAGACAAGTCTAATACCAAACTGTACTTCTGACATGGGTCTTTTGACTATTCCTAGTTTGTGAACATACAGAATATTAATCACAATTTCAATCTTGGACTTTGCTTCTTTTTCCTAAGGGAGAAAAACCATCTGCTCTGAAAATTTTCTTCACACCTGAGTTCAAACCAGCTTTGCATTTTTATCACAACTGAAAGTTCAGAAAAATCACAAAGAGAACTTTTCCAAATAGCCTCCTTAGAAACCATCTGGACCCACTGCTGTTTTTGGATATAGTTTTTTGAAAAATGTGGAAATTTATTTCATGGGTATTGGCTTATTTAAATTATACTGCTTCTTCATTGGGTTTAGCAATATATATTATCCCAGAAGTATACAAAGGAATTTTATTTCATATATGTTAACACAGATTTGCACCTAACAGTATCTTCTGTTATATTTTTTTCTATATTTTGACTTTGTGTCCTTTCATATTCCAAATAAAATATTATTTATGTATTTGGGGATTTTTGTTGGCTTGTTTATTCATATTACACACATATAAACACTTCTTCATGTTATTTTGACTAGTTGGTTCAGGACAATTTGGTATATTGAATATCTTAAGCTGAAGGAGTTTGAGAAAACAGCGGAAGTGAGGAGGTCCTCGGACCTTCACCCCCTCAACTTTCTTTCCTGAAACAAGTCATAAAACTCCCATGTGAAAGGTATATTTCCTGTACCAGGAGGAAGACATTCTTATCAACAGAAATAGGGAATTTAGAAATGAAAACTCTACAAGCAAACCTTGTTAAGTTAACCCTTATCTTCCTAGTTACTTCTTTATCATTTACTATGTAGAGCTCAACTTCTTTGTCTTGTCAACTTATTACAAATTTATTGTGTCATTGTTTGAAAGGTGTAAAAGCTTCCTGCTCTGGTCTCTTTATTCTTTTGTGAAAGCTCCCATGCACATGTAAAAATTCAATAAAATTTGTATGCTCTTCCTCTTTCAATCTGTCTTTGTCAGTTTAATTCTCAGACAAGCCAGGGAATCTAAGAAGGTTGAGGAAAACTTTTTCCTTCCTTACATTTCTTAAATCACTTGCACTTTAAAATAATTTCACCTTTTATTTATTGTTGTTTTCTAATTCATTAGCATCCTACTTAATCTTTGGTTAACTTACCTCTCCTGCTTCTCTTTGTTTTCAAACAGAGAGTTGAATACTGCACCTTTATTTTTCAATTTATTAATTGACAGCTTCATATTTTACTCCAAATGCAAATTCTGTGCAGTACTTTATGGCTTTTAGTCAATGCTGAAATTTTTCATGTGTTCTAAGAAAGGTAAATCAGATTTTTGGCCCAATTCAGCTAGGATAAGTTTGTATTAGTTATCTTAGTTTGGCATTATTTTTTTGTTATAATTTCTATAGTTTTGTTATTTGGATTGTATAATTTCTGCCTTTTAAGGTTTGTTAAGAATTTGTGCCCTCATCATGCCAACAAGCAGAGAAAAGGATCACAAAGATACATTCCCTTGTACATATTCCAGTGAGTTCATCCCAAACCTCTTGTCAAGAGTGATTATTTTCTAACATTTATTTATTTGCTTGTTTGTTTATCTTAATAAGTGAATTTAATGAGATGGGAATGATCCAGTAGTTGGGAAGGGGTAGAGATATAGGAGCAAGGAATATTAGGGTAACAAGATCCCTGAGGAGTTAGGAAGGAATATAAATTAGTCATATAAGAGGATTAATTTGGGCAGGGTCTAGGACATTTCTCATTGTAAAAAATGAAATAGCACACAATGGCATTGAAAATAGTTATTCGTTGATTTTTGGTGCCATGAAATTGTCAGTGTTCCTGAGTAATGGCTCCTGGTTTTACAGAAATAGAAGAAATAAACCTTGGAATTAAAGTATACGTCTGTGGAAATTTGTCACAGACTATATTGTCCAAATTCTTCACAGTAACTTTGACAAGTCTATATTTTCCCCCATTTTTTCTATTCAGCCTTCCATTAACTAATCAGTGATACACATTCTCTGCTCCAGTTATAATGTACATTTTATGTTGTGTAGACCACGTGGGCACACCTTTACACATGTTCGTCCTTCTGCCTGAAACCATCCCTCATATCTTCATATGGTTAATGCTTGTTCACGATTCAAGACAACTCAGTTGCCCCCTGTTACTGAATCCCTTGTCTAATACTCCTGGATAAAGCTTTATTTTGTCATATCTTTATGCTCTCACAATACACTGGATTTTCATGTAGTTTGGTATTTTTGGTTTTATTTGTTTACTTACTTTTCTGGTTATTCTGTTAGACACAAATTCTTTAAAGACATTGTCTATGAATTTGGATCCTGAGGGAGAAGCACATAGTCAATATTCAATTAATATTTGTTGAATAAATGAATGGATTAATTAATCAATCTGCACTTAGGACTGAATTAGTATACAGTTAAGACACTTGAATAAAAGTATATATGAACAAAGTGATGGAGCATAATCTACAAGTATATGGACTAAAATATTATTTCCTTTAGATTAATAATTATAAAAAATTAAATAGACTTAGAGTGGAATCAATAGATAGAGTAAATGTGAACCTAAACTTTTTAATCAAATCTCAGGACATTGAAAAAGCAATGTAATCTCTGCTTCCACCAATCTCCATCAAAACCCATACATAAAAATTTCAGAAGCACGAAGAAGACACTTTTAGAATACATAGAATTCTCAATGAGTTTACAGAACTAATTATCACAAGAGTTTCACAGGAATTATATGCAAGTAGTTTTAACATAAAAGGTTGTAAAAAGTAAAGACTCTTGTGTGGCTCTATGAACAATATTGTAACAGTGATTGCTAACAGTAGTTTATAAGAGCAATCATAAAAATAGTTTTCAAGAGTGAATTATAAAACTCATTATAAAGATAATTCTTTTATAATTAAGTACAATAGCAAAAGGAACTTCACAAAATGAAAGTTCATAGATCGAGTGTTTGGAAACCTGAACTGCACAGGTTTGAAGATATGACTGAGAAAAAAAAGGGAGGGGATTTTTGGAATTCCACAGATATTACCATTTTCTCCTGGTTTGGGTAATTGTAAAATTGATCAGTGCACTCATCCAAGAAGAAATGTCCTTTGCTTTGAAACACTAGTAATAATATAATAAATTATGCAAATGATTTCTCTAAGCAATTTATGCTGAGTAAAATTCTTATGGATGAGATCTTGAGTAAACAAAACTGTTGGGGGCATTCCATGAAAATAAAGACAGCCAAGGAATCCATTATCACCAGAACTTGCCACTCTGAATGAAATACGGTAACTTTGACCAAGCCCATAGGTAAAGGATTTGGGACAGCTGTGTTCACTGCTGCATTTCCACCCTATTGATAGTATCTGGCTCATATCAAACATTCAATTGTATATAGTTGTGATGTGAATGAGGAAATATTTTAAAAATTAGATACTGTGAGAGAGTAAATTCTGTCAAAGTTGGTAATTGTATGTTAAATAAGAGTTAGATAGTCACATATATAGTAAAGAATTGTAATCAGAGAAGTTATGTGTATAGAGACCTTGAGGCAAAAAAGTATTTAGCGAGTTCATGTAATTTAATGAAAATATGCGTAGCTGGATTAGAGACATCAAAAGCATCAGTCTGGAGAGGTAATCTGGGGTCATATCCTGGATCATCTTTTGATTTAACAAGAAGTTTATGTTTTACTGTAAGAGTTTGGGAATTTTTCAAATTATTTTAATCAAGAAATCTTATTATGCTTTGTTATAAGCAGGGAGTATTCCAGGTATAATTTTGAAATTTAACAATTATATTGCAGAGTTAAAAATTATTTTGGTGCCAAACATTATGATGGTTAATGCATTAATTTCACTCAATGTGTAATGTGATTTAATGTAAAATAAATTGAAGAGATTAAGCCATGCACATAGCCTTCTGGAATGTGAATCTATGGTATTTGTGTGTCATAGTTAGAATTCAAATTAAGAGCCTATTCTCTAGAATTCTCATGATAGCAGAATTAGCCGTAATCTAAGTAGCAATTTATTGTAATTGTCACCTAAATGAGCACTAAATAAAATAAAATAAAATAAAATAAACACAGAAAATCAAATATAAATTAAATAGTAACCACTACAACCCTCTGTGGCTTGAGAACTAGCAAACTAAGAGTTTTGTTTTTCCCTCTGTATTCTGCGTCTGGTCTTATGATTATGATCTTCTGTTTGAGAGATAGTTAAGGGGTGTTTTTGTTCATTTTTAAGATATAATAAGAGTACCTACTTTTAACAGAATCACAGAAAACCTAAACAAAGACAGTTTCTTCCTATTATCATAGTTTTTAGCAAACCATTACAGGTATTAGATCATTTCTTTCTGCTAGAAAAACACATCAAATTTGTGAAGAACAAACATACTGAACAGTGTATCTAATTTTGGTCTAGCATTGAAGGTTCTCAGATGGCTGCCTATCTCTCTGAATTCAAATCACATCATTTTATCATAGACCTCTTCTTGAAGCAGAGTTGACAAGGGCACAGGTTTCAAAATCAAGCTGACCTGGATTTAAATTTAGTACAGCCATTTATAATATCTGTGTACCTTGAAGGATGTTACTTAATCTCTCTGAGTCTCAGGTTTCTCAACTGTAAAATTAGGCAGCAATAGTTTAATCACAGGCTTGCTGTGAGTCTTAATAAGATAACTTTTATATATTGCTTACTGTGTAATGCACCTATCAGATACAATCACCAAATAGTCACTACTATGAAAAATGTTGCACTTCTTAATCTTCTCTTCATAGTTCTTAGAAAATTCAGCCTCTGTTCATAGAGACTGCTTTTTTCACATTTCTTTCAGTTCATATTTATATTTCCTATGGGTATGATCTCCATGTGAAAACACCTTGTGTTCCTACTGAAATGATGAACCAGTCAAGGCAATGGTTTGTTTCATTTAAAAATAAGAATAAAGTAAATTTTAAAAAAAATGTTTCAGAATGATGGAAATCACAGTTTAGAGCAAGCAGCATGTCCATAAATATATGATGCACAAGGAAAAAAAGAGAGGGGAAGTAAAAATGTAAGTTATAAAATACATCTATTTGTCTCATTGTTCATCTTAAATAAAAGTTAAACTATATTTGTAATCAGGATGATTTTTCAGTAATTATTTTTAACTATTGAATTACATTTTCTAATACAATTTACAATCTTATAAACTTATCCTCAGAATCAATTTTTGAAGTAAAGAATGAGGTATTTGGAACTTTATTTCATAAAAGTTTATCACATAAACTGCTTAATTAATTTTTCTAGTAATGTAATTTAAAATATTTTATAAAATTATCTCGTCAAAATCAACTTTGAAGACTTACCGGCATGATCACTTTGTAAATTATATAAATGTCTAATCACTATATTGTACACCTGAAGTTAATATAATATTGTAGGTCAACTGCAATTGGAAAATAAATCAATTTTAAAAAAGAAAAAAATCAACCTTTAAGTAAAGAATCAGGTATTTTCAACTCTGGCTTATAAAAGTTTGTCTTATAAAGTGCTTAATTACATTTTATAATAATGCAATTTTAAATATTTTATAAACTTACCTCATCTTCAAATCAACCTTGGAAGTAGAGAATCAGGTATTTTTAATACTATTTTATATCAGTAAGTTTAAACAACTGGCCTATGTTCAAACAGCTGGTAATGAGTCTGTCATACATTTTTATGTACAAGTCAAAGGTGTTAACAAAATACCACATTACCTAACATGTCAAATTAATGTACTAATAATTTAATATATAGAAAATAGAAATGTAAACTAGACACCAAAGCTGAAAAAGAGTATCCACAGAAATACTTAGGGGAAGAGGTTTAAAGGATTACATTAGCAGATTATATATTTCAGCACTGATCAAGGTTAAAAATGAGCAAGTGTCTATAACTTTATTTTTATTTCCAATGCATCTTTAGAGGTGAAATCTACCATCTTACAGTCAACTGAGAGCACTGTTATATTTTCTTTAGCCTAATGACGCAGAATTGGGGGGGGCCGCATTCCTGGGATTATTTTTTAAATAATTATTAGAGGAAAAAAAGGAACACGATAAGAAACTGATGATATGTGGAAGCAAGTCTTTGGGGATGGACTTAAAGTGGTTGGAATGAATAAACCAGAATAGAAGAAAGGACATTGAGTGACTGTTGTGGCTGCTCGCTCTTGGGTTGTGAAAGCATTCACGAGGCAGGTAGAAACACAGAAGGAAGATTTATTAAAGTAAGAAGAGGGTTGGCTGGGCAGAGTCTGCTGGGGACTATTGCCCTGAGTCTTTGTTTACTCTGAAGTTTTATATTTTCTAACCAGGATGCAAATTGCTTCCACCTGTAGTGGAATCTTCTATTGTGTTCAGCATTGTCCCTTGGCGTGGGAGAAGGTATGGTTAAACTGGTTATCTCAACCTTTGAATATATTATGTAAATTTAAGTTGGAACCAGGATTGGTTCCCTTTTAGATGTAAAAACCTCTCCCAAGTCACCAGGCCAGGCATGCAAGGCCAAAGTACCAAATTTTACCACGTATAATACGCACCCACGTTTTTGGCCCAAACTTTCAGGGAAAAATAATGTTGTTTTAATTTTTTAATTCAAATTTATATTTTTTTACATTTAGGTACTTGTTTTTTGTATTATAAATGAATTTTAGCATTTATTTATTAACATTATGGTGCAAGAAATTTTATGTAACAAATAATTGCAAAACACAGGAATAGATACAAGGTACAAGAGATTTTATGTACTGGTAACAAATTTATGATATTTACGCATCATAGAAGGCCAAGAACTCTTCATCATTGCAAGTTCGCGGTAAGTTCAACAAAACCAATTATATTCTAGGGTATTATTTAGCATACGGATATCGTTATTGATTTCTAGAGTTACACTTTTAACTCATAAGCATAAATAAAAGAATTTAAAAACATATAGACATGGAATTATTACTACCAATGTATAATGCATCCTTATTTTTCCCTCACAAGTTTGGGTAAAAAAGTGTGCATTACACATGACAAAATGTGGTAAATATAAATATTGAAACTGGTATGCATAGTAAATATACAGTAAACAGAGTCATTAAGGTTTGGCAGAAAAGAGACAACGAAAAGAAAGCTTTCAAAAAGTCCTATGCTAAATTATACTTGTTAAATTGAATTATACCAGAGGTCCAAATCTCAAAATAGAAGATTCAGTGCCACCTTTACAATCCCCCCTGTTTTATCGGTGACATTTGACTGAAATATAGGGGGAAATTTCAGTGAAATATAAGTAGAAAACAAATTTATGTCTCAATTTATAGCTTTCATTCCTAATTTGCTCTGTGAAAATAATGTGATGTTTGTGGAAGCAGAATAATATCCCCAAAAGATACCCATGTTGTAATCCTTAGAATCTGCAAATTAAAATGCTACATTATCTGGCAAAAGAGACTTTGGAGATGTGACTAAGGGTTTGGACCTGGAAAAGGAGAAATTATACTGGATTAGCAAAATGGGCAAAATTTAATCACATGAGTCCTTAAAAGCAGCAACGTTTCCAGGTTGGATGGGTCAGAGAGGGAGATGTGGCTATGGAGGAAGGGTGAGAGAGATGAAGTGTTGCTCACTTTAAAGATGGAGGGAGGAGGCCATGAGACAAGAAATATGGATGGCTTCTCATGGCTACAAAAGGCGAAGGAAGAGATTCTCCCCTACAGCCTCCAGAAGGGAACACAGCCCTATCAACACCTTGATATCAGCCCAACATGAGCCATGTCATACTTCTAAACTCCAGAATGGTAAAATATTAAATTTGTGTTGTTTAAGCTACAAATTTAGTGGTAATTTGTTAGGGTAGCAAACAAGCATTTCCAATTCTAACACACATCTATCTATATTCACCCTAACTGCATTGTAGTCTATTATCACCCATAGCAGTGGTCCTTAACAACCACTTTAGGAATGCTCTCCTCTTCCATAATATGAGAAAATTTCCAGATTTAAAATGGAGTGCAGTGTTTTAGGGAGAATATGGATGCCAGCATAAGAATCCTGTTCTATTATGGATGAAGAAATGAGGAGGCATTGCTGGAAGATATTCAAATGAAGGGCAGAGAAGACAGAGAACTAAATAATGCCAATGAGCAGAATACACATGATAAAGGAAAGATATGTTTGTGAATTACCTAATGGAGAGAGTCATAGAAAGACCATAGGAATAAATTAAACTCTGTAATAAATTCTCTTACCCAAATTTTCTGAAGAAATAAGGTACTTTTGACAATTCATTCATTACATGAAGATGCCTTTATAATAAATTTAAAAAGCAGTGTACTGTAAACCACCAAAATTAAAGTCAGCTTTCTGAGAAAACAGCTCTGTCTGGTATGCAGATTTTAAGTCCCATAATGTTGAACAACAATAATAAAAAATTGTATTCACTAATGGAAAAACAAACTTCACTGAAATTACAAATATCATTATTACCTTGTTTATCAAAAACTCTCTACATTTCTTATAACCATTTGTGAACTTGTACATATTTACATTTATACTGTTTTTGCTTATTATATAGTATCATTTAGATAAAAAGCACAGAGATTTAAATGTAAATAATTTCTATAAACTTTCTGCTATTTACTAAGATATACATCTTCTATAAATTAGTCACTTACAGTATTAATATATTTTGAAATCATTCCCCATGGCCTCACTTTCTGCAAATAAAAGGATGGTCCTCCCTGAATAATTCATTTTCATTTCCTAAACTTAATATAAATTTTTCCAAGATAATGAAATATGCTAAAGTGACAAGTGGTTTCTCATGAGATTTCTGAAATAGGGAAGAGATAGTGTATATTAAATATTTTCTTAATCTATTTGCAATTAATATACTTGAATGTTACATCAGGAATTGATGCATCATAATTTATTTCATTTTACAAAACAAAGCTAGATTGTACTTTAGAGATACTAAAAAGTAAAAAATTGCTCATGCAAATAGCATTTTGCCTAAGTTTAATATAAAAGCCACTGAACTTTGTATAGTATCAACACCAGCAATAAGATGTCTTTGATGTGATAATATAATATTGGGACAAAAACATTTGTCTGATTAGATTTTCAAAGATTAGAAATTGAAGAATGATTTAAATTCCGCCTACTAATTTGGTTTAGAAAGCCTGGAGGAAACAATGTCCTTCATGTTTAAATTCTAATTTTAAATTAACAAAATGTTCCATGTGAAGATAAAAGTAATTGAGATTTCTGCCTGTGCATTTGAAACGCAGACATTTCTGTTATTATTTGATGATGGATATTTTCACAATTTTTGTTTGGTATAATTTTACCAGGGTTTGTAAATTTTGTTGTACTTATTTATTAGATGTGATGTTGAAGGTGAAAAAATTAACTGGTGCTTTACAGTAAAATAAATAACTAAAAACCTGGCAATTTTTATACTAATTTGTTAGAGATAATTATTAATTTAGAAATAATTATACCTTAATTTAATTACACCTAAATAGCTTAATTTAGAAAAGTAACCTTATTTCTTAGACAAATTCTTTTCTTGTTAAACATAATCAATAAGGATGTGTTGGACATAAGGTTTATGAGGACAGAAAATTTTCTTTAAGTATTTTAAACACTTATTTCCCTCCTCCCCACCAAAAGTTTCATGTTGTCTTAAATATAGTAAACCCTAAGTAAACAAATATTGACTAATAGTTATTAAGACACCATAATAAAGTTTATGCTTTTTATTTGGAAAGTTAATCAGTCAATTCAATTTAATAATAGCTCAGAAATATTTGTTGTTAGGTAAATCTAATGGATTTTCCATGAGCAGACAACTTCAACATTTATATCACGAGTTTACTTGTGAACTATTGACTCGTCGATGACTAGTCAATGGTAAAAAGATTGTTCTGCTTCAGGAACTAAAAAATCTGAAGTATAGTCATGTATCTATAGTCATTAAACAAATATTTATTAAATGACTACCACTAAAAACAATAGAATAAATAAATAACAGATAATTGATTGGATTGGCTTGGTTGTTCATTCATTCAACAAACAACTCTAGCTGGCTGAGGCTGTCAGCTAACAGAATTGTGAAATTGTTGGGCTAAGTCACAAGGTTTTGGAGTTCAAAAACTAGTTTGCTATGCAATAATACATAAAGCATGCATTTTAGTATATTTTATGATACTTCTAGTAGAAAATAGTTAAATACGTAATGAAATAATTTTGCTTGTGAGTATTTGGGGAACTATGTAGGCTCTACTTGAATAAATACTCATAGACGTTTAGCATTTTCATCTGTGATCAGTGAACTCTGAATAATGACCTCTGAGCAAGTGAACAATGGCACATGTGTCTCTTATGTTTTGTGAGTAAAAGTAAATAAAAAGTCTTCTGGCTCCAGTTTGACATGTAATGAGGCTGGGCATCACCACTCTATCCTAACAAGTAAAAAGCTGAATAGACTGAAAAATCAACAACTCTTCTTAGACCCATAAAAAAGGGGAGGACACAGGGCAAAGCACTGCCCCCAATATTGGAGAGGTAGGTGAATACAGGTAGTAGTGGCTTACCAGAGCAGAGACTCACAAGCAGAAACCAGGTAGGAACCAGAGTCCAGGTAGGAAATCCTGAACTGTAATTGAATTTCTAGAGGCTCACTGTGAACACTGTAACAGATAAAAACTCCAGGGGGCTCAGCAATAGGTGGGCCCACAACACTGTGAGAGTTACCTGGAGGAGATGGACCAGATCCTCACAGTAAATATTGGAGAAAAATCCCCTCAGGCTTCTGACAGGAGGAGGGGAAAGAAATCATATTGAAATGTACCAGAGCACTGTTCTTCTTAACAACTCTGGCCCTCCGGGGATCTAGTTGGCCAGAACCTAACCTACTGGGGTATTATCAGAATCTGACTGACCTGAAGGAAAGGAAATACCCCACTCCAGCTCACTTTAGAAATCCTGTCTCACCTAATGGGGAGTAAAGAAAACCTGAGAAACATTTGTAAATTCACAGTTCAGAGGTTTAGGCTCATAAAATACTGAGACCTAATCATAGGCTATAGAAAGCTCACCTCCCCACCCCCCACACACACCTCACCAACACGTGACTAAAAGCCTGTTTATAGCAATTCCCTTTGCCCAGTACAAAATGTTCACGTACTTGGAGCAGCTCCAAAATGTTAAGATACATGTCGTGGGAATACCAGAAGAAGAAAGGAAGGAATAGAACAAAATATTTGAAAGAACAGTGACTGAGATTTTAATGTCAGATTTCCAACTATATCCAGGAAACACAGAGGACGTCTTTTACTTATCTTATTTTTAATTGAACTAACTTTCCTTATTTTAAAGTCTCTGTCTGAAAATAATATAAATAGTCCTGTTTTCTTTTGATTAGTGTTAACGTGATATATTTTTCTTCATCCACGTATCATCCTTATGTGTCTTTATATTTAAAGTGGATTTCTTTTAGGCAACATATAGTTGGGTGGTGTTTTTTGACCTATTCTAAAATTTCTGCTTTTAATTTGTGCATTTAAGCCACTGACTTTCAAAATGGTCATTGATACAGCTGGATTAGTATCTACTATGTTTGTTACTCTTTAATATTTGTTGACTTTGTTTTTGCTCCTATTTTCGTTGTCTGCTCTTTTTCTGTCCTTCGTGGTTAACTAAACATTTTATATGATTTGATTTGCTCTCCTTTCTTAGCATATCAGTTTTACTTCATTTCTTAGTGGTTACCTTAGAGTTTGCAATATACAGTTACAATAAATCCAAGTCGACTTTTAAGTAACACTGTACAACTTCACAGATAGTGTGAATACCTTATAATAACACAATAATCTTATTTTTTCCCTTCTGTCCTTTATAATTTTGCTGTCATTAATTTCATATATATATATATATATACATACAAAAGCAGACATAATAAAAAACTTTGTAGCTGTTATTATTTTGCACAAACTGTCATCCATTAAACCAGTTAAGGATAAGAAAAATGAAAGCTTTTACTTTGTTTTTACTTATTCCTTTTTCAAAGTTCTTCCATTTTTGAAATACAGATTCAAGTTTCTGACCAATATTATTTTCCTTTTCCCTAAAGAATTTCTTTTAACATTTCTTGCAAGGAAGGTCTACTGGCAACAAAACTTCTCAATTTTTATTTTTCTGAGAGAGTGTTGGATGGCATACTCTATAGATGTCAATTATATCCAGTTGATTGATGGTATTGTTGAGTTCAACTATGTCCTTACTGATTTTCTGCTTGCTGGATCTGTTCATTTCTGAGAGAGTGGGGTTGAAGTCTCCAACTATGGTAGTGAATTTGTCTATTTCTCCTTGGTATTCTATTGGTTTTTTGTTTGTTTGTTTGTTTGTTTGTTTTGTTTTTTTGTATATTGTTTGATTCCTTTTCATTTTTTTTCATATATACATAAGACATGTCTTTGTGAAGAATTGGTTCTACAAAGTATGTCATCCTACACATTTTTCTCAAGTTCACATGGAACATTTACCAAGATAGACTACAATCTAGACCATAAAACACACCTTAACAAATTTAAAAGAAAGAAAATCATACAATGTCTGCTCTTATGCCACAATGGAATTAAACTAAACATCAATAACAAGAAGATAACTGAAAAAATACATGGAGATTAAACAACACACTTCTAAATAACACAGGGGTCAGAGAAAAATATCTTAAGAGCAATTTAAAATATTTTGATAGTATTCACACTATCTGTGAAGTTGTATCATGTTACTTAAAAGTCGACTTAGATTAATTGTAAATGTATATTGCAAACTCTAAGATAACCACTAAGAAAAACAAATTATAAAATTTGTGAGAGATAGTAAAAACATTTCTCAGAGGGAAATTTACAACATTGAAAGCATACAAATTGTGACAATTAGGCTCGTGAACTCATCCTAGAAAAAGTGCTACATAACTCGTTGCTGAATATCACTATGGTCACCTTCAAAGTACTCCCCTTGGGAAGCTATGCACTGATGCCAGTGCCTAGTCCACACTTCAAAGCAATTTTGGAACTCTTTCTCTGGAATGGCCATCAGAGCTGTTGTCGTATTACGCTTGATGTCCTGAATGTCATCAAAATGCCTTCCTTTCAATATTTCCTTTATCTTTGGGTAAAGAAAGAAGTCATTGGGGGCCAGATCAGGTGAGTAGGGAGGGTGTAACAATACAGTTAATTGTTTACTGGCTAAATCCTTCACAGACAGTGCCATGTGAGCTGGTGCTTTGTTGTGATGTAAGAAACATGAATTGTTGGTGAAAAGTTCAGGTCATCTAACTTTTTCACACAGCCTTTTCAGTACTTCCAAATAGTAAACTTGGTTAACTGCTTGTCCAGTTGGTACAAATTCATAATGAATAATCCTTCTGATATCAAAAAAGTTGAGTAACGTCATTTTGACTCTTGATTTGGACTGATGGAACATTTTTGGTCGTAGAGAATTGGCTGATTTCCATTATGCACTTTGATGCTTTGTTCCAGGGTCATATTGGTACATCCATGTTTCATCACCAGTGATAACACAGCCCAAAACATCATCTTGCCTCTCCAAAAGGTCCTGGCAAACTTTGACTCTCCTTTGCTTTCGTTCATTGGTGAGCTCCTTTAAGGCCATTTTTGCACACACATTTCTCAAGCCAAGATTTTCAGTTAAGATTTTCCTAACTGTTTCTCTATTGATGTTCACTTGGTCTGCTATGATTCTTACAGTCAGCCGACGATTTTGACAGACAATTCAATGAATTTTTGCAACACGTTCATCAGTTCTGCTCATTTTTGGCTGCCATGACCTTTCTTTATCGGTGATGCATTCTCTCCCCTCAGAAAAACGTTTGGTCCATTTTTACACTGCTGTTTTCTTCATGGCATTATCCCCATAAACTTGGACTAACATGTCCCTGATTTCACTTCCAGTTTTGCCAACTTTAACAAGAAATTTAATGTTTGTTCACTGCTTTAATTCAAGCTCAGACATTCTCGCGATGGCACACAAAAACACGCAACAACAGTAATGAACACCACTCAGCAAGACACCAACACACATCTATATGAACACAGCTGTGAGACACTGATACATTAAGGTTATGAAACCTTACCGAGCTGTTTGTACAGTACTGCAAATGCGAGTACACGGTGGCAAGTTCACGAACTTACTTGTCAGACCTTGTATATGTCTAATTAAAAAAAGTATTAAAACCACTAAACTTTTTTTACTTATATTTCTGAGCATGTTTTTGAACAACTAGAATCCTCGAAATATTCCCAATGCATAGAGTGGATTATGACTTTTGTTATCTGTTACATTTGATTAGTTACTTGCACAATAGTCCATTGTATTTTATTTATGTATTTATGTATTTATGTATGCATGTATTTATTTATTTATTTATATTTAGATATAACTGATACTTGACATTATGTTAGTTTCAGGTGTACTATATAATAATTAAATATTTGTGTACATATTTATTTTAACTTATGTGTTCATATCATAGGGTATTGTAATTAAATCTCTTTCAAAGTGCAGCTTAACTCTAGCAGCACTGGGTATTTATGAAGTACATTCAACAGTAATCTAGAATTTGCTACTTGTGACTATTTCCAAATTCATTAAGGTCTAAGAGGGTTGTGTATAAATACAAACTATTATCACATCACATAGCCAGCATTTATCAGAGACAAGAGGTAAAAACTGTTCCTGGGTTCCTCTCTTTGTTGAACAAACTATTTGATGAACATGTAAACAAAGATCCCTCCAACAGTCATTAATTCTGAAACTGCAGACTTATGGAAAAGTGAACGTATCCAAATTCAGGGTTTGAAAGTATAAACCCTTTTTCTATAACCTACTTTACTGCTAATTGCTGATAGATCCCAATCTGTAATTCAAGATTAACATCAAGAAGTATGGATCCCACCTACGTAAAGGTAGTGAGAAACAGCACCAGCATGCAAGTTGCGGAAGAGCCAGATCATATCTACTTCAAATATTTATCAGAGGCCTAACACAGTGATGAGTGTAAATTTTAGCTGTAACCTAACTAAAAATAACCAAAACAATGTGGGAAATTAATTCACTAGCCAAAGTCCAAGGATAAAGCAGCTGTAGATTTGGTTAGTTCATTGGCAAACTGAGGTCAAGAATTCAGCTTTTTCCCCACGTTTTTGTTCTGCCATGCTTAGTATGTTGGATTTCTTCATGGGTAAAAATGATTATTTCATTTTTAGGAATCCTTTGCAGATATGACAATATCAAGTGGAAAAATAATCTGCTACTTCCCAGGTATGGCTTTTTAAAAGTTAGTAAATCTTTCTTAGAAAGTACCTAAAATACTTTTTTTCTCACATTTCCTAGGCCATAACTAAGTCATATGCCTACTCCTAAAATAATATTATCGAAGAATTTCCAGGATTGATTTATACTTCTCTGAGGGATGAATATGGTAACACAGCCAGGGTTTTGGCAACAAGAAGCTAGGGAGAATTTTTCATAGGCAAACATGGGTATCTGCTAACAATTTAGTAAATATTTCTTCTCTGATACAAATATTAAGTCAGCAAGGAATCCACAATTGACTCGGAACCATGAAAGTATTTTTATGAGATTTTAAAATAAAGGAGAAAAACAAATAAAAAAATTGTACCGTACCAAGAACACCGCGGTTTAAGTCAGATATTTTTGCACAATTAGATTTTACAAGTATCATGAAGAAAGGCTAATGTCTTATAACATTTCTGCATTCTACTGTCCCTACTTTCCCCTCGAGTTTCTTTGTCATACAAATGTCTTACCGAGAAAATCAGCTTCTATTTAAAAAAAACGGAACTCTAAAAGTTAGATGTAAAAGCTGGCAGACATGAATCCCTTTCATTATCCTTGGTCCATACAGTCCTGACAAATCAATTATACGAGATCTGACAATTAAGTTCATAAACTTGTTGATGTTGCTAACCTTTGATGTTGCTAAACAATGATGTTGCTAAACTATTTTTTTTTTTATCAGAAGGACTATTCATTATGAATTTGTACCATCGGAATAGTTAACCAAGTTTACTATTTGGAAGTGCTGCAAAGGCTGCATGAAAAAGTTAGACGACCTGAGCTTTTCGCCAACAATTCATGGCTCTTGCATCATGACAATGAACCTGCTCACACAGCATTGTCTGTAAGGGAGTTTATAGTCAGTAAACAAATAACTATTGGAACACCCCACTTTACTCACCTGATCTGGTCCCCAATGACTTCTTTCTTTACCCAAAGATAAAGGAAATATTGAAAGGAAGACATTTTGATGACATTCAGGACATCAAGGGTAATACGACAACATCGCTGATGGCCATTCCAGAAAAAGAGTTCCAAGATTGCTTTGAAGGGTGGATGAGCCACTGATGTCAGAGCATAGCTTCCCAAGGGGAATAATTTGAAGGTGACCGTAGTGATATTCAGCAATGAGGTATGTAGCACTTTTTCTAGGGTGAGTTCATGAAGATAATTGTCAGGCATTGTATGCATTAATATTTGAATATTTCAGCCTTTGAATGGTATTTTATTCATATGGTTAGCCAGAAAATACTCAGCTCCTCGCCAATCTTTGCCCTCAGTAGAAGAGACTGGTACGGGATATATTTCCAGGGCTAGGAAGTTGCTCTTGTTTTCTATTCTGATTTTCCATAGGATCATATTTTCCATTTTAAATATAATTGCTTAGTTTCACATTATGTGAGAAGAGACAGAATTAGGATAGAAAAAATACATAGTAGGAGATGACAAGATGTGATATAGGAAGCAGTGATTTTGAGATTAAGCAAAGAGAAGTGTTCAAGTTAGCAAATATTTCAGTTTAATCATCCTTCTCAGTCTGTGACGCCAGTGTGGTCTGCAGCCCCAGTGCTGGCTCACAAATTGCTAGGTGTCAACAAAAAAAAAATAGAGAAATTGAGAGTGAGCCTTTAGAAATACACTGTGTCAACATGGAAATTACTCTTCTTATTATAGACCAGTTCTACATCTGTTCAGGTATTGTTGACCTTATGTGCTGATTCCCATGTAATGTGAACAACATGTATTGGTCTATGAAGAATTGGAAACTTAAAAATTAAGAACAAAAACAAAAACTTATCTTATGCCACAAAGAGCTTGAGAAACCTTCCTGTAGAAGATTTAACCTAAGAATCCAAAGGCCCCCTTTAGTCTTAAACAGATGACCCATAAGAATGTATTCATGAATTTATAAGTGAATTATATAATCGTAGTTGTAAACGTAAGGTAAGCAATAACAGATTTTTTTTATAGGTAGTTAGTGTAGGCCATCTACTCAAATGTGAAACCAGTCGTGTTTCTTTCAACCTTGTAACAAAATATTTTCGAAAGTCACGTGACCATGTTCACTCCTAAAGCTTTTGATTCAATAGTGTATGAAGTAGGTCTTATCTGTGTGATTAGAAACAAGCAATAAACAAGACATACTGCTTTGCTTATACTCCCAGAGATCAAAGTCTGAGACTCGGTGCACTACACCCTTGAGTCAACTTTAGTTAAGACTGAGACTAGCAAAATCTTGACCATGGGGATGAGTGCTGGAATTGAACCCCAGAGGTCAGGTGAGACAGGGACAGGCTAGTTGACAAGGGGCATCCACAAATTGTGAATGCAGATGTTTTCTATGTAACTAAGATGGGTTACATAGTGAGAAAGGGAAGGTCAATTATGGAATATAAAAGACAAGAAGTAGAGAAGAATATGAGAACTGCCCCATCCCAAATTAATGTTTTTAGAGCAGCTTGTAGATCTTGCAATAGTAGAGACATAGACCCTTTAAATGAAATACATTATCATATTAATAAGCAATAAAAATACAAACCCTAAATTGTAAGTGTAACTAGTTATTATTTGTTATACATAATTTCATGATGTCTTTATTCTATATTAGGTATGGACTATTCTGTAATTTTTATAATGCATTTTAAAAACAGGAAAGCACACACCAGAAAAGTAGAACTGATAGCCCAGTTTTGTAAAGCAGCATATGGGAAAAATAAAAAGTGTGGAAAACTCCAATATTTTTAAGGGTGCAAGAATGCAAACTCTCATACATTTTAGATAGAAATTGTGAATGCTTACAATAATTTTAGAAATATGGCAATACTTGTAGAAATACGCATTTTCACCAAGTCATCATGTTTGGGAAATGCCTTTATTTTAATTAAAGAAGTATCAAGTATATATGTGTAATATATATATATATATATATTTATATATATTTATATATGTGTATATTTTTATATTTATAAATATGTATAAAATATTACACATATATACTTGATACTTCTGTTATATATATCGCACCTTTATAATATATTATATATAACATTATATATATAATGATATTTATTACAACATTATTTGTAGCGGAAAAAGATTAATAACCTGAATGTCAAACAACTAGAGAAATGGTTGAATAAGCAGTGAGTCACTCCATATTACAAGATATTAAACAACTAGTGAAACAAATGAGCTACTTCTATATGTATTAAACTTAACAGATGTTATTGATGTATTGATCCAAGTTACAAAATAATGTGCAAACAAATGATTTGTGAAAACAAAACCTCAAAATTTACATGCGTGTACTCACGTACACATCATACTGTACCTACAGTAAGGTGTGGAATGATGCAACATTTCTGCTTGTATTTATTAGCCCAGGAGAAAAAGAATGGAGGGGTAAAGTGAGGGGCAATTTAATAACTTTGTGTTTGTATATTTGTGGAAGATTTCATTTATTATAAAAAGAGCATATTACTATTTCAATTTGAGAATTTTAATTAATTTTTTCTTATCTTGAAATAATTTTAAATTTATAGTAAATTTGTAAGAAGAGCACAGGTGGCTCCTATTTATTACAATTCACCACAATCTGCTTTTTTACATAATTACAAAGATCAAAATCAGAAAATTTAACACTGATACGATGCTATTATCAACACACAGGACATATTCACCAATTTTCCCCATATTTTCTTTCATATGTTTTCCTATTCCAGGATCTCAAAGCTATATTAAAGGTTTTATCAGTGTTAAATAGTATCTGATGATATAGAACAGCGCTAGTCTCTTTGTCTTTCAAGACACTCGTATTTTTTAAGAGTTTGGTCATTTTTGTAGAATGTTCTCAAATTGGGGTTTTGCTGATGTTTCCTCATGACTCGATAGATACCGGCTATGCACTTTTTCTCAGGAACATCATAATAGTGACATTATTCATGGAGTTAATGTTTTTCACTTGGTTAAGGTCTCTGCTAGATTTCTCTACTATAAAGTTACTGTTTTCCCCTTTATTATTAATAGCTAATTTCTGGGGTGGGGAGATATTTTGATATTATGTAAATATTGTATTCCTCATTAGATGCTCACCCACTAGTTTCAACATCAATTGGTAATTCATTGTTACTGTAACGGTTGCAAGATGTTGACCCTCCAATTCCATCATTTATTTTACATTGAGTAATGCTGTGCAACTGTAATTTAAAAATAACAATGTTTAATAAAGAAAATACAGTAATAGTTGCCATAACATATGGCAACATATACTGGACGTGGTCGTTGAGGTTTAACCAGATTTAGGACAAAGTGAGGTCAATAGTTGACCAATCCAAGCTTTGGCTCAAGCCCTGGCTCTAACAGGGTGACCTCTGATACATTTCTTAACCTTTCTTTCCCTTAGTTCCTTTCTTACCTTAGTTCCTTTCCCACCAAAATAAGGTAAATTACTACTAAAGCACTATTCAGAATTAGATTTCTATGAAATCTGCTGGAATTGATTAATACACAGGAATTGTTGCACTGAAAGAGGTAGCTCAAATTTAAGAGCTTTTGATGAACAAAGATGGGGGCAATTTTCCTTCTTACTATGCTTTGGTGGCCATGACTGCATTATGCACCAAGGAGTGTGATTCTGGGTAACTAGGGTACAGTATAATTTTTCTGATGATCGATCAAATTATACCTTTTGTACCAGAGCCAAAACAATAATTTGGAGAGACAGAGGCAATCTGAGCATTTAAGTATTTGTTCCATGCTTTAAAAAGATCGAATTGCATATAAAGGAAGCATTTACTGTGAAAAGTACACCTCCTCTCCATGCAAAGGATAATAATAAAGTGATATCACACCTCAATGGAACACGTCTTATTGGCAATAAAGTTTAAATAATCATCCTACAAAAGAGAGAGCTTATGCTCCACATAATTATACAGCTAGAAGGAATCTTAGACATCATGTAGTCCTACCTCTTTCTTTCACAGGTGATGAAATGAGGTCAGTTGAGATGAACTGCTGAAGGTCACGGAGAAGAGAATGCAGATTATTTGTTGTCTAGTCCATGCCAATTCTAATGCTCTTGCCTCCTTTCACAACTAAAGCTTAATCATTATGAAGTTCCAGAGACAATATTTTAGGATAAATACATTAAACCCTTTCTTGAGTAGCATGATATAAAATGTAAGAAGGTCCATGTATCCCTCAAATTATCCCCCACACGGATGACACATTATTTTCCCCTGTATTTCTAACATTACAGTTTGATTTTTGAAAATTCATTCTGTTTATTTGTGTCTTTTACAATTTCGCCATTAAATCTTCATTTCATTGAGACTTGCTAATTTATTAACAGAAAATCGTGTATTTCCTAAAGGTTTTTGAAAGACTTCCTTATATTTCCTTTATCATTTTAAATATGCATTAGTATTGGTCAGAACAGTACTAGTTTTGGTGTCAGGCAGATCTGGGTGGAATCCCAGCTTAGCCCTTATGTGCAGTTTGTTTTTGAGACAGTTACTTTAATTTTGAACCTTAATTACATCATTTGCAATGTTGTAATATTGATGGTAGACATGGAGAAACAAGTGTGAGCTCTCCTTCGCTTCTCAGCTTTTTGGCTAATATCCAGTTTAAAAGTATAAGCTCTAGAATCAGGCTGTTAGTGTTGGAATCTGAGACCTCTCAGTTATTAATTCTGTGACCCAGGGTAATTTACATAACTATTCTGATCTACTATTTACTTATCTATAAATAGACCTGATAGAAGTATCCATCTCATAGGTATGTTTTATGTTTTAAATGTGTCAGTGCAGGTAAAACATTATAGAATATTATGACTACACAATGAATATTTTGTTGATTAAATTAGATAGTCCAGGAAAACTTGAACCACATTGCCTAGCATATAGCAGATGTCTAGCAAATTTGTTATAATTTTTATTACTACTAATCATTTTTCATACTTAGTAATTGGAATTTTTCTCCTCCGTCCCTCCCTCCTTTCCTTCTTTCCCTCCCTCTTCCTTCCTCCTTTTCTCCTGCCTTCCTCCCTCCCTTTCTTCTTTTTTTTTTTCTTATTTCCAGTGTTTTATCAAGGAATAAGTGCTATGAATAAGGAATTTATTATGGGGATTAAATACCATGCAATTGTGGAAGTTAATGGAGACATTTATGGGTTAGTGGTGGCGTTCCTGGACTTAGCAATGTCACTATGGCTAGCAGTCAAGAAGAAAAGATGGAAGTAAAGAAGGACAGCAAAGACAAAAGACAAACTGGAATCTAAGTACCAACTAGAAAACTGTATCCATTTCTTATCAACTTTAACCTCAGAGAGAACCAAAATGTTCTCCAGGGGATGTTCCATATTCCAGACTTGCTACCCCTTACTCCCACTGTGTATTGGCAATTCAATTTCCCCTCATTGAGAGGATAGATAATGCAAATCTGAATTTTGAGATTTGGTTACAAAAGACTGTGACTTCCATCTTGCTAACAGACTCTTTCGTCCTCGTATTGGCTTTGATGAAGCTGCCTTGCTGGAGAGGACCACATACATATGAAAGAACTGAGAACAGCCTCTCCGACAGCCAGTAAGGAACTGAGGCCCTCAGTCCAGCAGCCCATGAAAAATGACTCCTATCAACAACAACTGAATGAGCCTGATGAAAAAGATTCTTCATTAGTTGAACTTTGAGATGTCCTCAATTCTAGCCAAAATCTTGAGTACAGTATTGTGAGAAACTCTGAAGCAGAGGACCCAGCTAAGCCATAACTGGACTTCCTACAAAGAGAAAAAGTGAGATAATAAATGTATGTTATTTTAAGCTAGAAAGTTTGGGAGTAATTTGTTACACAGCAGTATATAAACAAATATACTCTTCTTAGCACTAAACTAGTCATGAGGAATGCAGTGAGGGGAGATTTTAGGGGAAATACATTTTCCAAAAATAAGACTTTTCTTTCATTTTTTGAGAAACATCTTCAAATATATATGGGGATATAAGACATCAACATTAAAGGAGTAATGCGAAATACTACAGATAATAAAACGGCAATTAAGACAATTAAAGAATATATATATATATATATATATATATATATATATATTTCTACAATTAAATATATATATATTTCTACAATTAAATATATATTTCTACAATTAAATATATATATATTTCTACATTCTAGTCTCCACTGCTTTCAAATAGTCAAGACAGATATGCAATTCATATCCTTTCTCTCTTTTCTACACCCACTACTCCAATTCAGTTATGTCTTTAAAGGGAATGTGATGGATTGTGTGTATTTGGGGGAAGGGAGATAACTTTGTAATTTTTAAGATACTTTCAAAAATAACCTTAACCAGGGAGTGGATCTGTAAATGTCCTCTCACTGTCATGCAGGAAGTGGAACTCCTCATTATGTCTGTAATTTACATCTGGGGATTGACAATGCTGAACATCTGTTTATGTACTTACCAAACTTTTACTTATGAAATACTTATTCAACAATTCTAGGGTTTTGTTTTTGTTTGTTTGTTTGTGTTTTTTGGCATAACAGTACTTATTTATTTTTTAATTTAAAAAGTATATTTAATTTAATTATTAGTTTCAGATGACAACAATTTTATGTTTTTTAAAAATGTGTTGTTCATAATTTCTATTGACTTATAAAGTCTTCTTTTATTTTCTGGGTACAAGTATTTTGCAAATATTTACATTGTCTTCGCATTTGTGATTCACTTTTTAATTCTTTTAATAAAATCTTTCAATGAATAGAGTCTTTCAACGTTAATAAAATTAATCTAATCATTTTTTTTCTTTAGAACTATGTTTCTGTATCTTATCTAAGAAATAGTTGCCTACCTCAAGGTCATGAAGATATTTTCCTAATAGTTAGTGTTTTGATTTTCTCTTTAGGTCTAATAAAGTGATTCTGTGGAGTGATGTTCCAGCAGCATTTATTAAAAGATAGTTGATTTCCCCCACAGATTTTCAGGGAACATTTGGTATAAATGAAGTTGCTTCACATGTGTAGATATTTTTTTCAGGACCCTAGTCTGTCCTATAGATCTCTCCTTATACCAACATAGTCAGTTTTATTACTATAGTTATATAAAAATTCCTTAACTGTGGTACTATTATTCTTCCAAACTGTTATTCCTCTTTAAAATTGCTCTGGCCATTATCTGTGGGGGGTCTGTGCCAAGACTCTTAGTAGATGCCTGAAGTGGATAGTATTGAGCCCTATATATACCATATTTTTCCTATATATACATACCTATGATAAAATTTAATTTATAAATTAGGCACAGGAACAGTTAACAATGATAATTAATAAAAAATAGAATCATTATAACAATATACATGAAGCAATGTTATATGAATGTGGTCACTCTTTTCAAGGGACCCCTTGCTGAAGTCTTTGTATAGGCTTGATACTTTTTGGAGCAACATGCTGCTATCAATAAGAACACATTTTCTGCTCATGTCTTTCACCCATAAATTTAATGCTTTTTCCATCTGAAGATCTTAATATGCAATGTAGCTGTAACTTATGAAGTTTGAGGTATGATAATAAAACTAGCACGAATTTATTTTTCCTTCACAATTTCATGGGTAGAAGATTTGTTCTTGGAGATCTTAGGAACCTCAGCATATGATTTTTTTCCTTTTCTTTTTACATCAAGGACTTTCACCTTTTCACTTAAAGGAAGCTCTTATGGCTTCTCTTTGGCATATCTTTGCCAGCATCACTAATCTTACATGTTGGGGCCATTATTAAGTAAAATAAGTGTTACTCGAACACAAGCAGGGCAATACTGAGACAGTCCACTTGAAAACCAAGATGGCTATGAAGCGACTAACAGGTGGAGAGCATGCACAGTGTGGACACGCGGGACAAAGGGATGTGTTGGGTCCTTGGTTGGACAAGCATTGATGTTACAATATTTCATTACACTATCAGAATGGCATGCAATTTAAAAGTTATGAATTGTTTATTTTTGGAATTTTCCATTTAATATTGTTAGACCATGGTAGACCTCAGATAACTGAAACCATGGAAAGTGAAACTGCAGATATGGGGGGACTACCATATACCCTTTAGAAATCATGAGGAATCTCGAAGTAATTACAGGAGGGAATAAAATGTACTTTGTTACCAAATATCTAAAACAATATTTGGATTCCTCCCAATTGTGGAGTCTCTGAGTAATTTTTCCATTTCTATTGTTTTCCTATCATTTATAGAAAGACAGAAAAGATAGTACATTTGATATATGAGGTCAGACAATTAAGTTTGAGAACTCATCCTAGAAAAAAGGATACCTCATTGCTGAATATCACTATGGCCACCTTCCAAGTACTCCTCTTGGGAAGCTATACACTGATGCCAGAGCCTAGTCAATCCTTCAAAGCAATTTTGGAACTCTTTTTCTGGAATGGCCATCAGAGCTGTCGTCGTACTACCCTTGATGTCCTAAATGTCATTAAATGTCTTCCTTTCAGCATTTCCTTTATCTTCAGGTAAAAAAAAGAAGTCATTGGGGACCAGATCAGGTGAGTAGGGAGGGTGTTCCAATAGAGTTATTTGTTTACTGGCTAAAAATTCCCTCACAGATAGTGCTGTGTGAGCTGGTACATTGTTGTGATGCAAGAGCCATGAATTGTTGGTGAAAAGTTCAGGTCATCTAACTTTTTCACACAACCTTTCAGCACTTCCAAATAGTAAACTTGATTAACTGTTTATCTAGTTCGAACAAATTCATAATGAACAATCCCTTTGATATTAAAAAAGGTTAGCAACATCGTGCAACAAGTTCACGAATGTAATTGTCAGGCCTCGTATGGATGGATGCAGAACTTTCTGGGTAGATGGGATTTGAATAGTTATGCTCAATTAGAGTTTTTGGGTAGGAAGGAGACACACACAGAGAAACTAAATATTCAGACAGTCAAAAAAACCAAAGGGAAATGGAAATTTTCTTCCAATTCATTTATGATGTAGTAAATGTTCGAAAGGCTTAATAATAACATAAAGTTTGCCCATGTAAGTGAGTAAATGAAGGCAAAGGAAGCTCAGAGCCTATTTCCTAGGATAATTAAAACTTGTTTTGTTAGACGGAAATAATTAGTGTGGAATTAGGAAAGGAAGATAGCCAGGTGGATGTGTCATTACAGAACAAAAGTTTAGGATTACTTTTTTGAACTTCAATAATGTTTTGCTTAGATTCATGGACATGTGGCTAATATCCAGAAGATTTACAAGAGAAGTTTATAATTTAAATGCCTAATTGGTCAAAGATATATTAAATTTCTAGCATCTTTAAGAAAATATCTTGTCTATTATTGAGGCTAAAATTGAGAAAACACAATTTAACAAAGGTTTTGAAATTGAAAACATTAAATACTTAGAATTGATTATGTATAAATTTATTAAATTTCTATTAAAAAACTCTAATAAGATTCTTTTCTAGAGGCTAATATAAATTATTCAGAACTTAATCTTAAAATGAAAACAGAGGCTTATAGATGAAAAATAAAATTAGAATAGCTGACTCCTCTACATAATAAAATATATTCTAAAGCAAAAATAATTAATTTCACAAATATTCTGGCAGATCATTGAATTAAAAAAGAGATAACTGAGGAATTTACTTCAGGGTAGGTAATAAATGGCTATAGATTTAAACAATATTTATCTTCTTGGCTTGCTATCATGAGATGGCATTAGTGACAAACAATACACTGGTAAACAATATACTGAGACTTGGAGATTTCAAATAAAGGAATTATAACCTATCGAGATCTAAGCTATTTATAGGTAACAGCTCTCCTGTCTATATAAAGCCTTAATGTATAAAAACAAAGATTTTGCTACACATAATCCAAGAAGGAAGTTATGGTTTAATAAACAAGTATATGTTAATGTGGAATGCTAACCCAGGTTCCTCAACATATTGATTATGTAAAGACATCGAGAGAGAGGAAGAAAGAGAGACAGACAGACAAACAGAGAGAGAGAGAGAGAGAGAGAGAAGGAAACAACCAGAAGTGAATATTTTATTAATTTACTGATTGAAGACTTGGTGGTATTGGCAATTCTAATGAGAAATGTCATCAGAATTGGTTCCTCAATGCAGTCAGTGTGGAAAAATCAATGTGATAAAGAGAGTATTTGGAAATCTTTGCTATTTAAGACCCTTATTAAATGGTTTCCTCTAATCATTCATGGCTTTGAATATTAAACAGAACCTGATTTGATTCTGGAAAATACAATCTTTAAGTAGAATTTAACTGCTTATTTAATAAATTCCAAAGGGGCATGAAATGTATGCATTTGCAACCTGTCTTTGTTGTTTTTGCTATTCTAAATGAGACTGTTTCCAAATGCTCCGATTTTTCAGTTCTGTTTATCGTTTTGCTAATGATTTGAGTGCTCATTTTTGTTGTTGTTGTTGTAATTCAGCAGAACTCCCCACTCCAATTTTCAATTCACTCTTTTTGTACTTTCCATTCGTTGCTAGACTATTTTATCTTCTCACAAAAGTTAGAAAAATCTGTTTGTAATTTATTTGTCTGCCTACAATTGTGACAATTGATTTCTAATCTGCTGACATCCTTCGGGTTGAGTACCTCTGTGTCAAAGAGAGCTCATGACAAGAAGAATGTATGAAATAGAACTCAGAGTAAAATGTTCTTCCAAGACTTTGGGGCAACCTCACTATTTCCTGTTTGTTAGTGTCACTGACCTCTTCTTTTCCAGTTTCTGTCTGCACATCTAATACCTACTTACTCCTTGCTAACTTGACTGAGCTCAGTCTCTTCTCCTTTATAGCAACTGAAATAGAGACTGACATAATCCCCAGACACAACCCCCAAGACCTGCCTTATTGGCTTCTGGATTTGTCCTGGTCTGATCCTGTTGCCAACTATTATTTAAATCAACTACAACTATTGCTTCTATTAAATGTCCCCAAAATATCATTTAGTACCTAGCACCATGCTTTTTAAACAATAATTCATTTAGTCTATAATTAAGCCTGAAATACAAGTTTTATATATCCACATAGAAGAGGAGAAAACTGTTACAAAGGTTAAATAACTTGCTTTGAGACATATGCAAATTATGGAAGCAAGTGTCTTGTCCATGTATTCTGATTTCAATACTATTCTCAATTTACCACATTTCTAGTCCAGCTCAACAAAAGACCTCGTCAATTAATCCATGGACCAAAAATGGGATTACATATCTCCTTACTTTGTATGGGCCTCAAATTATCAGCGTTCCAGATATAATACAAAATACATACACTTAGAGCTAACATAAAATATTTTATTTCAGTTATTTGTACCACCATTCCTTTCACTGACAGATAAGGAAGGTGACCATTTTATGACATTTATCTGATTCTATTATCACCTGATATTTTCAAATCTAAGTGAATATCATTTTTTTTGGCAGCAATAATGTCTGATATAGTATCCTGTTCTATCGATTTTGTGTCTCTCTTTATTTTTCATATTTTCTATCTTGGCAAAGCTGAATTGTGTAATTGTTCCTGGCTTCCAATAACCTGATGATTGTTATTAATGATTTTGATATTCACAATATTTTTACCTACTACATCATAGGGGACAGAGATGGATATATTAATATTATCATCAATTTCTAAAGGAGGCTCCTATCCGACCACAGTAATTCAGGCAATATTAGAAAACAGTTTGTGCCTTTTGAAATTACATAGAATTCAAGCCCTTTCTTTCCTGACTCAAAACTTCATGTATGGCATTAGAGAACTTCCTGCGTGCTTAAAATATTTCTTGCTACTTAGATCATTATCTTCTTGCTAAAAAACCTCCATGTTCAAAGTACAGTTTCCACCCATGTGAATTTTACCCTGTGTTATGTTCCGTTCTGTACTTTGAAATTTTGACCCTGCATAGTCTTGTCTATGAAGTCACAGAGTGATCATCAAATTTCCTCTGGAATTGTAAAATCTGACAATACTACATTTGGATACTTCTGTTTCAGAATTATTTCCTAATAGAGTAAAACTGGCTGGTGATTTGCTGTCCTTCACCTGTTCTGTCAATGGACTAACCAATCTCAATCTGTTTCTCACCTCGAAAGCTTTACTTAGGCTCTTTTTTCTACCTCACTTTTGAATATACCTGCAAGAGCGTTGAGACAGGTCAGAACTCATCTTTTACCTCATGGTCATATTTATTTGACATGTTTCTAAATCCTCATCCAAGTCTGTTAGTGGCCCTTCCAATTTGGTGCTCTGCAATCTGTGTAAATGTGGTTGATTTGTTATACAGTAAACATTAAATAGATATTTGCTAAGTGAATAAATAATACAATAATTTGTTATTATATTATAATGTGTATTTGTCTTTTATAATACTTGATATATTATGTCAAAGGAAAAAAAAACGAAAAAAACACGTGAAATTATTTTTTCTATCCCATGCACCTAACACAGCCTTGGGGCATATAGAGGCTCAAAAATGTGATTAAATAAACTCACTTGCCTTTTCAGATGATGGAAAGGGTGTAGCATATACCTTTCTCTTTCCCTTCCACTTCTCCAGTATGTCAACATTTAGGTCTAGGCTGTTTGAGTGATAAAAAGTGATGGCCACTTAGAGGTTGGTGAAGAGGAAAGAATCAAAAAGGCTTTGGACAGGCCTTAAGTAAAGCTGTCTAGACCACTGGTTTATATTACCAAAGTGAATGCTGAGACCGCCTCAGGAAAAGTCTCTCAAATCTTGTAGACATGACCTAAACTTTCAGAAACTGAGTTCCACATACCAATCTACAAATGAATATGTACAAATAATTACTTGGGATTTTTGTTTCTTCTTTTGTTAAGAAAATCACTTTTTTTGCGGTAAAAATAGTGCATGCTTATTACAAAGCATTTGTAATATGAAAGAGCCAAAAAGAAGAGATAAATAAATAATCCCACATCTTATAAGTAGCTGTAAACACCTATATATTTTCTAGGTATATATTGAGATAGAAAATTAAATTAAAATTCACTCGAAATCCACCCAAGTAAAAAAGAAGTAAAATGAAAAGGATCTAAGTAAATTGCAGAACTGTTAAACATCTCATAAAAGACATTAGTTCCCCATAGCTTTCTCTAATGGGACTATATTATGACAAATATTAAGCCTTTGGAATATTTTTCATCAATAATTTTAACTTTAAACAGTAACTATTGACTCTCTGCTATGAAAGGTGAGGGTATAAGCATCACGATTCTTTTTGCTTCCTTAACTCCATAAGCCACTTCATTTACACTATTTTGTTAAGAATTACATCATTACATTTATATTGCCAATATTTACAACACTTAAATATTCCATTGCAAAACAGTATAATTTCAACAGTTCTGGATATTTGCTTTCTAGTTCCTGAGTTTATTTATGTTGAGAGTAATGCTCGGTCTTTATACTTGAAAATGGTCATTTGGGATAGGCAGCATCTTTGTTCATTCAGAACTTGACATACACAATTTTTGTCGTAGTATATTCTGGCATTGAATGCTGTTCTTGAGAAGTTGGAGGCCAACTTGATTTTTTCTCCTCTTCTTGTGTACGATTTATCTTTTTTATCTAACTTATTGTTACTTCATTTTAAAAATTATTAATTTAATTAGGTTATGTGTCAGTGATGATTGTTCGATTTTGCTAGAACATCTGTCCTTTTAATATGCAGATCTTATTCATTTTTTCAGGAAAATTTTAATTATTCTATTTTTAATGTGCTGTTCTGTTCCATTTGATTATTTCTCTATATTATAAAACAACTCATTTTTTATTTGATTAATTTTGACCTCCATTCTGCTAGTCTTTGTCACCTACATTCACTAGAATTATCTACATATTTTCTGTGTCAGTAATTTGATTTTTCTGGCCCATTAATTCTATTAATTTACATCTTGATCTTTAATTCTGTTTGGTTTTCATTGTTGTTCTTATTGTTATTGTTCTCACTGGTGTTTCTGAATTTGTTGCCTTTTTTAAATTTTTCTTTTTTTTCTTATCTCAGTTATTTTTAAAAATCATCTTACTGTAAACATTTTTATTAAGTTGAAATTATTAGTATGTTATTCTATAATTTCAAAATTCTGAGAAATTTTTCTTTCTATATACCTGAGTTTTGTTTTCTTCTTGACCAGGAAATGGCCTTGATTCAAACCCTGACTCTGCCTTTCACTTGCTATTTAACTTTGGATAAGTTATTTGATCTCTCAGTTACCCAGTTTCCTCCTATGTAAAATGCTGATGAATGAAACAGTACATACTTCAAACAATTGTGAAAATAAATGGGTAGCATATAAAGTTCATAGCCTAGTATCTGGAAAAAAGTAAAACCACCTTATAGAATCTCATTCCTCCAGTATTTATTGAAGAAGATAAATAATGTAAATCCTGACCCCCTCAAAAAAAAGTTACCAATAAAACACAGAAGGCATGATCAAAGAACAAAATAGAATATTCTAGAATAGTAAATTACAACATGGCAAGATTTTTGTTCCTTTTTTTCCCCTCAGAAGCCAAACAGGTATCCTAAAATTCCAAATCCTGAGATTTTCACTAATAGCCTCAATATTTTAAGCAGTAAATTTTCATTCTTTCCTATCACAGGAGAGAAATGAAATGGGCCAAAAAAGAAAAACCGTTAAAACAGATGTGGCAGAAATAAAAGTTATCTTCTTCCCGTTAATAAATTTACTGTTTCTTAGCATTTCTTACAGTTAGGCATGGCGATGTAACTAAGTTGTACCCAAAGGAATGTGAGTGGAACTGATTTGGGCTACTCTAATCTATGACCCTTAGAAGCCTCCCTTATTTCTCCTTCAGGCTCAGTGGAGAGGAAACAGCCCCAAAGAAGACCTTGAGAAACTACAGGTTGAAGTCAGGAGAGCCTGTGCCAGCTCAAGGTGCAGAACATTTACATGGAGCAGGAGCCATAGATGATGCACTTATTCAGTACTGCAAGATAAAGAAAAAAAATTAAAATCAACTTTTGTTGTATTTTATTTTAGCAATTTACAGATTTTATAATTTTCAGAATATCTGTTATGGAAGTAAGGCTACATTAACTACAATTCATATGATTTTTTTTTTTTAATGGTTTCTCAGTCTCTCTGATTGCAATCAAGTTTCTAGGACTGCATGCTTCTTTGGAAACTGATCTAAAGCCTGGAACTATATCCCCTGGAGCAGACTTCTTCAGCTCTGTCTGGTCAATCCTAACATGTGGCATTCATGGAACCTCAGGAGTAACGGACCAGCTCATGTATTCTAATGAAAACTACACACCACTTCAGATGAGTTTTCTCCACCCGTTGTCATTCCCTTGGATTACGGAAAAATTAGAAGAAGTACCCAGTCCTGCCTGGATGAAAGAACAACAATCTGAGGAGAAAATGAGTCTAGGTGTTTAAAGAACAGAAGGAATGTCAGGTGGCAGAGAATCATAAATAAGCAAGAGAGTTGTGTCTGAGTTAGAAATGATATTGGAAAATTTGGGGTTAGCTGATCACATATGATCTTGTATTAGGTTGGTGCAAAAATAATTGTGGTTTTGCAATTATTTTTAATCTTTTAAACCACAATTACTTTTGCACCAACCTAATAGATTTTGTGTTAGATATTATTGTAAACTTTATTTTAGGTTTTATGCAGAGAGCTATGGGAAGGATTTCAAGAAGGGAGTAGCAGGACATAATTTACATTAACAAAAAGTGCATTTCAGGGAAAGGCAAGCTAAAATCAGTTAGGAAATCATTAGACATGATAATAAAAACATTATCCATTCTCAGAAAATGATTTTCAGTTTGAGAACTACAGTAACTAAAGGCCAGAACAAGTTTTAAATCTGTTTAACACATCAATAATATTTCACTTCAGTGAACATGCTTCTAAAATCCATTCAACTAGTCATGGTCCCACACAGACTCACTCCAATAAACACACTTCTAAAACTGACATTAACCTCCTGCCACCTCTATAAACAACACAAACCCATGACTGAACTCATGAATATTGTGCAGTGATAAAAGGAGGGGGTGTTTGCAGAGACCTGAATAACTCAGCAAGTAGCTAGGATCCTTCAAATGGCTGATTTAAAATAAATAATAAAATAACATTCCTATTGTAGTATAAACTGTTTTTACTGAAAACAGTAAATCTCCTCTTGTGTGAATGGTATTGGTTTGGAATTGTTACTTGAAAATTAATTTTGTGATGGGGAGTATGAACCAAGTGAACTGGGAAAGTGGGTGCCAGGCACAGGTCAACATAAGCAGGACTGGGACATAATTTCTTAAAAGTGGTGACGTATCCATTACTTAGAAGTAGAGATGTTTATCATTTAGAATCTCTAAAAATAAATGGGTCTCAAACAAAACAATAGGTTTTCGTAATTAGTAAAACACATACTTAATAATGGGCAAGAAATTAAGGTATACGCTTAGGGCAACTTCCATAACTCATTTTTGCCTGCAAAATAATGATATCACTTGTTAGAAAGCATACAAAACCTCTCCAGTTTTGTTCACTGCCTCCTTGAGTCTTATCAGTTTTTTATAAATGCTGTTTACACCACAGTGACTAACCATAGTACCGTGTTTCCCCGAAAATAAGACCTAGCTGGACGATCACCTCTAATGCATCTTTTGGACCAAAAAGATGCATTTTGTTTTACTATAAGACTGGGTCTTACATAATATAATATAATACCGGGTCTTACATTTTACTATAAGACTGGGTCTTACATAATATAATATAATACCGGGTCTTACATTAATTTTTGCTCCAAAAGATGCATTAGAGCTCATTGTCCGGCCAGGTCTTAGTTTTGGGGAAACATGGTATTATGTTGGTGCAAAAGTAATTGCGGTTTTTGCAATTATTTCTAACCTTTCAAATTGCAATTACTTTTGCACCAACTTAATAGAGTCTCAGTAGGTATGTGTAGAATGAATGAAGACTTGAATTTTAAATATCTTAGGGCTTTCTTTGAATGTCAGTGTTCTAGATATCACTGTCAGACTTTCTGAGTAGAAATTTTTAGGAGATGGATCTTGGAATCTGAATTTTATAAGTCCCCTAAATAATAGTTAAGCTCCGGCAAACATTGAGTTATAATATTCATCTTTTGTAAGTGGTGACTGCACTTTATCTCCTTCTTATGACTTGTCTTTTATGATCCTACTCAATCTATTTGCAGTATTCTACATATTACATGTCTATATTTCCCTTTCTTCTTGAAACACTGTTTTTGTTTTATCTAGCATCATTTTTGTCTGGTTTTTCTCCTTGGCTTGCTTTCATTTTCTATCTCCTCTGCTCATCTCTAAATGTTGAAGAATCCCAGGGATTTGGGCTGTCTATTCTTCTGTATCTTTACTGTTCTCTGAGTGATATTTTCTAGTTTCAGGACTTAAATACAATTTATATGCTAATTATTTCAAACTGTATATCTCCAGCATTTACCTCTGCTATATACTCCAGATTCATATAGCCAACTGACTAAACACCTTAGAATGTGAAGCCATCTAAAGTTTAACTTGGTAAGCAGAACTCTTGGTTTTTCACCTCTCTTAATGGAATCTATCATTCCTCTCTTTGCCTCATGCCCAAATCCAATACATGGGCAACTCTTTTTGGCTCTGTAAAGAGCATATATCCACGTTCCATCATCTGCAATGCTACCTTTGTAGTTCAACATTCCACGTATCAAACCTGGGATACTTCAATATCCATGGAAGTGTTCTTCAAATTTCAGGCTTGCCTACTTCCATTCATTTCCATGCAATAGCAATAGTAGTGTTCTTAAAATATAAACAACGTCACATTATTTCTCTATATAAAATGCATCTGAGATTTTCCATCACTATTACTGTAAAGTTCAAAGCACTTTATTGGTCTACAAGGCCCCACATAATCTAGCCCTGCTTGTTTCTGATGTTTTCCTTTTGTTTTTTCCTCTCCTACTACACCCAAAATCACCAGGCTCCTTTGTCTGAGTCTTTAGCTCTTTGAAGTTTATGTTTACTAAGCCTACATTATACTCCCCGTATACATGATTATTTCCTTAGGTCACAGTACAGATACTTCCTCAAAAAGCCCCTCTGTTACTACGCTATCAAAAGAACTGTGCCTTCAATCAAACTTTATTACACATGTATATTTTAAGGCAATTATAGCTATCTGAAATATTTGTTTCCATTATATATTTATTTTGTTTTTCTTTTCTCTTCTCCAATAGAATGTAAACACCATAAGAGTAAGGACAATAACTCTCTTTTAATACTATATCTCTAAACCCACACACAGTGTCTAACATACAGTAATTATTTTAATGGGTTGAATAAACAAATTAGTAAACATATATCTTACATGAATAAGATAAAAGTGATCAAGTAGGAGAAAATAGCTATAACCCTACCATATGGTTGAGTGACAGGTGCCTGAATATGTCTGCGACTATATAGGTCAGCAGAGAAAGGAACAGTGATAAGATTATTTTTATATTCTTTGAAATTTAATTTCTCTAGTGTCGCCTGACTGGCTGGTCTTTAAAAAATTTGTGGCTGTTTTATTTATATTTTGCTATCATATTTTGAGTATCTCAAGTCTTCTGTGAACTAAGGCAGAGAATAAAAAACAAAATATCTGACCAACAGTATGAAGGAAATAGAAAATAAATAATTACAAAACCAAACATTTTCTCAGTCATCCATTATTGCCTGTTTTAAAAACTTTTTTTTCGTGATTGAAGTTAAGTTGTTACCATCTTAAAACACATTATTATAACTTTAAGATATTTTATGTAACTATAGTGGTAAGCTCAAAGAAAATATCTATAAAATCTACACAAAAGGAAATGAGAAGGGAACCAAAACATGTCTCTACAAGAAGTTAATGAAATACAAAGGAAAGAAGCAAAAGAAGAAGGGGAGAATAAAAACCACACAAGACATAGAGAAAACAATTAAAATAATGGCTAAGTCAGTCTTTCCCTATCAGTAATTACTTTAATGTAACTTATTAAACACCCCAAATAAAAGTCACAGAGTGGCTGAATGGATAAAAAAAAGTTACAATATGCTGCCTATAAGAGTTCACTTTAGATAACAGAGAAACACAGAGGCTGATAATAAAAGGATGGAAAAAGTTATATGTAAATGGCAACCAAAAATGAGCAGACATGCTCATGTTTATGTGATATAAAATAGACCTTACAACAAAAAAATTGTCACAAGAGACATAGAAGAGCATTATATAATGAGAAATGGGTCATCTCACCAGGAAGATATAACAATTGCATATATATATAAATTTACTTAAGATGTAACAATCAATATATATGCTTTACATATTTGTGTGCTCTTATGTTAACTATGTATATTTGCATATATGTTATGTTTACTAAATGTATATATACATATATGCGCATATATATATATATATATATATATATATATATATATATATATATCATAAAAGCACACAAATAAATAAAGCTAACACTGATATAACTGATGGGAGAAATACACAGTAACACAAAAATAGGAGACTTCAATACTCCAGTTTTAATTATGGACAGAACAACCAGAGAGAAGTTCAATAAGAAAACAGAGGACTTGAAGAATGTTGTTACCAATTATACTTAATAGACATGTAAAGATATCCCACCCAACAAAAGCATAATGTACATTCTTCTATAATGCACACAGAAAGTTCTCCAATATACACCAAATGTTAAGCCACAAAACAAGATTTAAGATTTAAATCACACAAAGTATCTTCTATAATCACAATGGAATGTAACCAGAAATCAATAGCAGAAAGAAAATAGGACAATCCACAAATATGTGGAAATAAAACAACTCAGTCTTTAATAACAAATGCATCAAAAAAGAAATTACAAGGAAATTTGGAAAATATCTGCAGACAAATGAAAATGAAAACAAAATATACTAAAACTTATGAGCTGTAGTAAAAATAGTGCTAAGAGGGAAATTTATAGCAATAAAAACATTAAAACAGAAGGTTTTCAAATCAACAATCTAATAATATGCCTCAAGAAACTAGAAGCAGAAGTAAAACTAAACCAAAATTAGCACAGGAGGTAAATAATAAAGATTAGAGAAGAAATAAATGAAATAGAGAACAGAGAAAAGCATAAAGTATAGAGGCAAGAGTTTTTTGTGTTTTTTTTTTTTTTGAGAAGATAAAAAAACAGATAAATTCTTAGCTAGATGAAGAATAAAAGAAGGAAGACTCAAACAAAATTAGAAATGAAAGAGGGGGCATTACAATTTATGCTACAGAAATAAAAAAGATTATAAGACATTAGTATCACAATTATTCAACAAATTAGATAACTGAGAAGAAATGGGTAAATATCCATGAAGCATACAACCTACTTAGACTAAATAATAAAGAAATACATCTGATAGACCTATAACAAGAAAGGAGATTGAAATAGTAATTAAAATCTCACAACAAAAAAGCCCAAGACCAGATGGCTTCACTGGAAAATTCTATCCAACATGTATAGAATTATCACCAATCTGCCTTTAACACATACACAAAAAAATGAAGAGAAAGGAGAAATCATTTCCAAACTCATTCCATGAGGCCAGGTTACACTAATAGCAAAATCAGATAAAGACACAACAGGAGAACAAGACTACATACTGATATACATTTTTAATATTGAAAATAATCCTAAACAAAACATTAGCAAAACAAATTTAATAGTACATCAGCAGGATAATACACAATGAACAAAGAGATTTATACCTAGATTATAGAATGGATGGTTCAACATATCAACCTATAAAAACCAATCATTGTAATACAGCACATTAACAAGTCATCACAATTGATGCAGAAAACAAAATGATAAAATGCAACAATTGTCCATGATAAAAGCACTAAACCCAAAGAATGAAAATAAACTATTTCAACATAATAAAATACATATACAAAATACCACAGCTAACACCATACTCAAGGTGAAAGACTGAAATCTTTCCTCTAAAATATGAGCAAGGCAAGTATGCTTACTTTCACATTACTATTCAATATGTTACTGGAAATCCTGAGCAGAGCAAATTGACTAAAAGAAGAAATAAAAGTCATCCAAATCAGAAATAGGTAAAATTATCTCTGTTTGCAAGAGACATGATTTTATATGTAGAAAAATTTAGAGATTGCACACACATACACAAATTGTTAAAACTAGTAAATGATTTTAGCAAAGTTGCAGGATTCAAAAATCAACATGCAAAAATTTATTGTGTTTCTATACAGTAACAAAGACTAATCAGAAAAGGTCAATCCCATTTACTATAGCATAAAAAAAAATGCTTTCGAATAAAATTAACCAAGGACTTGTACACTGAAAACTACAAACTGTTGCTAAAATAAAATAAAAGAAGAAAACTACATAAATAAATGGAAAGACATCTTGTGTTCATAGACTGGATTACTTAATTTTATTAATATTAAAAAGTGCATCATACCCAAAGTGATCTACAGATTTAATGCAATGCCTATGACAATTTCATTGGCAATTTTTTATTAATAGAAAAAAATCTTAAAATTTATACTGAATCTAAGTTGTTTCTACATTTTGGTTATTGTGAATATATTGTGAATATATATTGCTGCTATAAATATTGGTGTACAAATATCTGTTTTCATTATTTTGGGTATATACCTAGGAATATAATTGCTGAATCATTAGTAATACTTTGTTTAACTTTTCTGTTCTGCCAGCAAAGAATTCCCTCAGCTTTTGTTCATTTGGAAAATATTAATTTTTCCTTCGTTTTTAAAAGATAGTTTTGATGGATATCAGATTTTTGGTTGACAAGTTTTCTTTCCAGCACTTTACATATGTCATCCCATTTCCATCATGATACCATGATTTCTGATTAGAAATTAGCTATTAATATTATTTAGAATTCCTTGAATATGACAAGTTGCTACTCTCATTTTTTTTTCAAGATTTTTTTCTCTTTTTGTTTTCAGCAGTTTGATTATGATGTGTCCACATATGATATCTTTGCACTAACCCTACTTGAAGTTTTTGAGATTTTGGATGTGTAGATTTGTGTATTTCATTAATTTCAGAAGTTTTCCATCATTATTAATGTAAATGTTATTTTTGACACACAGTTCCTTTCTTCTCCTTTAGAGGGCCATGCTATTTTTTATATTGTCCCACAGGTCCTTTAGGCTCTGTTAACTTTTCTTCATTCATTCTTCTTTCTGCTCCCAAGACTTGATAAACACAATTGCCATCTTTAAGTTGGGTATTTTTTTCTTCTGCCTTTTCAAATCTGCTGTTGAGAAGGCAGTGAAGGCAAAATCACTAGTGAAATTGTTATTTCAGTCACTACATTTTCAGCTCCAAAATTTCTATTTGGATCTTTTTTATTGTAACCTTTTTATTGATACTTTTCATACATTTATTTTGGGTTTCCTTTATTTCTTTGTGCACAGTTTCCTTTAATCATTTGAGCATATTTAAGATAATTAAATGTTTTGTCTGCTAAATCCAACGTCTCTGCTTCACTGAACTGATTCTTGTCAATTTATTATTTTCATGTGAATGGGTGATACTTTCCTATTTATGTAATTCCTTGTGATTCTGTTTTTGAAAAATTGGACACTTTGAATATTTTAATATGGCAACTCTAGAAACAGATTCTCCAGGAAATCAAATTCTGCCCCAGGATTTGCTGTTGTTAAGTTTTTAGGTCTGTAGTTCTCTGTTTGGTGAATTTACAACTATTTGTGCAATGTCTGTATTCCTTCTGGTGTGTGGTCACTGAAGTCTGTTTCATTGTCTCAGCTCTCAGCAGTCAACCTGAAAGAGATTTCCTGAAACACCTGCAGTTAAAAAGAAAAGGAAAACAAAAAACAACAAAAAACTATCCTCCCAAATTTTTCAGATTGGTTCTGACCTGGGACATCTCTTCAATGTTAGGTGGGGCCATGTAGAATGCTTAGCCTTCATCTCTCACATGTGAAGAACCCACTGATCCTTCAAACATGCATGCCTCAGGTCTTATGAGGTCTATTCTGAGCCTACTTCAAGTCCTGGACACTCAAGTCTCAGTGGACACTGTTATTTCTTCAAGACACTTCTTCCTGAGATGCTTCTTTGCCAGGTATTAGAAATGTCTGTTGCTTGCCCCATTCACTGTCTTTTCCCTCAGGGAGGCACAATTAATATACATTTTTAAATCTTTTGACAGATGCTGTCACTGCCCATAAAGCTACTCCAGCCTGATTGGGGGAAAGGGGTGTGGGGGAGGATACAGAAATAAACATCAGCTTCTGCACTTGTCCTCCATAAAGCCACTAGTACTATACACTGAATGTTTGTATTCCCCCCAAATTTAGATACTGAAACCTAATCCATAATGTGATGGTATTTGGAGGTTGGGTCTTTGAGAGGAAATTATGTAATGAAGGTGGAGCTCTCATGAATGGGATTAGTGACCTAATAAAAGAAATCCCAAAAGCTCCCTTGCCCCTTTCACCATGTGAGATTATAACAAGAAGACAGTAGTCTGCAACCCAGAAGAGAGTTCTAACTAGAACCTGACCATGCTGGCACCATCATCTCAGACTTCCAGTCTCCAGAACTGTGAGAAATAATTTCTATTGTTTATAAGCCACTCAGCTGATGACATTCTGTTACAGCAGCACTAACTGACTAACACAACCAAATATGTCAAAATACAAAACCCCAGTACTTTAAAAATAAGATATTTATTAGCACCCAGCACCAGCAAGCTGCACCAGGAAAACTGGCCACTATCCCTATGGCTGCCATCCTTGCTGTGTCCGGGAGGTGGAGGTAATAATAGATGAGCGAAAATGCTCCATTACTCTCTTACCAAATTTTAACTCCCCTTTTCTTCATTAAGCAGTCCCCTGTTTGTTATAAATTTTGGATTAGATTAGGTTCCAGAGTTCCACAAAAGTGGATTCTGTCAGTCTTTACCATCTTATGGTTGCTTCTGTGGAGAGACCTATTATTTACACACCTTAGTCTGCCATTTCCTGAGAAATCACGCCCGGTTTCATTATCTCTTGGTCTAAGGACTGCACCTTATCTTTCTTTCTCTGATGCACAAGGCTTAGCTTCCAGGAAAGAGAGATTGTACTCGGATTAGTTTAATTCATCATCACAAATATATAAAGCAATTTGAGATAATGGCCGACTTATAGATCAGCAGTATAATTTCCATATACTAAGATGAATTAAGGTATCACCTAGGAATATCATTCACATTTCTGCCCAGGGCAATTTCTTTGCATTACTCTATTCAATTTCATTCAGCAAATGTGGAGTGGCCTGGAAATGTGTTTTTGATAACTGATATAATTATGTCTTTATTGTTATGGTTTAATTTCCATTTGCCAGAAATCTTAAACTCATATGTATTTAATTTTTTGAGAACCACAAAATGTATTAGAAAGTTATCTATTTCTAAATACAGTATTTACTAAGGTATATCATATCCAGATCCATTTCATCCTTCTAAAATAATTGTTGTTTTTCTATATATTTAAATTTTTTTCTAGGTGATTTGTGTTGATTACCAAAGTACATTAAAAAACAATATTAAAGTCAAGAAATTAAATTAAAAGAAGGAACAAACAGAGAGGTGAAGGATTTTATTTTTTTAAAGGCAGATTAAAAGCAAAATACGAAGTCAGTTTCTTCCTTTCATTGTAGTGGTATACAACTTCCTTTGAATAGACCCATATGAGATCACATAGCCACCTCATCATGGATGTAGGAAAACACACACACACACACACACACACACACACACACACACACACACACAAACACTTTTTTTATGTCCATTTTGGAAACTACTAAGGCAGTCGACATTTTGAAAATGTTTAAAAGATGTTGCTTGTGATTTTTATTTTTATTTTATGACTTTTATTGGAAATAAAAGCTTCATCCTTTCGCCAAAGATGGAGCTTCTGAAATGCTTGAAAAACCTTCTTTTTTTTCTACTTTAGCAGAAAACCAAGTTTCTCTTACTGTTGCCCCGTGTTGCTTTTTACTGAGCCATGAATTGGCATTAAAGATTCTTCCAACAACCTTGAAAGTTTTGTCAACAACCCTAAAAGTCATCAGCTTTATCATTTAAAAAATACTCTGTCAGGAAATGGGAGCAAAACACAAAAGTATTTCACTACAACACAAAAGTTTTCTGACTTTCAAGAAGAAAAGTTTTATTTAGACTAATGTTCAAGTCCAAATCGCACATGGACTACAGTCATGTCTTTTTTCTTTTTATAAGAAAAAGCAAGCGTTTTGAAACTATTCTTGAAACTCTTTTAAACAGAAAGTTTTATCCAGGTTGGTTTACCTGACAGGTGTTTTTAACAATGTGAATGAGTTACATCTTTCAACAAAAGGTCCTGAAATCACTATTGTTAATTCTTCTAGGGTAACTTGACAATGTGGAAGAAGATGTCACTCCTGAAGTCATTATAAACATTCAAATGTTGAAGGAAGAAGGAGCTTTACCAAGATTGAGTTGAGATACAACATTTCTACCAATTTTGTTTTTAAGAGAGAAATCTGCAAACACTTTTATACAATTCAGAACTTTTTCTAAAATCATTTCCTTCTTTATGGCATGAAAGTTGAATAATAGTTACACAATTTTCTTCTCTTTGATATAAATGGTATCAAAGATATTGACTTTGCTAAAGGACGCAGGCATTTTAGGACAGATGATTACTACCACTAGAAGCTCAACACAAAACTTAGTAATTAAACTAACTTTATTGTTAAATTGGAAGTTCAGAAATAACAGCTCGAAAAGTGTTAATGTCCCTTGACAATCATGGCCTTATAGAACATGCTACAGAAGACTTAAAACCACTTGCAGCAGTTGTGAATGTAGACATCTTTTTTGTTTCATAGAGAAATTTACACATGCTTTCTTTTAGAACTAGTGTAATTTTTGTATTGAGGTTGTTTATTACGTTGGAAATTATTTCTTTAGATGGTGTAAAAATAAGTGGGTTAATCATTAAACGGTTTTATGATTGTTACTGCTTATATATAAAAATGATTTGATTTTTACGTCTTATGTACAGAAAATATGAAAGGTAGTAATTCTAAAATTCTTTCCATACAGTCTCCCCCCACGCCATTTGTGTAGAAAGTAATATTACGGGAGAATTATGGCACTCTACAGCCATTCTAATTTATTTTTATTTTTTTTTAATTGGGGAATATTGGGGAACAGTGTGTTTTTCCGGGATCCATCAATGATTAGTATTGCTTTTATATAGAAATGCATTTGATTTTTACATTTTATGTACAGAAAATATGACAAATTTTAGTAATTCTAAAATTCTTTCCATACAGTCTTCCCCCCCGCCATTTGTGTAGAAAGTAATATTATGGGAGAATTATGGCACTCTACATCCATTCTAATTTTTTTTTTAATTTTTTTAAATTGAGGAATATTGGGGAACAGTGTGTTTTTCCAGGACCCATCAGTCGTTGTCCTTCAGTCTAGTTGTGGAGGGCGCAGCTCAGTCCCAAGTCCCGTTGCCATTTTCAATCTTAGATGCATGAGGCGCAGCCCACCATGCCATGTGGGAATTGAACTGGCAACCCTGTTGTTCTGAGCTCACTTTCTAACAGACTGAGCCATTCGGCCACCCTCATCATTTCCAATTTTTATGGTGATGTCTGTGCCCTCTAATACAATGTGCAATAGCAGATAACCTTATTTTGTATTTAAAGGAAATGCTTTAGTAATTCAACATTTAATTTGATATTAATTTTAGACATATACCATTTATAAAGATAAGGACATTTCAATTTTTATTTGTAACTGCATATGAATTTTATCATAAATCAATATAGATTTTACTAAATCATATTTCTGCAGCTACTTTGATGAATATAAAGATTTCCTTTTGAATCTAGTAATATGATATATAAGAAGAGTTTTCCAATATTGAAACAAACCTTTATGTCTGGAATAAACTCACCTTGTTCAAAATAGACTACCTTTTTACCCCTTATTCAATTCTCTTTGTTAATATTTTTCCTGAATGTTTAAATCTGTACCACTAATGAGACTGCTCATAATTTCTCTTTCTCCTACTGAACTTGTATGAGTTTTGAATTAATATTAAAATGGTTTTAAAATATCCATACAACAGATTTGCTAAAATCTGCTTCTTTCAAATAATAAAATTAGCCAGGCTTTTTTGACAGGATTCAAGAAGGATAAAAGAAGGCACAGATATCCAGAATCAGGAATTAAAATGGGCAGCTCATTCAGATGCTTCTGCTAAGATAATAGTATATACAAAATTATACCTATGTACTTGAAAATTTAGACAATGTGGTGAATTGTTAGAAAAATAAGACTTATAAACTGATATAGGAAGAAAAAGAAAACTTGAATTGTGGAATATTAAAGATAATCAAACAGTAGACAAAAATATTTTCACAAAGTAAAAATAAACAGATGCAGATGGCTTCATTAATGAATTCTACTAAACATTTCAGAAACACGTAATTTCATCTAGATCTAAAGTCTTTCCAGATAGTAAAGAAATGAAACTGCCCCCAAATCGCTTATTAATCTCATAGAACTTCAAAGTTGAAACATGGTAAGAACAGTATGAAAAGATCAATTACAGATTGATCATACTCATAAAAGTAGATGGAAAATATTAGCAAAAGTATTTAAAAACACTTGAACAGATAATACATTATGAACATGTTAGATTTTCCCAGGAATGTAAGGTTGTTTAGCAGTTAAAAATTAATCAATGTATTCACCATATTAGCATATGTAAAAAGGTAATTTACATAATTATCTCATAGATGCAAAATTACCATCATGAAGTAAACTTAGAAACTAATAATATTTTCTCAATTTATTAAATATGTATATATGTATATATGTATGTAAATATGCATAGCCATATTTTAGTTATACATGAAGGTCTGACAATTAAGTTCGTGAACTCATCCTAGAAAAAGTGTTCCATACCTCACTGCTGAATATCACTATGGTCACCTTCAAGGTACTCCCTTGGGAAGCTATGCATCAATGCCAGTTCCCAGTCCACACTTCAAAGCGATTTTGGAACTCTTTTTTTGGAATGACCATCAGAGCTGTCACCATATTACCCTTGATGTCCTGAATGTCATTAAAATGTCTTCCTTTCAATATTTCCTTTATCTTTGGGTAAAGAAACAAGTCATTGGGGGCCACAAGTGAGTAGGGAGGGGGTTCCAATACAGTTATTTGTTAACTGCCTAAAAACTCCCTCACAGACAGTGCTGTGTAATCTGGTGCATTGTGATGCAGGAGCCATGAATTGTTGGCGAAAAGCTCAGGTCATCTAACTTTTTCACACAACCTTTTCAGCACTTCCAAATAGTAAACTTGGTTAATGGTTTGTCAAATTGGTACAAATTCATAATGAATGATCCCTCTGATATCAAAAAAGGTTAGCAACATCATTGCAACAAGTTCACGAAGTTAATTGTCAGACCTTTGTGTGTGTGTGTGTGTGTGTGTGTGTGTGTGTGTGTCTTTGTTGGCATTTTAACCATTAATACAGAAAATTATAAATACACATGTATGTGTGTGAATGTATGTATATATTTGTGGGTATTTAATAAATATAAATGTACATTTATATTTAAAACAATTTTATTAAAATTGGAAAGAAGTCAAGAATTTCCAATCTTACCATTTCTATTCAATTTTGTGGCAATGGTATCCTGTGGAGAAAGTCAAGAACAAGAAAATGTTTAAGGAGTTTGTAGAGAAAAATAAAATTGTCATTACATACATGGATTATATAACTGTGCATGTAAATGTTTCAAAAGAAATTACCCAAGATGATGGAGTAGGGAAATTCTTTGCTTGCCTCCTTTTACGACCACACTGAAATTACAACTAAACCACAGAACAACCACCATTGAGAATTGCCTGAAGTGTACCTGAACAGAAGTCCTACAACAAAGACATACAGAAGAATCCACCTCGAGACTGGTCGAAGGGGCAAAGATGTGGAATGAGTTGGTTCCACATCCATGTGCAACAGTTAAAAATGGAGGGATATCATGACTGCAGATGTTCCCCTTGAGTTGCGAGGGGTCCCAGCCCCACGCCAGGCTCCCTAATTTACACAACCAGGAAGAGATGTTCCTATAATTCCTTTCTGTGAAAACCAGGAGAGACTGTGGCTGAGTGAAAGGAAGACAGAGTCTTTTCAAGCATTCCTCTTAAAGGACCTGAGCATACTTACTCAGTGACAAACTCACTTACTCTGACCTCCAGCTCTGGGGCAGCAGCTAGAAAGGTGCCAGGGACATATGTGAAGGAATTCAATTGTCTGGCTGCAGAGCAAGAGCTGGAGGGGCAGCTCTCTCCCAGAAAAGAATGCTGGCAGAATCCATTGATTCTTTGTTCAGCTCTTCCCACTCTCAACCTGGTGAAGCTGGTGGCATGGCTTTCATTTCTGAGTATCCATCAACCTGACTAATTCCATTTACCCTGTTCTGGCAATTATCTGAGACCCCACCCCACTCAATTTGCTGTCCCACCCAAGCTGTTTCCAGTGGCTTTTCCATACAATGCCCTGTCTTGGCTCACAATGCAGACTTAACTAAAATCTCTCAAAGGTTCACAAACCCCAAATGAGCAGCATCAGGCCTTGACATGCACCATACCTCTTGTGCATAACCCCAAGTTGGCATGGTGGCATCAGGCCTTTGTTCGAGGCTTGGCCTCCTAAGACACCTCTAAGACCTGTGCAGGTGGTGACCATCTGCAGATTGCTCTGTGACTAATGCCACATGGTCCTGGGAAGGACACAGGCTGCAGCTGAATTTTTCCTACAGTAGGGCCCCTCCCAGGAGATGCTGGGTCCGGCAAAACCAGTAGCCAGCTTCTGCCCAAGCTGGATATTACCCGGCTGCCTCCAAAGATGGCACACCCAAGGGGCAGAGTTGGAAGGCAACAGAGTCTTGCTAAAGTGAATCTTGCTCCATAGGGTCAGCCCCTATGGGCACAACAAATATACCACCGTATTCACAGCCAGTCCTCACAACCAATCAGCTATGGGTCAATCCCTTCTACTGACATGCAAATAGCAACCAACTCTCAGTTACAACAGGAAAGCGCAAACAATCCACACAAGGTACAGAGCAAGAGCATTTGGCTCAGGTGACGAGGGAGATTGCACCATGGGCCCAACAGGACACTTACTACATAAGGCCACTCTACTAAGACATTGCAGCTCTGCCTAATATATAGAAACAAACAGGAAGGCAGCCAAAATGGGAAGACAAAGAAACATGTCCCAAGTGAAGGAACAGACCAAAGCTCCAAAAAAAGAACTAAATGAAAAATAGACAAGTAATCTACCAATGCAGAGGTCCAAACACTGGTATTAAGGATGTTCAATGATCTCAGGGAGAACTTCAACAGATAGGAAAAAAAAATAAAAAATAGAGAAAACATAAAAATGTGTATGATTATATAATTGTCACCTCTAAGTTTCTTTATGCTTCTTTGAAGTTGATTCCTACCCCATGCCCAGGCAATCATGAATCAGCTTTCTTTCACTATAGATGAAGTTTGCCTATTGTAGAATTTTACATAAATGAAATTACATGGCATGTACTATCTTCTTCAGGTTCTTTTCATTCAGCATATTGTTTCTGTGATCCATCCATGTTGTTTCACTTGTGATTAGTTCATTTATTTTTATTGCATAATAGAATTCCTTTGTATGAGTATACCAAGTTTTGCTTATTCGGTATCCTATGGATGGATATATTGTCTTTTTCTAGTGAGGCTATTATAAATAAAGCTGCTATAAACATTCTTGTATTATGGCATATATTTTATTTCTCTTGGGTAAATACCTAGTGATGAATTGCTGGGTTTTATAATGTGTACATTTAATTTTGTTTTTTAAAAAACCTGACAAATAGTTTTTCAAAGTGATATGATTTACATTCCTGAAAATACTTGGATGTTTCAATTGCTTCACATGATTGCCACTGTGTTAGTAAGGGTTCTCCAGAGAAACAGGGTCAATAATGTACACATAGATACACAGAAAGAGATTTATTATGAGGGACTGGCTCATATAATTATCAAGGCTAAGAAGTTCCTTGATCTACTGTCTACAAGCTAGAGTCCCAGGAAAACAGGTGATGTAGCTCCAGTCCAAAACTAAAGGACTGAAAACCAGGGGAGACAATTGTATAAGTTTCAGTCCAAGTGTGAAGACCAAGAATGGAAGATCAACAGTGTAAGTTGTTGTCCAGGGTTAGGAGTACTTATGTGCAAGGGAAAGAGAGGATGGATGCCCCAGCTCAAGCAGACAGGAAATTCAGCCTTCCTTTCCTTTTTCATCCCTATGATGACTACCTCTTATATTTTAAAACTTAAGTGCTTCGCTCAACCCACCATAGCCCCTGCCTTGAGAACCACTGCTCTCCAATGAAAGTCTGAGGCTCTCTATAATTTATTTCTAAAATTTCCTGCTCTAAACCACTTAAATCATAGGTGATCCTGCTCCTTCAAGATATTGACTGGAAATAATTTTTTCCCACCTCAACTAATAAGTTGTGAAGAAAAAACAATTTTAAAAAATGTTTTGAACATTAACTGCATTTTTTAAATACAGTGGATATTTGATGTACAGAGATTAAGGTTAATGAACCAGATATTAAGGATGGGAAGAATTAGGGATATAGCCACTTTCCCCACTCTTGCACAGAACCCAGCACTACTATGAAATCATCAGGACATTGGTTTGGGGAGCATCGATACAAAGTAGTCTGTCAAAAACATTAGCATTATTATAGTGAATACCACATGGAATGCCATAATGACTGGCCTGAAAGTGATGCGTCAGGAATGAGAAGAATATGTGTGGCTAAAAATACCTGGTTAATAAGTGCATGTGAGGTATCCTTTGGGGACTCTTGGTAATACCTCAGGTGTTTGGGCATTTAGAAGAGTCAAATGTCGGAAATGCAACTTTGCTTACTACTATTAATAAGGTATTATCTAAACGACAGGCTGGTGGGGAAAGCCTGGGAAACTTGGATTTTAACTAGATTAGCTATTTAACAATTTGTTCCAGGGAAATTGTCCTTCATTCTCATCGTACTCCTTGCAGCCTCCATGAACTTGGGGATCTATTTTTAAGCAAATTTCAAATTGGTGAAGTGGTCATTGGTGCTCTAACACTTACTCTCCTGTAAACTTTAACCTCTTTCAAGTTCAGAAAAGTAGGCTCTTTCTGACTAAATTTGTGTGAGAATCAATAAGTTATATCTGACTGAATGTTATGTCTAATTATAGAACGGGACATTTTATTTCCCATAAAAAAATTCAGTTTAAGTCTCTATGACAAATAAAAAATGGAGAGTTTTCTTATAATCCCTTGTTTTGTGGATAACTACCATATTTTGCTGTGTATAATGTGTACTTTTTTGCCCAAATTTGTGAGGAAAAAATAAAGATGAGCATTATATATGGGTAGTACTGATTCCACATCTATATAAATGTTTTTAAGTCTTTTATTTATGCCTATGAGTTAAAAGTGTAACTCTAAAAATCATAATGATATCTGTACGCAAAATAATACCCTGGAATACAATAATCGGTTTTGTTGACCTTACGATAAACTTGCAAACAAGGAAGAGTTCTTGACCTTCTATGATGCGTAAATATCATAAATTTGTTACCAGTACATAAAATTTCTTGTACCATAATATATTATGAAATAAATGCTAAAATTCCTTTATAATACAAAAAAAACAAGTATCTAAATGTAAACAAATAAAAATTTGAATTAAAAAATTAAAGTGAAAGAATATTTTCCCTGAAAGTTTGGGCCAAAAACATGGGAGTGCATTCATTATACATGGCAAAATATGGTAATCTGCTAATCCATAGGGCTAGTCTCATACCCAGAACATACTTATTTCTTTGTTCTTCTTTTTACTGATTCCCTTGTTGGTGTGAATTATCACAGTATTTGCCCTGAAGAAACTTTTCCAGTTTATGCTCTGAAAACCTTTCTATGCGAGTTCCAACCCAGTCTGTCTACATCCTCCATTCTTTTCTTCCCCCTTCTCCTCTAGGGCCCCTAGAACACAGAATGATTTAGACAAACAAACAAAAAACTTTCCCTTATTTCTGTTATATTACTAAACAAAGTATCGTTTTAATCTCTCATAAAACAACTTCATTTCCACTATCTTTAGGCTTTCTTTCTTCATGGAACCAATATTTTACCTCTTAATTTCTATCACTTTTTACTTTGGTATATAAAAGTTACCCTAATTTTCTTAAAATGTGAATGATGTATACCCTACAAACTTATAACTTATTTAATGGCTCATAAGATTGTTTTATAAAACATTACTGGATGTCTTTGTCTTCAGCTGTTGACCCATTTGACTGAATATTCTTGAATTGGACAACACATGGATGTTCAATAGACCAAAATAAAACCAGACAAGAGTTTCATCCACATTTCTTTTTTTCAACTATTTTAGGAATATTATATTAAAATGAAATAAACTACTTTTTTTATTTGTTTGCTGTTTACATATGTGTTTAACCTTCTTTTTTTACCTTCTATAATGATATGATAGTACTGAATATGTGTAAACAAATAATTAGAACCAATAAGATATTAAATTATTGTTGCTGAAATAAAAAAGAACATATAAAACAATATTTCTCTTCTACAACAGAGTCCATTAAAAATAAAGCAGAAAAAAATTATTCCATTCACAGCAGCAATGAAACATTTAATTTCCCAAAAAAGAAACTAGATAAATATGGTCAAATCCTTTAAAGAGAAAAATTACAAAATATATTGAAACAAACAAAAAAAATAAAATATATACTATTTTTATTTTGGGATGCTCAATACCATAAAACCCCTAACTTTCCGAAAATTGACTTATAAATTAATTACACTTCTAATAAATACCCCAAAAAACATGTTTGAGATCCTTGGTTAGTTGATTCTAAAATTTACAACAACTTCTGCTATAGACTTAATTGTGCCTTCCCTAAAATTTATAAGTTGAAGCCCTAACCTTCAATGTAGCTACATAAAAAAGGGGGGGCTTCAGAAAGGTAATTAAAATAAAATGGGATCATAATGGTGGGATACTAATCCAAAAGAACTAATGTCCTTACCAAAGATGAGAAGAAACTAAAGGTGTGTATGTATGTATCTATTCTCTCTTTCTCTCTCTCCCCTCACTTCTCTCCTCCTCTCTCTCTCTTTGCATGCACACAAAGGAAAGGGCATATGAGGATACAATAAGTCGACAGCCATCTAACAGCCAAAATAAGAGGGCTTACCAGAAACCAACTCAAAATGCACCCTCATCTTGGACTTTTAGTCTCCAGAATAGTGATAAAAGAAATTTCTGTTACAAGTCACCCAGTCTAGTATTTTTTTTAATGGCAGCCCGAGAGGACTAATACAAACAGTGTTACTGAGAAGTGGAGTGCTACTATAAGAAACATTTAAAAATTTGGAAATGGCTTTGGAACTGGGTAATGGGTAGAGACTGAAAAAGTTTTGAGGTGCACGTTATGAAAATCCTAGATTGCTTTCAATGGATTGTTGGTAGAAACATGGACATTATAGATAATTTGGGCTCAGAAGGAAAAGAGGAGAGCTGAAGTAAAAGCTTCTATCATGTTAGAGAATGCATTTATCATGAACAGAATGCTGATAGCAATAGAAACATTAAAGATGTTTCTGGTGAGGTCTCAGATGGAAATGAGGAATACTTTATTAGAAGCTAGAGCAAAGGCAACCCTTGGTATCAAATGGACAAGAACTTGGCTGAATTATGTTCTAGTCTTTCATAGAAGGTAAAACTTGTGAGAGTTGATCTTTGGTATTTAGCAGATATTTCTAGGCATAATGTTGAAGGCCACGTGCTATTTCTTTTTACTGCTTATAGTAAATTGTGAGGGGAAAGAGTTAATTGAGGGGACTATTAAACAAACAGTAACCAGCACTTGAAGGTTTGGAAAATTCCCAGCCTGTTTATATCGCAAAAAATGAGAAAGTATGTTCTAGAGAGAACACCAAGAATGTGGCTAACTAAGCACTGCATAAAGAGAACATCCATGGGTTTAACCGTTTAGCTAACTGAAACTGGGGATAGAGATGGGATTAAACCAGCAGGGACACTTCCATTTTGGACTAAAGGAAACAGAGACAGGATGAAATAAAAGAAGGCTTTCTAACTTACGGGTTTCTACAGGACTGGACACTAGATCTATTTGCTGCAAACATGCTTTATCCATGAAGGAAAGAGAAGACTGATCACCAAGGTGACTCTGAGATGATCAGGTCTGCCACTCCAATCACAGGCCCAGGAGACTAGGCTGCTTTCTCCTCTGTTTCAGAGGGTAGGGTCACCTTTTTACTTTCTATGAGCTAGGCTGCCTCTGCACAGTGCAGCAAGTGCAGAGCTGTCTCAAAGAGCCAAGAGTGAATGTGTTTATGGGTTAGGGTATGGGGGGTCCACCCATAGCCAAAGGGGTGAGACTCCATCCAGAGTCAAAGGGGTATGGGTGACACCTAGGTGAAGCTGTTGCCGCAGTAGGTCCTGATGGCAGAACATTCAGCCAGAGGATTATAATTATTATTGTAAATAAACTTATTTCCACAACAAAACACAGCTTCTCTTTTCCCCAGGAACATAAATTGATCTGGGCCATCAAAGCACAGGACAAAAGGCTGATACGTGACAAAGGCAGGGGTTGCTAGAAAAATAAATTATCCCCCAAGGTTCTCCTCCTGGAGACCCAACTGCTCTCCAGCTTCCCACCAGGGCTCACCAAGTGGAGAGAACTAAAGACAAGACGAGAGGATGAAAACTGACAAAAGGAACTCTACTTCACAAAGAGGAAAGGAGTCTAACAGTGAAAAGTGTGGGGTGAGCTTTGCTCCTAGATTGAGTGCTGGGAAAAAGAGGAAGAAAATAATTTATTGGGGATGTAACTATATATAATTTCAGTCAAGTGAACTATTCCAGATTTCTCACTGAAGCTAAATTCAGGCCAGTTTATGGAGGTAGAATTTTGGGATACAGGGAAAGTTTAGAATCTTCTCCTTCCCCAGCAGAGTAGATGGTTATTTCCCAACTCTATTCTTTGCCTACCCTGCCTACCCCGAAAAAGCCTCCAAATCCCTTAGCTAAAACTTGCATCAGAAAATTGAATTGGGATGGGGGTAGTCATGAGTTTTGTACCAATATTCCAGCCTGAGAATTGACTTGAAAAGTCGTAGAACACGGGTGGGGAAAGGGAACTTAATGAAATTATATATCCCCTCCCCTACTCAAACTCAGGCCCTGGACAGATGAGGGAAGGGAAGACCAGGCAGCTGTTATCAGGGACCTGGGCAGACCTGTTGGACCTATAATAGGTGAGAGGAGGCCAGGAGGGTTCTTCTAGAGAGAAAAGCAAAGTCCTGGAATCAAGGGGAAGCAGGAACAATGCAGTAACAAACAGTGGGAGGAGCCTTTGACCCTCAAACAGAGGCCACCCTCCACCACCACCCGTGCCCCTCCCCCTCGCCAGTGCTGACCAGAGGGGACCCTGTGGGTGGCAAGACTGATCAAGGGCACAACTTGATGTGGGTGCCCTTAGAGAGCACCCGGAAGAAAGGGAAGACACGCTCACCCAGGAAGGCAGCCGAGAAGGTGTGCACGTGGGCCAGAGACTCTGAGTTGTACAAGTCCAGGCGCCCGGCCTCATAATCCAGGTACACACCAAAGCGTTGCGGTTTCTCACTTGGGCTCAGCAGTGTCTGCTCCGTTGAGCTCAGTGCCTGATAACATGTGCCATTGGTGCCCACATACCACACTTCCCACTGGAGCGGAGGCTGCTGGGTTAGCCGATTGGCTGCCGGTATAACTGTAGCGGCTATGGAGGAGAGCCGAGGACTGCCAAGGACAGCCGAGGATTGCCGAGGAGCCGAGCAGAGCCGAGCAGAGCCAAGCAGAGCCGAGGAGAGCGGAAGAGAGGAGAGGAACAGAGTCGAGAGAGTGGAGGAGAGTCGTCGGTGGGTTGGAGGAAAGGCCAAAGGCAGTTCGCGCGTCCAGTGAACCCAGCCTCCAGTGAGACCGTGGTGGTATGGCTCCCCTACCTATGGCTCTGTGGGTGTTCCTTTTTGGCCTCACCATATCCTGCGTTCTTGTGTGGGGAGCAGGAGCAGAGACCCTGCAGGCCACCCTGCCTGAAAAATGGCGCAGTGAGCAGGGTCTCCCACACGACAAATGGTCAGCAACCTCTTGCTGTGGCTCTGCCAGTCACCCCCCTGTGATCAGGGGACAGTATCAGGGCCCGGTGAGCCATGTCGGGGTCCAGCGTCAGATCTGCTCGGGCAGCCTGACAGAACATCCGGCTCATTTTCCTCACGATGGCGTCTGTCAGGAAGTAATGGCTAGGGATTGACAGGGGTCAGAGGACCAGACCTCTGGGGGCTGCAACCGCACCTTTTCACACCTACTGAAAGTCTCCTTGATGTCCTGGAGCAGCCCCAGACCCCGCTGCTGGCTCCGCTCCTGGGCCTCCGTCAGCAGGAGGCTCAGCAGGACGGCCTGCTCCGCAAGATGGCTCACCGCTGCTCCTGCGCACCTCCACTGGGCTTCGTGCTTCTCTCCGAGGCACAGCTCCAGCCTTGCCTGCTCTTCGGCCAGAAACCACGACGTGCGCCTGAACTCCGAGTCCACAGCTGTCAGCTCTGACTTCATCTGGCTCTGGGATGACGCAAAGGGAACTGCGGATACTTCCTTCAGCTCTGTCACCCGCCTCTCCTCCTCGGCTTTCATTTTCTGCACGGAACTCCAGGCTTTTCCTCAGAGGTTCCAGGCATCCCTGCAGTTTGGCCTTGTACTCCTGCACCACCTTCTCCAAGGGCACCACGCTGTGCTGTTTGTGGCTCCTGGATTCTCGGCTCCTCACACAGATGAGCTTCACCGCCTCGCAGAAGAGCTTCAGGACTTCTTGGTGTTCGGTGCAAATGCCCTGCTCCTTCCCAAAGCTCTCCCGACCAGGGCCTGGGTGCATTTGCTGAATCACTTGGACCATACTGGCCAGCTGCAGGTTGGGGCGGAAGCTCCGCCTGGGAAAGCTCTTTCGGCACTGAGGGCAGGTGCAGCACCTCTGAGGGGCTGGAGGCGGGGGCAGTGGCATGACGGGGTGTACTTCCTCTTCCTCGTCTTCCTCTGTGTCCCCCAAGGAGAGGTCCAGGTCTCCGTCCTCGTCCTCCTCCTCCCACAGATAGTCCATGTCGTTCCAGTTGGACCTGCCCGTGCCACGGGTCCAGAACACACCCTCCTCTTCCTCGTCGACATCTTCTTCCAAGTCTTCCTCATAGTTTTCATCCCTCAAGGGGGTGTCCCACCCCCAGCCGGCCCCCACAGCCTCCACTTCCTCTTCTCCAACCTCCTGCTCCTCCTCTTCCTGGATTAACTCGTCTCTGTTCTCCTCATCCTCCTCTCCCCACAACTGGGTCACACACCCTCGGCAGAAGTTGTACCCACAGCCAATGGACACCGGGTCCTTGAAGTAGTCGAGGCAAATAGGGCACCCCGCCTCCCCCTGAAGGGTCCGCACAAGGTTGGGTGCCATGGCGACGGCAGCCTCTTAGTGTTCAGCTGGCCAGTGCACACGGTTGGCGCGGTTGTGGGGGGCAAGGATCTTCCCTCTCAGATGCCCGGATGACTCGGTCTCACACCCCTGGCCCTTCCTCACCACAATTTGACTCAAGCACGGTCAGAGAAATGTCCTCCCAACAACCCACTCCTCCACAGTTTTCTACTCCCAAACGACAAAAACTGTGTCTACGAGGGGACAGGACAGAACTCAGCGTTATCTACAAGTCCCTCTAGCTCTGAGTTCAAATCGGCCCCAAGACTTCCTTGGCCTCCTTATAAACCTCGCCCCTCCTCACTTCCTGGCTCCACCCCCTCACTTCTGGCCTCTTTCCCAACACTTTTGGTGCCCAGGAGCCACCCAAACTCGCTAGTTCCCTCTGTGGTTGGGCTAAGGCCCCCTTCTTCTGCCCTAGGCCCCTGGATGACAGGAAATGGTGAGGAGACACTCTAGCAGGCACTTGGGAACAGGGCAGAAGGGCTAGAATGATGGAGGCCCATGTCTCTGTGGTGCAGTGGTGCGGGAAGAAGGACCATCCCTCCTCCTCCCTCCACTGGGTATAAATTTCCAGAGACCTTGGAAGCCTTTGGGGCCCTCAGCTCTCTGTGCAATGACCTCACCAGCGTCAACCTACCTGCAGGATACAGAGGACTCCCCACAACCAATACCCCAAAGAGGACTCTTTTTGAGCTTTAAGATATAATGGAATTTTCCTTACTAGGTTTTGGACTTGCTTTGGGCCTATCACCCATTCCTTCTTTCCTAATTGAAAGAAGTAGGATATCTATTTGATATCCTACTTGAAGTAGGGTATCTATTCTATGCCTCTCACACCATTGCATATTTGAAGCCTCTAACTTGCCCGGTTTCACAGGTTTACAGCTGAAGAGGAATTTTGCCTCAGGATGAGCCACACTTCCAGTCTCACACACTTGTTTTTAGAAGAGACTGTGCTTGGAATGGATTCTGGAACGGGTTGACTTTGAGGCTGATGGGATGACATGAATGTATTTTGCAAGCGGAAAGGACATGGACTTTGGGAGAATAGAGGGTGGGATGTCATGGATTGAATTGTATCCTCTACCTCATTCATACATTGAAGCCCTAACCTCCAATGTAACTATATTTGGAGATGGAGTCTTTATAGAAGGAGTTAAGATTAAATAGTCATAAAGGTGAGGACTTAATCCAATATAACTGATGTATAAAAAGACAAAGAGACATCAGATCTCTCTCTTTCTACATGTGCATAGAGTAAATACCATGCAAGCACATAGCAAAAAGTTGGGCATTTACAAGCTAAGAAGAGAGGTCTAACCAGAAACCAACCCAGACAACACATTGGTCTTGGACTTCTAGCCTCAAGAACTGTGAGGGGGAAAAAATTCTATTGTTTTAAGTCACTCGGAGTGTGGCATTTTGTCATAGAAGCCTGAGTGGACTAAGGAAGAGCAAGGTGGCTTACTCTAATAGAGACTATGCCTTTATATAAAGCTATATTAAAACTATAAATAAATGAGATTAGAATAACTCATTAAGCATGTAAAGACAGATAGATAGATGCCCCACAATACACCACACAGGTAAACCAACTCCAAATTAAATGGAAACTGCCCCACTAACATCAAAGAAACCAAGAACCTCTCTCAGAAGTGTATTTTACTGATTATTACAGTGCTCATTTAGCTTTTGATATTTTGAGTAATTGGAAATATATAAAAATGGAAAAATGTAAAAATTACTTTCTCAGATAACACTAGATTACAAAGGACCAAGGATAGATAAATTTGTGCATATTAGTTTTTATTTTAGGAAGGAATGTTAGTCGAGTAAGAGGTGTGACGTAGAATCTCATATTTAAATTTAGGTAATTATAAACATGAGTTTTGCAAATAAAGGATTGTCCGCCCCCACATACACACAAAGCTAAACTCATTACATATGTTACAAACTTGTTAAAGCTTATTGAAATGAAAACAATTTTGTAGATTTCAATTTTTTAAGAAATGTCTGTTTGGAAAGATGAATTCCAAACAAGTAATATATAAATAATCAAAAGTGTAAAATATGATGAATGTGAATTTGAAGAATTTTATTGAATGTGATTTGTTGATTTTTATCCAAAAAGTAAGAATAACACTGAATTTCTGCTTATGAAGTTAAAATATATATGAATTAAATTATTTTCAGAATGTTTCTTTAACAGTTTTAAGTTCAATTAAAGAACAACATTATTGCTTCTTGGCCTTTTGGCTAAGATCAAGTATAAAAAACAACATTAATTGAATTTGATAGAGAAAAGCTACAGGCCAACAAATTAATAAGAGGGTTGAGGCCTCGTCTTTAGTTTTAGGAAAACAATGAGGAAACATGAAATTATACCAGGTTCTAGAATGATGAGGAATTGAATTATGCATCTCTGTCCCCATTGATAAAGCCATATATTTAACCATTTTCTTCTAAAATGTTAATTCCAATTTGGAGATATTTATTAAATGTTTTTTAGATTTAAATAGTCTTTTAACTAATTAATTGGATGACAAAAAGAAATGTATTAAGTTACCTTATTATAATTCTATGTGCCTATTATTAGTTTGACCTGCATGTAGCAATAAGTTTCTTTAACACAAAATGTAAAATTAATATTAGATTATGTATACAAATTTGATTGTCTCTCTTAACAGTAAATTGCTAAAGCTATATGTAAATGTTATAGATAACATAGAATATTGCATTTAAATGGCTATATAACTTGTAGAATACTCATTCTGTGATATAGAGTACTTAAAGTGAATGAATCAGACTACATATATTAACATAGGTAAGTTTCAAAACATAATGTAGAAAAACAGAATCAGGGAAAAATACAAATATTATATTAACATTTATTAAAAATGAAATATTACTATAAAATATGTGTGGTTATGCACATATAATGGAAAATATACATGTAGTGTAAAACACAAATTTTTTGTAGTGATTTCCTCTGAGAAGAAAGAGAGGCATCAAAACTATACATGTAATCTGAAAAAAATTACACCCATGTCAGGATGTACTACAAGTGGTAGCTACATTAAAATTCATTATTTTATAAATTCTTGTCTCCTTTTTGAGGTGTTTCTTTAAACACATTTTAAGATAAAAGGATAAGAGGTGACATAAAAGTACTATCATCTGGTTCATAGATTAAATTTCATGAAATGAAGATAAAACTTTTCAATTAAGATTTTCGTATTACAGGTCACATATAAAAACATAGTTCAACAAATCCAGAAATTAGATTTATTATATATGTATATATAGATGATACATTATAAATATATATCATATATATATATACAAATTTATTTTCATTTTATATATCTATATATACATATACATATGTTTTAATTTTGATTTCATTGAGCTATGTCCTAAGAAAATATCTTACACCAAACATGATAGAGTAAAAGAAGTACCTGTCATAACTATTAAGAAAAAAATTACCTACAGAACAGTACATTTGACTTAATTATACGTTGAATATGAAATCTGGATTTCCATTTCTGGCAAGAAGCCATTCACTTGAATCGATTTTCAAAACCACATCCTTCTCATCACCTTCTCTTGAGCGATATGGATTGATTCCAGTGTGTTCCTTTCCCAGTCTGGAGTTCCTCTAACCTCATCCATCTATGGCTTTTATTTGCATTGGAATGACATGGAACCATGTATAGATAATATTCTGGTGATAAGTGAGAAAAATGAAGGCATTTATACAGTGGCATCAGAAAAGTACAAGGCAAGACTGTCTCCTATGCATACGTAGTGGAACACTGGCTTCAATTATGGGGTTACTTTCATGGATAAGCTATTTTGTGGAAGGAAAATTGAGGTTCCCAATATATTTCACAAGTCTTTATGTATTGGGGATGACAATTTTAACTTGCTAATAAAAATTTAAAGGAAACATAAGTTTGGGAGAAAACCCAGAAATTATTGAAAGAGAAATGACTATTTTCATTGTGCAGTGCAAATGACAAGAAATATTTTTCTGAGTGTGTGTGTGTGTGTGTGTCTTGCAAATATTTATGTATGTGTTGTTATGGATTATTTATCTTAGGTTTTGTTTCTGATTTTGGTTTTCTTGGTATCACAGCAGTTTTATCATAGCACCATTTCACACCAATCACTTTGAAACTGAGTATTCTAATTCCTACTTGTCAAGAACAAATAGATGAAATGTGAGGAAACTACTTCACAAGAGGCAGGTATTTGTGTACCATGGATGATATTCACTACACCCACTGTGAATCCAATGTATAAAATTCTTCTGTCTTGGCCATGATCGGTGTTTGAGGTATTTTTCTACAAAGGAATCTCAGGTAAACATCTTTAATAAAACACGTGTCTCCCTGTTGGCCTCTACTTTATTATATTGTGATTCCGGGATTCAATTTTATACAAATGCATACATAACATATCTGAATTCCAGGTTTTATAACTGTTGCTTCTTTTACTTCTATTTATTATAATGTTACCATGTGTATTGTCTTGCAACTATAATTTAAATATCAGGGCACTATAACTACTATAAAAACTACTTCAGATAACTGCCTAGAGTTAGAGACATGAAGGGCGTCCAGCTAGAAGTATGTGCTTGAAAAATTTGATTTTGTATATCTACTTTCTCAATTAGAGATGTTTTAATTTGTAATAGGGCATTAAAATAGTGTTCTTTAAATGCAAAATATACCTGACGTGAATAGCGCATAATTCTTTGATCAGTATCTTACTCTTGGTGTGTGTGATGGTTAATTCTATGTGTTAACTTGACTGGGCACAGAGTGCCAAGATACTTGATAAAATATTATTCTGGGTCTTTCTGTCAGGGTTTTGTTTGTTTGTTTTTTGTTTGGGATTAACATTTAAATCAGTAGACTGAGGAAAACAGATTGATCTCCTTAGGTGGGTGAGCCCCATCCAATCAGTTGAAGGCCTAAATAGGACAAAAGGACAGGCCCTTTCACATGAAAGAGAATTCTTCCTGACTGATGGTCTTTGATCTGGAATATGGGCTTTTTCCTGCCTTCTAACTCAAACTGAAATATCACCTCTTCCTGGGTCTCAAGCCTGCTAATTTTCACACTGGAACTACACCATCAGCTCTGTAGTGGGTCTTCAGCTTTTGACTCACCCTGCAGATCTTGGGACTTGCCAACCTCCATAGTCACACAAGCTAATTCCATGTAATAAATCTCTCTCTCTCTCTCTCTCTCTCTCTCTCTCTGTCTCTCTGTCTCTCTATCTCTCTGCATATATATTCAGTTGGTTCTCTTTCTCTGGAGAACCCTGACTAATGCTAATATAGTGTGAATAAGTTTAACAATTTTAGTGAGGGACAGTATCAAAATTTTGACTAATAAATTGAGATTACTATATTTTTGCCAGATGTCAAATAGAGAAACTCAGAAGACATATAAAATAGAGTAGACTGATATATAACAAATTACTACTTTCTTAACTACTTCAGGTAATGAGAAATGAGAAATTTAAGATAAAATTATTAGCTATTTTGTCATATCTCTCCATATTAATTTTTTAAACAATCATTTACTAGCATTTTAAGAAAAAATGTAATAAATAAAATTAAAATAAAACAAAGCTTAGATATGATCCAAATCTGCCAAATTTCATCAACATTTATCTGTAATAATTGTTCATTACAATAATTTTTAAAAGTTTATCTTATGACCCTAATTGTTAGTATTCTGTCACCTTAAGTTTAGACTGTCTATTGATCTTTAAAGGTGATTTAAAACAAAAATGAGTGGCTAAAATTCCACATTATTTTCCTCATACATAGTTGTATTATTCAGAGACCTCAATTTAAAAAAAAAAAAAAAATGGTATGACATTTTTGGTCTTTCAACATTTTTTTACAACACACTAAACAAAAAGGCAGAATTACAATAAGCATTTGATTTTCTGTGAATTCCAATTTATATGTAAATCTAAGACTAGAATATAGAGTACAGTCAAATCTCACTACTTGAAAGTCTGCTTCTGTGAAAATTTAGAATTAAAAATAATTTAAAAACCATTATTAAATTAAAATAAGCTTATCAATATTTATAAGAAACACTCCCCAAACAACAGTAGAAATACTCCAAGTACACACTAAACATGTAATAATATAAACCATATTCTGGTTCATAAAATAAGTCTCAATATCTTTAATGGATTTAAATCATATGATGTATATTATCTCTTTGCATTGGAATTAAATCATATATGAATAACAGAAAGCTATCTATAAATCTCCTAATGGGGCAAAGAAAACAATATACCACTAAATAGCTTATGCATCAATGTAAAAAACAGCATGTTAATTTCTAAGCCTCAGCTAAAGTAGTGCTTAGGGGGAAAAGTGTAGAATTGAACACAGTCATTAAAAAAAATACAAAGAGCTCATATTTATGACCAAAGTATCTACCTTAAGAAATTAAAAAAAGAGAAAAGATTAAACAGAAGAAAAGAAATAAATATAAAGGCAGAAAACAATGAGATAGAAAAAATACTATAGAATATCAATGCAATAAAAATATTTTTTCTTTGAAAACATCAATAATATTGATAAACCTTCAGCAAGGCTGATCGTAAAATACGAAAAAGTAAATTATCAATATCAGGAAAAAGTAAGGTGATATCATTGCAGATTTTATAAGTCTTAACAAATCAATAAGGGAATGGTATGAAGATCTGTATAGCAATGCATTCAAAAGCTTAGATGAAGAACCTTGAATCCCACAAATTACCAACCACATTCAAGAAGTAATGTAAATTGGTACAGCCACTATGGAAAACAGTATGAAATTTCCTAAAAAAAATTAAGAATAGAATTACCATATGACCCAGCAATCCAGCTTCTGGGTCTCTACCCCAAAAATCTGGGTCTCTACCCCAAAAAACATTTATTCATAAAGATGTATGTACCCGTATGTTTGCCGCAGCATTATTCACAGTGGCCAAGACATAGAAACAACTGAAGTGTCCTTCGATAGATGATTGGATAAAGAAGATGTGGTAGATAATACATTGACATGTTTCTTGGCCATAAGAAAAGATGAAATAATGCCATTTGCGACAACATGCATGGGTTTTAAGATTTTCATGGTAAACAAAAGAAGTCAGATAGAAAAAGCTGAGAACCAAATGATTTCACTCACATGTAGAATATGAAACTGAAAGCAACAAAGGAACAAGACAGACAAAGAAACAAAAAACTTATAGACACAGACAACAGTTTAGTGGTTATCAGAGGGTAAGGGGGAAGGGGAGTGGTAGAAGAAGATAATGGTGTCAAATATATGATGATTAAAGGAGAACTAACTCTGGGTGGTAGACACACAATATATAGATGATGTATTTAGGAACATACACTTGAAACCTATATAATTTTACTAACCAATGTCATCCCAATAAATTAAAAACATAAATAAGTAATATATATCCTAAATAGACATTTGTCTATGAAAGAAATTGATATTGTAGATGAATCCATCACACAAAATTTCAGTTTCAGATGACTTCATGAGGGAATTCCACCTAACCTTTAAGGAAGACACAATTTCAATTCTACAATAGAGTAGCAGGAAACACTTCCCAACTCATTATATGAGATCAGTATTACCCTGACATTTCCCTGACAAACCAGACATAAATATGACAAGAAGAGAGAACTACACAGCAACTTCCCTCATGAAAATAGCTAAAAGTTCGAACCACATTTTCGAGAAATCAAATTCAATAAGCTATAAAATGATAATACATCATGACTAAGTGAAGTTTATCCTAGGAATACAAAGCTGATTTAATATTTAAAAAATAAAAAAAAGATTATCAAAGCAAATTAACAAAGCAAATTCAAATGATCATCTCAAGCACTTGACAAAATTCAATCTCCATTCATGGTGAAAACTCTCAGCAAACTAGTAACACGAGCAAATTTTCTCAACCTGGTAAAGAACATTTTTGAGAAAACTATAGCTAACATCATATTTAATACTTGTGAAAAAGTGAATGTTTTTACTCTAAGATGAGAAATGAGGAAAATATGCTTGTTTTTACCTCTTCTATTAAACATTGTATTGGAAGTTTGAAAGTGCAGTAAGGTAGGAAAAAAATAAATAAAATCATAGATAAAAGGCAAAAATTAGCTTTTTCACAATTGATTTGCTGCCAGAAAACAGGTGTAGTGAAAACCACCGCTAAATTTAACCTGAAATGGGAAAGGAAAAGACACATATCAACATCTTTGTCATTGGACAGGTAGATTCCAGCAAGTCTACTGCTACTGGTCATCTGATCTGTAAATGTGGTGGGATCAACAAAAGAAATATCGAAAAATTTGAGAAGGAGGCTGCTGAGATGGGAAAGGTCTACTTCAAGTCTGCCTGGGTCTTGGATAAACTGAAATCTGAATGTGAGCGTGGGATCACCATTATCTTCCTGTGGAAATTCTCGACCAGCAAGTATTATGTGACCATCACTGATGCCCCAGGACACAAAGACATTATCAAAAACACAATTACAGGTACATCTCAGGCTGACTGGGCTGTCCTGATTGTTGCTGCTAGTGTTGGTGAATTGGAAGCAGGTCTCTCCAAGAATGGGCAGACAGACCTGTGTGCATGCCTTTCTGGCTTACACACTGGGCGTGAAACAATTAATTGTTGGTGTTAACAAAATGGATTCCACTGAGCCGCCTTACAGTCAGAAATGAGGAAATCTTTAAGGAAGCCAGCACCTACATTATGAAAATTGGCTACACCCCTGACACAGTAGCATTTGTGCCAAATTCTGGTTGGAATAGTGACAACATGCGGGAGCCAAGTGCTAACATACCTTAGTTCAAGGGATAGAAAGTCACCCATAAAGATGGCAACACCAGTGAACCTGTAACTGCTTGAAGCTCTGGATTGCATCCTGCCACCAATTCATCCAACTGACAGACCTTTGTGTCTGCCCCTCCAGGATATCTGCAGAATTGGTCGTATTGATTCTGTCCCTGTGGGCTGAGTGGAGACTGGTATTGTCAGACCCAACATGGTGGTCACCTTTGCTCCAGTCAATGTTACAACTGAAGTAAAATCTGTTGAAATGCACCATGAAGCTTTGAGTGAAGCTCTTCCTGGGGACAATGGGTTTCAATGTCAAGTATGTGTCTGTCAAAGATGTTCGTTGTGGCAGTGTGGCTGGTGATAGCAAAATAGACCCACCAGTGGAGGCAGATGGCTTCATGGCTCAGGTGCTTATCCCGACCCATCCAGGCCAAATCTGTGCCAGATATGCAGCTGTGCTCGGTTGTCACACAGCTCACATTGCTGGCAAATTTGCCCAGCTGAAGGAGAAGATTGATTGTCATTCAGGGAAAAAGCTGAAAGATGGCTCGAAGTTTTTAAAATCTGGTGATGCTGCCATCGTTGATATGGTTCCTGGAGAGCCCAGGTGTGTTGAGAACTTCTCTGACTACCCTCCTCTGGGCCATTTTGCTGTTCATGATATGAGACAGACAGTTGCTGTGGGTGTCATCAAAGCAGTGGACAAGAAGTCAGCTGAGCTGGCAAGGTCACCAAGTCTGCCCAGAAAGCTCAGAAGGCTAAATGAATATTATCCCCAATACCTTCCATCCCCATCTTAATCAGTGGTGGAAGAATGGTCTCAGAACTGTTTGTCTCAGTTGGACATTTAAGTTTAATAAAAAACTGGTTAATGACTGCAATACATTGTAAAACCTTCAGAAGGAAAGGAGAATGTTTTGTGTACCACTTGTTTTTTTGTATGGCAGTTTTTAAGTTATTAGTTTTTAAAATCAGTACTTTTTAATGAAAACAACTAGACTAACAGTCTATCACAGAATTTTGAGACCCATTAAAACAAAGTTTAATGAGGAAAGAAAAAAGAAATAATTAAATTTCTTTATTCACGATGACATGGTTATCTATGCAGAAAATTCTAAGAATCTACAAAAAATCTGTTATAACTAGTAAATGTATCTAGCAAGGTTAGAAGATATGAAGTCTAAGTGCAAATATAAACTGCATTCCTACATATTAGCAACCAATAATTGGAAATTCAAATAATATAAAAAACAGATGACACTTTGGAATAAATTGAACAAAAGTTGTACAAAGGCCTCTAAACCAATAGAGACAAAATTGATTAGTATCTAAATGAATCTAGAGACATACCAAGCTGATGCAAAGGATGCAACATGATTGTGTTAGTCAGGGTTTTCTAGAGAAACAGAACCAGTAGGATATATCTATATGTATAGCTATATGTATATGTATATCTATATCTATAATCTCACAAGATTACAGAGGTGAAGGCTCACAATCTGCCATCGGCAAACTAAACAAACAGGAAAGCTGGTTGTATAATTTAGTCTGATCATGTGGCCTGAGAACCAGGGGAGCTGATGGTGCCCCAGTCCAAATTTGAAGTCCTGAGAATCAGGAGCAGCGGTGCCCAAGGATAAAAGAAGGTAAATGTCCCAACTCAAGCCACAAAGCAAAAAGTTAATCTCTTCCAGAAATACCCTCCTAGACATACTCATAAATGATGTTGTACCAGTCATCTGGGCATACTTTAGCCAGTAAGGTTGACACATAAGATTTAATAATCACAATGATTCAGATGCCAATTATCCCCAACTATATCTGTATATTCAATGCAATTCCAATTAAAATTCTAACAAGTTTTTACATAGAAATTGTCAAGCTGATTCTAAAATTTATGTAGGATTTCAAAACACCGAGAAAAACTACTTTGGAAAAGAACAAATTTAGAGAATGTATGCTTACATTTTTTAATTGAACTATTGATACACACAACAACTTGGATGAATCTCAAACTAACTATGCTATGTGAAAGACGCCAGATCCCAATGTGTGCACTCCTGTAAACAAGCAAGGAGAGAAAATAATGCAAATAATAATACTATTTCTTCTTTGAGACTATTTATATAATTTTCTAGAAAATGCAAACTAATCTATATAAGATAAAGCAGATCACGGGCTGCCTAAGGAAGGGTAAAGACAGAGGAATGTACTAATTGCAAGGAGGTATGAATACACTTTTAGGGATGGTTGAGATGTCCCTTTTCTTTGTTGTGGAGATATTCTTATGAGCAAAGGCAGTCCTTACTTCTCATTGTAAGGAGTTAACAGAAACTTATGCGTATTAGAACTGAGTCCTTGCACTCCATGTTTCCACGGTAACTTGTATCACAGAACTGTGCTAAGCAAGGATGTTGTTCCAATATGCACCCTTCCGTTATGCAATATCATATTGTAGACATTACATATGTGCAGTTTATTTTGGGTGATTTAAACTTAAATGAAACCGTAAAACCTAAGTTTTCTCTTACCACATGTCTTTTTATGAATAAGATAAAAAGCACCAAATTAGTTACAACTTTCAAAACAATTCCATTTCTTTCATATAAATTGATACAGCTGGTGATATGTCATTCCCTGAAAAATAATGGTAGCTGCCTAAATCTGAATATTTATACATATAATCCAACAATCATTCAGATTAACAAAGAGAACAAGGAAAAACTCCCATATCCTTACCCAGAATGAGTAAGAGAGAAAGAATAAATACTACAGAACCAAATTATATTAATATGTCATTTCATTTCACAGCCAGCTGCATTGACAATGCAGAAGCAGGATTTGATGGAGATTTCTCTGGAAGAGGAAAGTTCTACTCTGAAAGAGGAAATATTGCAAGCGGGGTCAGGTTGATCAGATCACTGGCCACAAGGAAATTGAGAATAAGGGTCACAACTTCTGGGAGGAGGGACATGAATTGGAAGGGCAAGTGTGGGGACAGAGCCAGGAGTGCAGTTTCCAGGCTCTCGGCCTCACGTGGAAAGGTGCTCACTCGGGTAGTAAATGGCCATCAACTGTGATTGGATAGCTATCTGCTGTGGCTAGTTGGCCGACAGCTGTAACCAGTGAGCCATTGGCCACTAATATAACTGTCGTGGCTATGCTAGCAGAAAAATGGGGGCTAGCAAGAAGATGGTGGCTGGCAAGCACGGATTGCAGCTAGCATGGAGGACTGCAGTTAGCAAGGGGTCAGTTGGCAGGCGGACAGCAGGTCGCACGACATGTGAATCCAGCCTCCAGTGAGACTACAGTGGTATGACTCCCCTACCTATGGCTCCGTGGGTGTTCCTTTTTGGCCTAGCCACATCCTGTGTTCTTATGTGGAGAGCGGGAGCTGAGACCCCGCAGGCCGCCCCGCACGACAGAAAGTCTTCCCTTGGAGTCTTGGTGGTAAAGGGAAAGAAGGACCTAAGCTGTTAAAATTAATTTTCCTACATAAACACTCAAAAAAATTCACAAATTCATCCCTCTCTATCAATAAGGCACCAAAAAATTAATGAACCTTCATTCTATCAGAAGAGAAGACCCTTTAACTCACAAGTTGACCAAACCCATCCTCCTGCATATGTTGAAACAGTCAAATTTAAGCCAAAAGCTTTTGGCTTAATTATTTTTCTCTATTATTATTTTTTCATCTTCAATTTTATTGATATCTGTTCTTCTTTTTATTATTTACCTCCTTTTGCTTGCATTGGGTTTTATTTTTTCTTCCTTTACTAGTTTCTTAAGGGTGAACGCTTTGCATACTCTTTTGAGCACATTTTTTCTTTCCTATTATACACATACAATGCTATAAATTTCCCTCTGAGCATTTGTTTCATTGCATTCACAAATATTGATATGTTCCATTTTCATTTTTTTATAGCTGTCATGATTTATGAAGAGAAACATTATTATAACTAATATCTCAGTTCCTCTATACATGCCATGTTTCTGTTTGTTTGATTTTTTTTCCTCTTGTTGTTTTCAAAAATACCTTTTTCATTTGTTTGGTTATTTTTGTTTTATCCTGGTTTCTGTTCGCAAGATTCTTGGAACTGTGGTTCGGCTTCTGTTTTTCATTTTGAAAAATTATTGGCCACTATTTCTTCAAATACTTCTTTATCATTCTCCCCATCTCCTCTTCCTGGGAATCCAATCCTATGCATGTACAAATGTTTGACATTGGCGTACAATATTTTGATGCCGTTTTCCCTTTTGTCTTCTTTTAGTTTCAGCTTCGGTAATTTTTATAGACCTATTTGAAATTTCATCTGATCTTGGCTATTGTCCAACTTTTTAGTAGAGCATTTTACATAGTAATCACGATTATTTTAATTTCCTTTCATATAGCTCTAATATCTGACTCTGTTTTTGATTATTGTTTTGTCCTTTGTTTTCTTTTTACCTTGTCATGTGTTTCCTATATTTGTATTATTAATATTATCATTGAAAGTCAGACATCTAGTGTAGTAACATTAAAATGGAAATAAGTTTTAATACCTGGAAACAGGCATGTCTTTCCTTCTATTGGTCTTTAGCATGGAATTGACATAATCTAAATAGAATAATCTAATTAGGAGGTTTTTCTTATTGATAAACACCAGTATCAATGTACCAATTATTTTTAATTATTTTAGCAATACGTTGTGTTTATAGCAGGAACTGCTTTGCCACACTATTTTTCTGTGTCTATCTAACTCAGCTTTAGGTCTTTTAACTGTACTTTAGAGAGGGTCTGGCTTTTGCAAGTTAATTATTATTATTTAATGCTTATTAGCCTGGGCATGGGTAGGGAAGAAGAAAAGGCAGTATGTGATGTTCTGATTAAGCCTCAAATTTAGGCAGGATCTATTTCCTAGGGTCTTAGGGGCATGACGTTGTCAGTACTCTCCTGCTTCTCTCCTAAGTATATTTCCTCACCCAGCATGTTTTCCTACTCATCTTTGAGGTGGAGGGCCTTTTCCTGTTCCTTCTCCAGCTGCAGTGGATTTCCTCCAGTGTCAAAGGCAACAGTGTATATGATCATTTTCCTACAGATCATGCTTTTTATTCTGTAAGAAAGATGGGAGAAGAGTTCCACTGGGGCTTTGTGTCCTTTCTGCTATGTCTACTGTTTCTCTCCCCCATATCTGTATCCAAAGGAAGATTTTCTCAGGACTCTCCCAAGGTTTTCTTGAGTGCCTAGGCTTCAGGGAACAAAATATTGCAAAATATGCAGGCTCTCCATATATTTTTGGACCCCAGAACCTTCACTTTCTCACCACTCCTATGCCAGTCTCCCTAACTGAACTGTTTCAAATTGTGTCCTGCTGCATTTTTTCCCAGATCAAGCAGCTCTCATGTCTGTCACTCTTCTCCCTGCTGGCTCTGGTGTCTACTAAAAATTGAGGCCAGTTGTTGCCCTGTGACCGTATCACTGGAATGGGTTCAGAAAAGTCTTGGACTTGCTATTTGCCCAACTTTTTTTTTTCATTTTAACTTTGAAGATCATGTATTTCCCAGCTCTATGAACACCTGAGCAGAATCCAGAAACCCAAAGTGTTTTTTTTAAACATCAAATGTGTCATCCTCTGTCCAAGGCACTTGGATGTAGTCATGGCAGAACATGGAGCAATACTAATTCTTTCAAAACAGTGATTGTGACAAAATAAGCTAGTCAAAATATACACATGGCTCTACTTCCAAGGAATGTTAAGCTTATATGACCTATTTTCAGTTTGGAAAGATATATGGCTTGAGCTAGAGATCATAAACTGAGAAGATCTATATGCTTATTGCCTCTCAAAACTCTAGCAATTTTATGTGATAATAGAAAAATATTCGGATGTGCTGTTTGCTTTCCAAAGACTAGATTAACTTTTTATAGGTGCTCTCCAGTTAGGAAGGGGTTCTCTACCTTGTTGATTCATTTTAAACAATTATATTCTCCATTCAGGATTATTGGGCATTGGTATTCCAAAGACAATCCAGAATGAGCACTTTCTTTGATTTTCCATGGGACCAGATACCTGATATAACTAAGAGAAAAAACAGATCATTAAAATCCTAGCCACAATGAGGTATGATGCCTGAGGAAAGAGGAGGATTATAAAAGAAAAACAAACTCCTTAGTTGTTATTCTTACAAACACACAATAGCTTCCAAAATCTTATTAAGGGCCTTAATAAGACAAACAAAGCAGGATAAAATAAACAACAAATAGATTTAGGTTTGCTTATAGACTTCAAACCAAACCTGTAATAAGTCCTTGCTAGATAAAATCTAAAATGTCGCAGACGCATGCACACATTGAAATAAATTATTGTTTAATATGGGGTGTAGTATTGGGGCATACTCATACAAAAATGTTATTTATCTGAAATTTCAATATAACTAGGTATCCATTATTTTGGTTATTATATCTGAAAAAACAAACCTTAATTTAAGGGATGTCTGGAAATCTTATATCAAATTGCCTCAATATAATGTTAAACCCTAAGAAAAGAGCATCACTAAGGTTTCTGAGGTCTTGAGAAGGCACGGCCTAGAAATAATGATTCAATCTTAACCCAGGATATTTACCACAAGAAGTTTTGTAGTCTAGTGGAGACTGCCCCACTAACATGAAAGAAACCAAGAACTTCTCTCTCAGAAGTACATTTTACTAACTATTACAGTGATCATTTAGCTTTTGATTTTTGAGTAATTGGAAATATATAAAAATGGAAATATGTAAAAATTACTTTCTCAGATAACACTAGCTTACGAACGACCAAGGGTAGATAAATTTTTGCATATTAGTTTTTATTTTAGTAAGGAATGTTAGTCAGTAGGAGGTGTGAAGTATAATCTCATATTTAAATTTGTGTAATTATAAACGTGAATTTTGCAAATAAAGGATTGTCTGCCCCCACATACACACAAAGCTAAACTCATTACAAATGTTACAAACTTGTTAAAGCTTATTGAAATCAAAACAATTTTGTAGATTTCAATTTTTTAAAAAATGTCTGTTTGGAAAGGTGAATTCCAAACAAATAATATATAATAATCAAAAGTGTAAAATATGTGAATTTGAATAATTTTATTGAATGTGATTTGTTGGTTTTTAGCCAAAAAGTAAGAATGACACTGAGTTTCTGCTTATGCAATTAAAACATATATGAATTAAATTATTTTCAAAATGTTTCTTTAACAGTTTTAAGTTCAATTAAAAATAACATTAATTGAATTTGATAGAGAAAAGCTACAGGCCAACAAATTAATAAGAGGGTTGAGGCCTGAGTCTAGGTTTTTAGGAAAACAATAAGGGTGCATGAAATTATACCAGGTTCTAGAATGATGAGGAATTGAATTATTTATCTCTGTTCCCATTGATAAAACCATATATTTAACCATTTTCTTCTAAAATGTTAATTCCAATTTGGAGATATTTATTAAATGTTCTTTAGATTTTAATAATGTTTTAACTAATTAATTGGATGACAAAAAGAAATGTATTAATTTACCGCATTATAATTCTACGTGCCTATTAGTTTGACCTGCATGTAGCAATAAGTTTCTTTAATACAAAATGTAAAATTAATATTAGAGTCCACATACAAATTTGATTGTCTCTCTTAATAGTAAACTGCTACAGCTATATGTAAATTTATAGATAACATAGAATACTGCATTTGCAATGTGTTGTAACTGTAGAAAACTGGCTTCCTCTAGGAAATGGTTAAACAGGACCAAAATAATCCAGAAATCACATGAATCTACTAAAGGGTATCTGCTTGTACCTTTTCTGCATTTGGTTTAACATTTCTCAGTTATTGTATTTCAAAGTTAATTAAGCTTACTTAATATATTCGCAGTGTATTTTATAACATTCTTAATTAGCTTGAATGATTTTTAAATCTGTGGATTATAAGGTAATAGATGTTTATATTCAATCAATGTCCACAGAGAAACTCATTTTTTACAGCACACTGACTCATAATTTATATCAGAACACTGTTAATATAGATGGAAAGACTGTATTTTGACCCATGAGAAAAAAAAAATGTTCAGGAAAAATTTTAAATGATTGAATTATTATGCTCATTATTATTCATATGGAATTCAAAGATAATGGATATCAGCTTGATTCTCTAGAGAAAAGTAAAGATTTGACTGGTACTGGGTCAAGAAAATGATATTATAGCCTTTGTTATAACAATAAATAGTGGGGCATTTTAAATCGGTAAGGGAATGTTGAATACATAAAATGAAGAAGAATCTTTAGCCTGTAAAAGAGGACAATATACATAATAAAGCTTTATTATTAAGATAAGACTTGTTAGAGCTAAATTTAATTGATGATAAAAATATTTGGATTTTAATACTATTAAAAATTAAGTAATAGGAGGTAGAATTGTTTAATTCATTCAGATACTGCCCCCTGCCCCTCCCACACACACGCACACACTTTGTTGTGGTTCAGTTCAGCAGAGGTTACTGGTAGTGGAAGAGAAAGAGAAAACACTAATTTTCTAGACAAAACACAGCAGTTCATGATGTTCCAGAATTGAGCATATTCTAATTTAAACAGGAACACTATCAAATTTCCAAATAATCTGGTCAACCAAAGCAAAACTCTAACTAGTTTGAATGTGGATAAATGCACAGGTCAGAAACAGAAAGACTTATATAATGTACAGGTTTTTGGCTTTCAGTTTTGGTTTGTCTTTGGTTGTGGTTTTGTTAAAAAAAAAGTTATTTATTAAATACCTACTGGAAATCAAAGTGGAATGCAAAATGACACGTTCTTCTTAGAACACCCCAGCCCCAGCCAAGCAAGCTAGGGTTAGTGTTGAACTTCAAGCATAGTGCAAACTTAAGTACTGCATACAGAACCTAAATTTAAAACTCAATCCTTCAATGCTGGTCCCAGTGTTAGGAATAAGAAATAATTGGGTTAGTGAGTTTTCAGCGTCCTGCCAAAAGCAGGCTCATGGGATGTCTTTTCTGAGTACAGACAGTAAAAATGTTTATTGTCTATAGAGATCAAAAGAACACCAAAACTAGCTAAAAGTCAGTCTGATTTTATTATCACCATGCGCTGGCAATATCAGTGATACACTCCTACTGGGGCTGACAACTTCTACTGCCAGTTCTCCCTACCCACCACCCGGTATGCTCCTTGGTCCAAGGCTGCTTAATCTCTGATGGACACTAGATCCTAGATTTACAGGCAGAAATATTTGTTCTAAAGCCCTTCGGAATGGGAGGACTGAAGCTCCTTACATATTTCCTATTTAGACATGTTTTGCTTTGGATATAGGATAAATACAGTCTTCAATGCCTGGACCTATGAGAGGTTACTAAAGAATGAGCGTGGTATTCTTTCAAAGGTTAAATGGAAACCAGGAAAATTATATGCCTTGTGAATTTCTTTTTTAAGTAAGTGAGTAGTAAACATTTACTGTGTCAAGCAGCTGAGATTTGGTTGTTTTTTGTTACAGCAGCTAATGATATCAACATTAACTAATACATTCTTGAGTATTGTGTACAGAAGTTATCTTACCAATAATGGATAACTTTTTCCATTGTGTGTGTGTGTGTGTGTGTGTGTATGTGTGTGTGTGTGTGTGTGTGTGTGAATGGATGAGTAGTACGTGTTTACTGTGTGGACTAAGACTTTTTGAATTACATAGAGAAAATTTAACACATGACCAAATTTCATCAACAACTCAAAACCCAGAAGTTCCTCCTGTACTTGCTTTTTTTGGAGGGGGGTTGTGGGGGACAAGGGTGGGAAAAGATTGACTCAGTTTTCAAGATACAGCAAAGAATAATGGTTGATAGTACAGATTCTGAAAACAGCCTGCCTACAGTTGAGCACTTGCTGAGCTGGCATTTAAGCCCAATGTGGTGTAAACTCTAGGTCCATCTTCTTTCCACATTGCTTCTCCTTTCAAATATAAAATTAAAGTCAGTAAAATTGCAGAAATGCTTGACTACTACATATTTTGCAGCAAAGGGACAATGAAATAAACCAATTATAAATAGCAATGTCTTCTGAAAGAACTAAACTTTTTATGTTGCTTAGGTTCAGTGAGTATTACAAATGAAATCAGTTGAAATATGATACATAGCTGTTGGACTGCTATAAACACTTTAGGCTTCACAATTTACTGTTAAAATTCATCTAATTTTCATCTCAAAGCTGTTGTAAATGCATAGCTGAATGAATCAGTCAGTTGTTGATTTTCACTGTGGAATTCAATAGATTTGCAATTATATCAATGCAAATGTCCTGAAAAACTACTTTTTTACTAAAGAAAGTACCAACTATTCTTGAGGTTTCTTAATATTTACATAAACATGTGCATATATATGTATGCCTTGATATCTCCATTGAAAATTTCAATCAAACTTTATCTTACACTTTTAAAAACTGTCACTTTATATTAATAAAAAAATGATGAATTGACAATCATTTTACTTTTCAGTTGTAAATTATCTGACTGGAAGCATTTGAAGTAAAGACATATATTTTATATGTTTCTGATACATTTTATGTTTTTCTGTGTTATCCAAAAATTTCCAATGTCAGAAAATAAATTAGGAATGAACTAAGAGTACTCTAAGTTTCATATTTTGGGCCAATAATAGTGTTAACTTCTTTAATTCCTTTCAATTACAATTCCAATAACGTATTATGATTGTTCTTATCATTATCATAATACCAAGTTAATTAGTAGCACTTTAATGCTTTATTACAGCCTTCAATTATAGACAATAGAGCAGGCAATTAAACTGAATAAGATGTAACTCTTTCACCCCTTCACAAGGAGTTTCTGTTTTCAACCAACATGTTAATTGAGAGGTGTGTTTACTATACTGTTTGCCTGTTACTTTACTTCCAAACACAGAATTAAGGTTAATTTCCCTCTGCCCTCCTGACTTAAGGACCTCAGAATTTTTAAAAGGTTATCACTTTACAAGCAAGTAGTAACAAGTAGACCAGAGTGAATTGTTCCTACTTGTTATTCAAAATTCAATGCTCCAACTTCTGAGCAGGTAGGTAAAGACTAGAAACAAAATTCAGAATAAAATGTTGTTAATTTTTACCTACTGGCTTATTCATTAAGGACTATAGGTACAATTCCCATACTAATTTTGGCGACCCACGGAAATGACTAAATTATAATTTATTTTAAAATCAAAAGAAAAAATGAATGGTATATGACTAATGAAGATATAATAGTATTTTGAGTCTGCATTATAATCATATTTATATCAATGTGATTGTAAAATATAATTCTTATAATTTTTATAGAGGAAGGGGCCCATGCAAACAAAAGTACCTAGGTTTCATGGTAGTCACAATGTAGCCCTTCTCTTGGTTATAAATTTTAAGCAATTATTTGAAGTAAGGGATAATTAATTAAAGAAATTTGAGCCGTCTGTATAGAGTACTGGGTTACCAATACTGGGCTTTCAAAATTTAATTACCTCAAGATTTAATTTACACTAGTTAGCTTTATATAAATTAGTTTTTATAATTATACTAAAGAAATTTGTATTCACTTAAAATGTTTAGAAATGTTTTTTGACAGTCCAGAAATCAAATTCATAGGGAGTATATTTTCTTACTGGAAAAGACAACAGCAAATAAACTAAAATAGTGCTTAAGCAAACATTGTTTTCTAAATTATGCTCCATAAACACTGATGTTTGTGTAAGGGCATTTATTAGAACATATTGTTATAATGTTGTAATGTTTTAGTGAAATATCAAGAAAACTCTTTAGTGCATATTAAATACTAAATTGCAAGCATGGATTAATGACAAGGAATGATCATAAATGGAAGTGTGATAGTAGTAGGCAAAAAATAACTCAGGCAGATTTAAACAACCATCCTTAAAATAACTTTTTTTTTTTTTTTAAATCACAGGTTAGAGAAAATCTTTGGGAACCAGACATTCATTTAGATATCACTTATTAAACAGTATATAGTTGTTAGCTATAATTCCAACTAAACAATAAAAATACTGCTCTAATAATAGATGTCTCATTTCTTTTGGAAGAGGCTAGCCTAAATATCATCAGACTGTCACCTTTTTCAGTTAACTTAGAAAAGTATTATCAAATTGTCATATTTTAGTGTATTAGCTTTACAAATGCCAAAGATATTTTTAATTTATAAAATTAGAGATAAAAAAATGTTAAATTAGATAAACAAGATCTCCCTCTCAACCTAAACTTTTTTCAATTGAACATCTAAAATACAATATCAGGTCTATTAGTACAAAGGTATGATATGTGTGTAATAAGTGAGATGATTTAGATTTAGCTTTTGGGGATATATGCAATTGTAGGTCCATTCGGGTTCAAAAATGTAATTTTGATGAGTGATGGTGCTTTACTGAAAATTCAGTACCATGTTTTGTAAACTTGGTTCTTTTGTTTTCACCAAGAAATTTGAGGATTTAAACGGGCTGTAGGCAAAGAAGTTAGTATAATTAAGTGGAATTCAAATAAATTGCTTGAATGCTTACTATGTACTAGTACCTCAAGCAGAGACCTGACTTAAGCTTATGCTATTGTCATGACTGTACTTCAAAACAATTATCATGCAGTACACATGGAAAATAGTTTGGACCAAATAAAGACTGGGGTCTTGAAGAGTGTATTGGTAGTAGTAATGAAGAAGAGAATACATTTGATAGACATTTTGAAAATAAAAATTTAAAAATCATTGAATAGATTGATTAGATTTGGAGGCAAGGATAAAAGGAAGAGTCAACATGGACTGCAAATTTTTGACGTACGAGTTGATTGTGCTACTAACTGGTACAGCAATTACAAGAAGCAGATATATTCGGTGGGAGAGTGAAACAAGATGAGTTCTAGGTTCATGTTTTAATTTGGCACATATGTAGTCAGTAGTTGGCTATAGCTGTCTAGAACTAATTCAGAGAAATAAATATTGATGAAAAAAATACAGAGAGTTCTTGCAAATATGGATGAGAATGAAATCACACAGACGGAGATGTGAATGAGAGAGAGTACCAACATTTGAGACAAAGAAAAAGAACCAACAAATGAGATTATAATATACTACAGGTGAGTTGGATTCAACCAACTGCCCTCTGCCCCTGCAAAAAAAGTTTTCAGAAGGATGGAATTGTCAAAAATTTTAATAAATGAAAGGAACCATAGGATTTTATAAGAAACTAAACATAGATGACCTTTGTTGCAACTGTTCTGTAAAGTGTTAGAGCAGAAACTAGATTGCAATGGGTTAAGAAATTTATGGGAGAAGACAAAGTAGAAACACAAAATGTCAAACAGGTTTTAATAAAATGTGTCTCTTATGATTTCTTTTCTTCCCCTTATAGCCCTTTAAGGGAAGAAAAAGTATCATAGGATTAAGGGTTTATGGTTGGAGAGAAATAGGAGAGATCAAAAATATGTTTAAGTGCTGATGGGAAAGCCATTAGAGAAGGAAAATTGAGAATAGAATGAAAATTTAATCAATTATTTCCCTTGAGATAGATGTGGGTCCATTACAAGAAGAGATACCACTTTTTAAAGCATTGGTTTTACATTTCCCTTTGTGAAAGTAGGGAAAGATGGAAGGATTATGTAGATGGAGGTAGGGGAATATTAAACATTTGTATTACACTTATTGTGTACCTTCCATGGTTTTGAGTACACCCACAAACACACACACAAGGTCGGACAATTAAGATCACAAACTTGTTACAATGATCTTGCTGACCTTTTTTGATATTAGAGGGATTATTCATTATGAATTTGTAGCAACTAGACAAACCATTAACCAAGTCTACTATTTGGAAGTGCTGAAGAGGTTGTGTGAAAAAGTTAGACGACCTGAACTTTTCACCAACAATTCATGGCTCTTGCATCATGACAGCACACCAGCTCACATGGTACTGTCTGTGAGGGAGTTTTTAGCCAGTAAACAAATAACTATAATGGAACACCCTCCCTACTCACCTGATCTGGCCCCCAATGACTTCTTTCTTTACCTGAAGAAAAAAGAAACATTGAAAGAAAAACGTTCTGATGACATTCAGGATATCAAGGGTAATACAACAACAGTTCTGATGGCCATTCCAGAAAAACAGTTCCAAAATTGCTTTGAAGGGTGGACTAGGCACTGGCGTCAGAGCATAGCTTCCCAAGGGGAGTACTTCAAAGTTGACCATAGTGATATTCAGCAATGAGGTATGTAGCACTTTTTCTAGGATGAATTTGTGAACTTCATTGGCAGACCTCATGTGTGTGTATTTATATAATATATAATAATATATATAAATATATATTTATACAACATATATATGTAAAATTTTATATACAATATATAATTTTATACATTATATAAATGATTAATATATAAATTATTATATATAATATATAATATGTAATATACAATATATAATATATAAAAATATAAATATATAGTATTTTGTAGGTGGTAGATGAAACTCTTCATAATTATGTTTATATGTAGGAGTGATATAAATGGGGATGTGGAATATGGAACAAGGACTAGAAAAGAAAAGAAACAAACTGAAATAGTCTTTATGGAAAATTGCTAAGCATGCAGACTTTACCTAAGATGATCAATGGATCTTAATTAGGTTAGCCTTATAATAGGAGAGCCTTTCCCAGATGTTTGCTTCACTGATTAGTAGATTTAGTCTTACTGTCTGGGATATTTGCCAAAAATGATCCCTTTTCTTGCCATGAGATTCCAGTCATTTATATTTGACCTCATTTTTCCACTATATTGCTTCTACTTTTTTGGCAAGGTGAACCTATAATCTAAATGACAATGAATTTTGTCTTCCTAGTTGATGCCAGCTTTCTATCCACAGAGATTATCCTAAATCTAGATGAAATTCTAAATGTGGTAATGAGTTGAGCAGATTGGCTTCTAAGAACTGTAATGTCCATTGCCTGAACTCTTTACTGCTTTGATCAGACCAAAGGATGGAAACCCTTGATAATATTAAATAATATAAAACACTCTCCATAATAGGCTGCTTATCATATACTTCATAATGTGTAGGACATTGTAGATAAAGAAATAGCTTTTAATAATATCATATTAGTTTAAAATATGTTATTTTGAGCAAGTATTCTCTTTTCACTGGTTTTGTAAGAATTTTTTTTTTTAATTTTCTCATCTTTATATTGAAGTCACCATTCAAACTAGTTAAATACCTCAAAATTACCGCACTTTTTTCACAGCAAACTGCAAAGTAAACAAAAAGGCAAGTTGCATTAAGAGTGACAGACCTATTATTTTAAAATGCAATAGAATATATTGTACATAAGAAAGAACAATATCAAAGGGAGTAGTAAATGGCAGATTTCAAAATGGAATTAAAGACACGTAACAAATTAGATGTCTTTTCTGTCCATTCTGTGAGACACCAGTCTTTTCATATTCAATGTTAAAGGTTATGTAAACAATGAAATGAAAAGCAAAGCAAGATATCATCACTTAGGTGGCTATCAATAAACATTGATGTACTTGGTTATTTTAACATTAAAATATTTTTCAAAAACACATCTCATCACCAGTCATTATAGAGGTTTTATGCCTTGTGATATTTGTAGTGATTTAAAAAAGATAAGTCAACAATTTAGAATAAAAAGATAATCTAGATAAACTAGATTATAAAGATAAATGGTGTAGGTCAAATAAAGCCTTTAGTTGACACCATCTCTTTATTTAGTGATTTTCTCAAAGATAATCTTTCATCAAACAGTGATTTTTTACAGGATTAGTATATTCATCTCTCAGTCAACAATTTTGCTTCTCCTTTTACCTACCTGAATATATACAGTACTATAAACTCTCTCTGACACATTCAGATAATTTGGAGAAAGATAAAGAATAACAAATCAGATATGGCTTGCCATAGGAAGCAAACCAGGTCAACTGCATCTGTTTTTTGCTGAAAAAGATTTTGCATTTGTAACATAAATTTATACTAATGCTTACCACAACAAATATTCAAAGACACAGTACACTTGGAAGATAACTATAAGCCTCTTCGCTATCTGTATTTGAGAAGAGTTGTATTGTTTATAAGGAAGAAATAAATGTCACCTGACCATTCCAGTATATGACAAAAATATTTTTTCTGCGCTACAAAGGTTTAGGGAAAAGGCTTAGGATGATTATTGTTCTAAACACCAACAATAATATGTTTTTCAAATATGTCCAGTTATTAGGACTAAGTGAGCTTATATTTTGGCATCTTTAATTTTAATATAAATGTGGAGACAAAAACTGAAAAGATCCAATAATGACACATTGTACTGCATACACCTAACAGAGTCAGTGTTATTGTTTAAGAAATTGCAATTCAAATGTGTGGTACTTTTAAGGAACTATCGTGTTTCCCTGAAAATAAGACCTAGCCAGACCAACAGCTCTAATGCTTCTTTTGGAGCAAAAATTATTGTAAGACACGGTATTATATTATATTATATTATATTATATATTATATTATACTATATTGACCCAGTCTTATATTATATTGTATTATATAAGACCTGTTCTTATATAAGACCGGGTCTTGTATTATATTAAAATAAGACCAGGTCTTATATTAATTTTCCCCCAGAAGACACATTAGAGCTGATGGTCCGGCTATGTATTTTTTTGGGAAACACAGTAATGACAAACAGGGAGGAGTTGATGGTCTAAGACAGAGTTGAGGACAGTTAATTTCAGATGGTCATTAATTCCTGGGAATATTTTGTACTTGTTATTTTCTCTAAATTTTGAAGTGAGAAATAATGCAGTGATATGATTTCTTTTTATTGCAAAATTGATAGTTATAACAGCAATTACAAAATTCAGATAAAGCTTTGCCCATGTTAACTTACTTAATTACCTAACCTTTCTTATGCTACTCAGAAAATATATACAGAAATGAAAAACCAACAACCACCTAAAGCCCTGCCTGGCTATTTATGGGATATAAAAATAATAGAGATAGGGAAAGCAGCAGGTTTACTAAATCTTTTTTTATTAAAATGTATTGGGGTGACAATGATTAGTAAAATTACATAGGTTTCAAGTGTACAATTCTGTATTACATCATCTACATATCACACTGTGTGTTCACCACCCAGAGTCAGTTCTCCCATCTCCATATATAATATTTGATTCCCTTTACCGTCTTCTACTATCCCTCCTCCCCCTTTATCCTCTGGTAACCACTAAACTATTGTCTGTGTCCATGAGTTTTTGTTTCTTTATTCGTTTATCTTTTTTCTTTGTTGCTTTCAATTTTATATTCTACATATCAGTGAAGTCATACGGTTCTCGACTTTTTCTGTCTGACTTACTTCAATTAGCATAATAATCTCAAGATCCATCCATGTAGTCACAAATGCACTGTTAAACATTTTATAAGCTGTGACTATATCCAACCTTTGGCAACTCTCAGTTATGCAACTTTGGGCAAACTATTCTTTGAATTTAATTTATTCAACCACATATTGGGGTATACACCAAATATAATATAGAAATGTTGCACAGATTAACTAGCCCAACATGTGTAAAGTCCTTACCATAGAACATTGTACATATTTAAGACTCAATAAATGTTATTTGAGTTCCTTTAGTTCTGTAATCACTTGGAACTTAATTGGGTACGTCGGTGCAAAGAAAGAAATGATAGCAAATGTGCTCACTATCCTCAATGTATATCAAAAATGAGCTCCAAGGAAATATAGTCTCTCCACATGTTCTGAAAAGAAAAAAGCATTTTTTAGCCAAGAAAGTTTACAAATTAAACTAGGTAGATAGATAAATAATATCTACCCATTTATAAATATACTGGGGGTGCCAAAACTAAGTATATAAGTGGACACTTTGGTCAACGTTGCTCAAGCATTAGTTCACAATAATCAGAAGTGTCTGGACACTGATGGTAACCACTTTGAGCACCTCTTGTAATTGCAGAAGTCAAATGTGACTTGTATTCATCTTTTGTTATTGGTATATATTAAGTATTACAAGGTAATACAGTTTTTTTTTCCCTTTTTTAAAATGTGTATATATTTTGGCACCCTCTGTATAGCTATATATCTATATGTATATCATCTATATCTATAATCTCCTATTTAGTAGATTCATAATGCATAGTAGCATATTAAAAAATCTGAGAAATTCTATAATAAAAAAGTCTATATAATTTTTAGAGTTATTTTTCTTTCACCTCTATGAAACACTTATTAACATCTTTTTCAAGGAATGAACATTAAGACGTACAGGCTTAGACTTTGCTGAAGAGTTAATTGATTGTATGTATTCTAATAATAAAAAAAATATTTTGAATTTGTACAAGATCTGAAGCTTGCTTATGCACGTTATCACATTTAAATAAAACTAACACATGAAAGGATCATTTAGGATTGAATTGTAATAGCAACAGAATGTCAAAAGAGCTGGAGAAGACCTCATGAATGAGACTTACTGTACCTGGCTGGGTCTTGAAGTCCACACAAGATTTTTAAAATTTGTCAAGCATCATTTCTTGAGACAATAGAAAGCCACAGGTTCAAGGCATGGTGATATGGCCAAATCTCTAAAAGAGTTGTAGCAGAAGCAGAGTCTGCTAAACCTCATTTATCTTTGGCTTCCATGGTAAGGTTACAACTTACTCTCTGGAGCATCTCAGATATGCTCTGGTCCAAGTCCTATTGGGCAAAATCAAACTTGTTTGTTTTGACATACAGGTATGTACTGTGTCTTTTCCTGTCTAAACTTTATTCAGGAGAAATAGATGGTTTGCGGGGGCATTTTTACACACTTTTGACTGAAAACATTACCTTTTATTGAGAATGGTACCCACACAATAGGCCTACTAACTTAGTAAGATTTGTTCTTGAAACCTCATGTTGACAATTCACAGTAGAAATTTAGGGCTTTGAACGTAAAAGACTTCCACAGTAACTCTTTGCTTCTTACATTTCTCAACCCTCCCATACCTCTCTTCCCCCACATACACACATTAACCCTTGGGTGTTTTCCCTAAGCCATTGGGAGTAAATTAATAGGTTAGTTTAAGGCAAAATTCCAGATGTACTCCAAAAAAGATATGGGAAGAAATTTATCAATATTCACAAGGTGATACTCTTTATTATTTATCTGTGAGATGTGCAAGATGGGGCCATGGTTATAGTAAAGGAAAGGAATGATTGTAAAGTCATTATGAAGATTTCCTGCAGGAATTTCTATGAGCTATTTTGAAGGCTATGAAACAAGAGAAGACCAAGCGACAGAAATATCCGCCTCACATGGGCTGAGATTCAGTTAACCATTAAGGTATCACATTTCAGCTTTGGCATATAATCTACTTCATGCAAGATGATCGTCAGAGATAGTCCCAGAAAAAAAATGGATAATACCACATTAGGTATGTAAAAGTAATAGACAACCCATTTCTTTTACTCATTTAAAAACATGTTTGAATACTGGCCCAGTGTAGGTTCAGCACACTTTCATTCACTTAATCACTTAAATATACATTGTTGGATTAATTAAGCAGCTACAGATAAGAAGTCAATTTACTTCAATGTAAGTCCAGTGATTCTAGGCACAATATATGGACAGCCTTTCATAATAAACTCAACTCCTTGGCCCCCTATAATCATTACTGTCACCTCTTAGTCATCTCTGTCACACATATTTCCAAGATTCCATGAGGTAGTAGAAAGATCCTATAAATTGAATTTCTCTTTCCAGAGGCTATGTTTTCATAAAGCATACCACCAGACAAGAACAGTGGCTCTTATAAAGGATGAGGACTATCTTTCCACTTGCAGAAAAGTGAAATTCATGTTTGATATCTTATTATGTGTGGTTCTCTGTGCCCACATCTAGTAGAATCTTCAATTCAAGTGATCCAATATACAGCCTACTTACATAAACATATTTGTAATGCCCAGTTTTTTTGGGGAAAAACAAAACAAAACACTATGAGACAGATTCTAGGGTCTCCAAGAAAACAGTTTTCCTTGACTACCAGGATGTAAATGCTCCTGGTATGAAAATTGCCAGAACTCTTAGCACTTAAGAATTCCATCCGAACCCCTTCACTAAGAGACTCAAACTTTAACATGGCTTCTAGCTCCATAGGGTCACGACCCTGAGATGACTAACTCCCCTCTGAGTTCCTGTCTGGAAAAACTCAGGGCTGTCAAAAGAATGTACTGTTTGTTCCAGCCAATACCTGACAATAGGTCTCTCAGCACTCTTAGAGCATTTACTGAAAAAAGCTCACAACTGTTCATCATCTCCATGTCCCTTCAAGGTGTATATGTATTTCCTACAACTCAGGAGTGTTTCTCTCAAGGATCTGAAAGGCATTTCTTTAAAATGTGATCATCAGGAAGGATAATGCTATTGTCTCTCAATCTCTGTGGGAGGATAGAATCCTAACTTAGGTCATTGTCAGCTAGCAGACACAGCTGGCCTAATGGCATTTACACTGATCAACTCTTTGTAATTTTTCAGTTTTCTGACTCTATTTGAGATCCTCCTTCCTCCTCCCTCATTCTCACTGTAAAACGTCCAGTCAACTTGTCATGCAAGGTGTCATGCGGGGTCTCAGCTCCCGCTCCCCACATAAGAACGCAGGATATGGTGAGGCCAAAAAAGGAACACCCACGGAGCCATAGATAGGGGAGTCATACCACTATATTCTCTCTGGCGGCTGGGTTGGAGACACAGGAAGCAGGAGCCACATGATCTGCAACCTGACGTCTGCTTCTCTGCCAACCAAACAACCTCACTTGCTATCTGCAATCCGCTGTGCTAATCGCAATCCGCGCTTGCTAGCTCAGCCACCATCTTCTTGCTAACCCTCATTTACTGCTAGTGCAGCCACAGGAGTTATACTAGTGGCCAATGGCCCACTGGTTACAGCTGAGGGCTAACCAGCCACAGCTGATGGCCATCCAATCACAGTTGATGGCCATTTACTACCTGAGCCAGCACCTTTCCACCTGAGGCCGAAAGCCTGGAAACTGCACTCCTGGCTTTGCCCCCACACACCTTTAGTCAAATCGGATTAGAGCTCAGCTCTTTCTCCTACTGTAAGGAGAATAAAATCTAAATAAAAGCAGTTTTCACTGCTCTAACTGATATTCACCATTTTTGGGTTTTTTTTTTTTTTTTTTTTTTTTTGACAGTCCCAGCACAGCATGAAAAAGTTCATTAACACACATAAAGTCTACTCTTGTGCCAAGAACTGTCCATGGAAATCAGAAGGCCGAAAGGAAACACTGACAACCCTAGTATTTATTGCTGAGCTATTTCCTTAATTTTCAACACAGACTTCTCCAGGTTTAAGATCATATATTGTCTTGATGGCAGCAAATGTCATCTTCAAAGCCAGAATTTTTATTTTGCAAAAGGGACCTCAGCATGGTAGTAAAAAACTACTGTTGCCTGACTTACTGGACTTTCCAGTATTCTGCAGGCTGCCTACTAGGTCTTAAAGTGACACTTGTATATTTTCACAAACAATCCATTTTTCTTCTAGGAACTTAATCCAGTCAATTAGAGAGAATGAACCATCAATTTCTAGAGCACAGTGTGTGACTCAGTGGAAAAATTAGAGTACCTTTCCACCTGCAGTTTAATTGAACTTTAACAACTCTATCTCCAAATTAACCCAAAACATGCCTTTTCCTGTGACTATTGCTTTTACCTCCCTATGTCAGTACTAACCATTACTAACCATTATCCTTATAACTTATAACTGATTTTCCAAGTTTTACACTACCAGGCTGAGCTCAGATCACTCACAAACTGGACAAACTCAAAGGATAAGTAATTGATGATATTCAGAAGAAATGCTCCAACTTTTATGAGGCTTTTTTTTTGTTACTTTATCTGCTATTTTAATCAGTCACTCCATTAATAAAAACTACATAGCATTAGCATCAGGTCTATTCACTATTATCTATATAGGTAATCTTGTAGCTAGAGGGAAATAATCATTTATGAAATGGACCTAGCATAAGAAGTATTGACTGCCTCAAAACTCTGTACTTGATGATCTTTCATCTAATATATAACTTGAAATTATCTCATACAATAGCAGAGTAGGAAAGAAATGGCAGAATAATTAGTATAAAAGAGTTCTCCTTGTCTTGCAGTACAGCCTGCGGGGTCTCTGCTCCCGCTCCCCACAAAAGAACGCAGGATGTGGTGAGGCCAAAAAGGAACACCCACGGAGCCATAGGTAGGGGAGTCATACCACTATGGTCTCACTGGAGGCTGGGTTCACACAACGTGCGACCTGCTGTCCACTTTGCTGCCAACCAACCGACTCTCCTCGACTCTCCTCAACTTCCCTTGACTCCCCAATGTAGCCACGGCAATTATATTAGTGGCCAATGGCTCAATGGTTACAGCTGATGGCCAAATAGCCACAGCTAACGGCTATCTACTACCTGAGCCAGCACCTTTCCACATGAGGCAGAGAGCCTGGAAACTGCTCTCTCGGGCTCTGTCACCACACTCCTTCACAAACATACTACACAATTCTATCACCTAATGTCGAAAGGAAGTAATTGAAGGAAGTATTTAATGGGTAAATTGTCATCTGCATAAATTAGATTCTAGTCTCAATCCTCCCCAAATTTTTATACCTTTTCTACTTGACTTCTTGATTGTTACACTCATTTAACTATTTTTTTATACTGCTATTCACAGATCAAGTATATTCTGATCACCAGATTTTATAATTGGCTCTACATTTGGTCGCTCCATTTTGCCTACTTTCAGGATAATGCTTATTAACTTTCCATGTCCTTTTCAGCCTCCAGGTTCCACAAAGTTTATTTTTGTTGCTGTTTTGTTATTATCGCTTGTTTTGAAAATTTATACTCTAGCTTTGTCTCTGTTTTCTCATTCTGATAAGAGCATTCCTGGTTGGAAAAGAACATGATTTAGAAAGTAGGGATTTGAGGACATCTACAACTATAAGAAAACATGGCAATTAGTCAGGTAAACCATCTGTGGCCAATTATATTCTTTAGTAGTTACATGTGATTGAAACAGTTACTTCAATATAGAAGGGTATTTGGCTTATTTTAATTAATATAGGGTATAGACTTAGCCTTATAATTTTTGGAAGGGAAGATAACATTTAAAAATATCCAGATAGGGCTTTTTGAGCATACCTGTGCCAATTATTAAGCTGTTGTTTCTTAGCTTCGATTCCACCATTCTGTAATCTGCTTTGAGATGCTGGGGCTGAGACTCAGCAAATCACATTTATCCTTTGCCATCTGATTCCCTGTTAGAGTCTGCAAAGCGTATGTGAGGCTGACTAGGAAGGTTTTTCTTTCCCATTTCTTCCTCTTCCTTGTTTTACCCTTCCTTTGCCTGTCAAATGTCACCCAAGCACCCAGGCAGTTTGATCAAGTAGCTGCAGCTGATTCCAGCAAGCAGTCTTTCTAACACTTGCAGACCCAGCATCATTGTGCCGGGTCTTGGAGATGCCAGAATCATCAGCTGGTATCCCTCCTTAGAGTCTGGATCTGAGCCCCATGAGGCCCCTCCTTTGAGCTCAGTAACACGAGCTTCAGCTGAGCCATAGGTTCTTCTTGTTTTTGTCTTTTCACCTCCTGAATATCCAGTAAACAATTCTTTTATTCAATTCTGTCTTTTAGAGTGACTGGTAAGTTTTCTGCTTCTTGACTGGACACAAATACAATGCTCCATAGAAAGAAATATATTGCTCTCCAGTACACACACACACACACACACACACACACACACAAAGGTTTCCTGAAACAATATTTACCCTTAGTATGTGTATATACTCTTTTTTCTATTATTTTTATTTTATACATATACACACACACACATATATATATATATATATATATATATATATATATATATATACATATATATATATGTGTGTGTGTATATATGTATATATGTATATATATATTTGGAAATATATATATGTATTATATATATATATTTATATATATGTGTGTGTAAATATATATATATATGTGTGTATATATGTATATATGTATATATATATATATTTGGAAACTTCTAGTAGCTATATACTAAATTGATTTTACAACCCACTATTAATTCTTAACCTGAAAATACTGATGTAGGTGAAACAAGAATATGCAATTCTAACACTAATATCTTTGTCTACATGATGTCTTAAACCAGATATTTGATTTCTATAATGGGATTTTATGGACATTTTCTAAATTTAAATATGTTCAGGAAATTGCAAATAAAACTCAACAAGAAAAGTAGATAAAAAGATGATGAAAAGTAAAATTTCAAAATAAAAGTTAAACTAAAAACTTAAATTATGCAAGGAAATTCTATTGAGGTGATCTGGATTAATAGTGTAAATCTTGCAATGGATATGATAGAAAACATTGAGGGCCAAAGGATCACACACACACACACACACACACACACACACACACACGGTAGAGTAAGGGCAAGTATGCTTTCTCTGCTTGAGCTGAGACACCCAGCTTCCCCAGCTCTCCAATACCAGCACTCTTGGCTCTCTGGCTTTCAATTCAGAGACCCCTGATTAGCAGGCAGTCAGGATCAAACTGAAATGTACCACTACCTTTCCTGGCTCTCCAGCTTGGAGATGGCACACATGACACTTCTTGATCTTCATAACTGCGTGAATCAATTCCTGTAATAAATCGCCTTACATATGTCTTTATATACTGTATCGGTTCTGTTTTTTTTTTCTTTCTGGGGAACCCTAATACACCTATCTAACCAACCACATTTGTCCTTCATATTCAGATCAGGTACCATCTATTCTAGAAAACATTCTTCAAAGATCCTGGTTGAGTGAAATAAAAGGCTCACACAGTATATATGGCTCTATGGATACACACCATAAGTTCCCTGGAAATTGTCTGTTTGAGTTGCCTGGCTTCCCCACTACACTGTGAGTACCCGAGAGATAGAGAGGACATTATACTCATCTGAATATCAGCATTACCTAACCCAAAAATATGTATTCCATATTTTTGCTGTTGAGCTGAGCTCGCTGAAGACAAATAATCAACAATTTGTTCTTGCCAATATTGTTAGTACCGTGAGTTCAGGAGAGAACTCAGTGAGATAAATTTAACCTAAACTGTCTACCACTCCTAATTACTTTCCCCTAGTTTTTTTCTTAAAATACTCCTAATATTTGGCTCCTAGGAAAATTGGCTCAACATCCTAGTCCTCTGGCTCTTGCCTTATGGCCTAGTTTTTCTGTCTCATACATTCAACGTTCTCTCTTACTGCGGGTATGCTGAGAACAGCCAGCATCATGATGAGACACCATTGACTGCTTCCAACATGCCTCCTGACAGCTATTCCAGAAATTTTAATTGAAACTATTTAAAAAAAAAGAAAAAAATCCATGACCTCGAGAAGATTTATCAGTTCTCTTAATGTATGTAGTAAATGAAAAGTTATTATTCTCTATCTACATAAGTTCTGTCTGTGACAGTGTTCTGTTATTTTAAGAAAGTAACAGTCTACTGAGTTTTTAAGGGATTCCTTTAATAATCCCATTGCAACGTTTCCATAAATATTTTGCTACACTCTAAGAGAATACATACAATAAATTTTTCCATACTAGACCAAGAAACTTGCATCTCTTGGATTAAGAAAACGAGATTAAGAAAATTAATAGGAAAGACCTCTGTAAACCATCAGTACTTTATAAATATGTATGCAAACCAAGAAACATATGTTTTCTAAATAAGTTTCCTGAGGGATAGTATTTCTTCATGCTATCTCCATATCTCCATGGAACTAGCCATTTAAACTTGTTCTTGTCAGTCAGGCATCTCTGCGTTCCCAGTGTGACATGCTTCTTGCATTTTTCAAATGTTAGCTAATACAATGGAATTTTATGGTTATCATTACTCTTAATTTCACATGAAAGCAAACTGAGATAGTCAGAGCAAGCCTCACTTAGGGAACAAAAATTCCATCTGAAAATTTGAACCAAAGATATAATATTTATTTATTAATGAATCCTAAGAGAGAGCAATCATGTGTCATTATTGATACATATCAAAGACCAGGCTCTATGATCTAAAGTTAGAGATGATTACTAATTGCTATTATTGTTTAAGATTATAGAATGATAGTGTTCCAGGGCAAAGAATGAGAGTTTTGCAAAACCAAAGAATGTTCAGTCAGCAGAAATGTATACTTTAAGAACTTTTGAGCATTTTTTTCTTTGATTTCTTGAACATTAGTACCCAATGTGTCATTTTAAGTAGATTCAAAAAATAATAATTACTATACTGAGTTAAAACTCAGATTGGAATTAGTAGTGCTGCATTGAACACATTTAAATGCGTTAAATAATAAGTAAAGTAAATGTAAACAAGCTAGACTGGGTTGACATATTTTATACACATTTAGATCTAAGTTAACATCCGTAGTCTTTTAAAATTGGGAATATAAATTGGTACAACACTTTTGTTGGACAGTTTGTCAATACCTAACACTAAGTTTTTAAAAAGTGCAGACATATTTTTTGATCCTACATTTCCACTATTAAAAGTTGACTTCAACCTGGAGCTACAATGTAATACTTACAATATGATTATTGAAGTATGGCTTTAGCATGGCAAAGATAATTCAATAATAACAGACTAAGGATGCAGTTCTTTACACTACTCATAACAATAGTAATCAAAATGCTTAGTTACTTAAACAATGTTTTGTTTTGTTTTTCCTTCCAAGGAATTTTAAACAAACAAGTTTTACTGATATTCCCTACTGAGCTGATTACATCTCTGAGCTAATATGATATCACATAAAAGTTAATTCCCATGTACTATAGTTATGTGTTTTATACTTTATAAAATATTTTGCATAACTGTTTCCTGAGGATGTTTTCAATCTTTATATTTATTCAGTTAGTTAGTTAGTAAGCTTGCAGCATGGGCTGTGACTACATCAGGTGTAACCTCCAGTTATTTTTATTTATTTATTTTTTTAAATGTACATGTATTTATTTTATTTTATTTTATTTATTTTAAGTGTGTTTTTCCAGGACCCATCAGCTCCAAGTCAAGTAGTTGTTTCAATCTAGTTGTGGAGGGTGCAGCTCACACTGGCCCATATGGGGATCAAACCAGTAACCTTGGTGTTACCAGCATTGTGCTCTAACCAACCGAGCTAACCAGCCACCCCTCCAGTTATTTTTTAAAATAAACTTTTATTTCAGAATAATTTTAGGTTTATAGAATAGTTGTGAAGATAGAACAGCAAATTTCCATATACTTCATAGCAAATTCCAGTTTCCTCTAATGTTATCATCTTACATGGCCATTGCACATTTATCAAAAGTAAGAAACCAACATTGATGTAATATTTTGAACCAAACTCCAGATTTAATTAATTTGGTTTGAATAATAAAAAAAAATAATAAAAAAAACCTAGTTTTTTCCCAGTAATGTCTTTTTTCTGTTTCAGGGTTCAGTCTGGGGAACTGCATTCTATTTCACTGTCATGTATCCTTTCAGCTCCTCCATTCTGTGTCAGTTTCCCAGGGCTTCCATATTTTACATGAGCTGGACAGTTTTGAGGAATGCTGGTCAGTATTTTGTAGTCTGTCTCTCAATTTGCATTTGCCTGATTTTGTTTGTTTGTTTGTTTGTTTTTAATAATCAGGCTGGGGCTTCGAGGTTTGGGGTAGAAGATCACAGGAGTTTAGTGCCTTTCTTATCACATTATAGCATTCATTTCACTCCTCCATGATGATCGGAAGGAATACAGAGAGTTCATAGTTACAGTATTTATATATTGCAGGACTTGTGGGGATATTTTGGAAATTTGTGGGGCCAATTTTGATTGTCATCAAGATTGGGGGGCACATGTGGCATCCATGGGCAAGTGCCAGGGATTTTGGATGCTCTGCAATGTGCAGGACTTTTCTGTATAAAGACGAAATGCTACACCACACACAAATGTGAATGTTTCACCAGATATTCCTGTAGAAGAAAAAAGTTTTTAATAAATATCAGAGCCAAGAATCTAACTCTGTTGTGCAAATAAAAGAAGTATTTTTCATAGACTTAATATATATTAAAATTTCCAGAACTACAACAGTCATAAATATTAAGGTAAGGTTGTTCTTTATTTTTAGGAGTATTATCAAGTTTTTGTTCATCAATTTGAAAAATCATGTCACTGATTGGAACATCATTCATGATATTTGAATGGCTAAACAATGGACCCATAAGAGTATGCATTTGCAGCTGTTAATTTATGTGATTTATGTGCAAAAATAATGCTCTTACTTGGCCTTTATTTTAATACGTCAAGTAAAAAGTAACAATGATATTCAGTTGAATATTATCTTCCATTTCTTAAATCTAAACTTTTCTTCTAAGTTGTCGCAAACATCTGGCTCCTTCACATTACCTTATAGTGTAGCTATTCCAAGAATTTACTTACTGAATTACTTCTTATTTATTATGAATTACTTTCTTATATTTTTTCTTTCATACTTCAGTAAGAGCATTACATTGATTTTTGGAATAACATGCATGGGTTGGTTATAGCTTTTACGAATATCAGGATCATAAAGAGGTATTAAAATACTTATTGTAAAGGGGAATTTGTATCTGAGAAGTTGGAGAATTACAAAGTTATAGTACTATGCTGTCATGCTGTCCATTCCAATTAAACTCATTAAGACTGACAAGGGAAGAAACCCCAGAACTCAGTGCAAGTCTCATCATCAGTCACTGCAGTGATACCTGTGAAAAGTGAGTAACTCTAGAGAACTTGGCTCAGACAGTCCAGGTTTGGAAGCATTCTCCTGGGGTGGTTATTAACATCACTCCCTTTGCTCTCAAAAGTTGGATGATAAATTATTTTTTCTCAGTAGTATGTCGAGGATGTAAGGCAAGACTGTTAGTGATTTATTCATTCTGGCTGACCATCACATCAGTGGGAGAAACAGGGATCTGCTTTACAATTTGTCTCATTGTCAAGCACAGAGGCCTGGCCTCACACTCTATACAAAACAAAACAAAAGGTGCTTCTTCTCTTTTGTCACCATTTAACACCACACCAACATCTCTCTGGAAGCTCACATTTCTACCTATACCCATGTCAAATTAGGTTCACATTAGGTTCATTCATATGGAATCCATGGGCTAATTTTGTAGGTCAGAAAGAGTTGAATACTCACAATTTTATATTCTTAAGCCTATATATCAACTTCTTGCTATTACCATTCTATCTTCATATTCCATCTTCATAGAAGGAGTGGTTTGATATCCTAATTTTGTTTGTTTGTTTGTTTTGGTTTGGTTTTGTACTCAAATTATATGCAAAGCACATTAGGCTGCTGAGATCCAAATTATCACAAATAAAAAGAAAAAAAGTACAGACCTGTGTTATTAGGGATCAATAGTTATCAAATGGACATTGGTTACATTGTACTTGCACTTTGGAATAATAATTTTCCTTTTCTTTTAAGCCATATTTTTTCATAACAAATTTATATTTTTGTTCCCCAAAATGGTAATTGAGCTTAACCATTCAACTTTATTTTGTGAATTGTATCCCTCATAATTATATTCCTAGTAGAAGGGGCTAATTCACAAAGGGCTTTTTATGTCCTGATAACATATTGGTACAGGAAGCTACTGAGAACTCCATGTATGATTAAAATAAATACTGTTCCCAACTAATTTATCCCTAGAAGAATTCCTCCCTAAAGGACTTAGCTCTCCTAAATAAGGAGCAAAAAAGGTTCTTAGTCTTTACCCATATTTTCAGGATTTTTCAATATTGTGAAGAATGTATAGTAACTGAGTGAGGCAGCTGGTGAGAGAGGCAATCTTTATCCCAATAGCCATTAAAGATAAGAACTGATGTTCTTAAAACTACACTTAGACAGGTGGACCTTGACAAGCAAACTCTCTGAGGCCAAATAACTTTCTTGGATATTGGCCAAGTGAAAACAAAATGAAAAAAAGCCTTTAAGGTTTGTAACTTAGATTTGAGAAGGCTTTGAGAAAAACGAAAATAGAAATTGCTGGTCTGGATTCTCAGCACTGGGTGAGGTGAGTCAACAATGGCCATAGCAGAGGGTGCATGTTCTCAGCAGAGAGGGAGGTAATGGTAACAAAGGCAGAAAGAGAGTCAAGCTTATTTCAATCATTCCACAATTATTTTGTGACTTTTTAAATCTAGACATTTTAGAGGGAGGGAAAAAAAAACATCCCTGCACACACAGAACATATAGTCTAATACACATAAGAGTTGTCATTCATTCATTCATTTTCATAAAACCCTTCAACCAAAGACTGAGGGGACATATGGGAAATTTAATAAAGAATTATGGGGTATCTCATAAAAGGGTGTTAGAGAGGACTTCAAATAGGAATTGGGCTTGTGTTAGGTAATTTTAGGAAGGATTCAAAGCAGGGCTTTTTTCACTATGGAATGCTATCAGGAAATGGAGTAATTCTACATTTAGTATCTTAATTTGATCTAGAAAGAAAGAACAAAGAGTGGCTAAAGCTGTGATTGGAAAAGAAACATCAGTTACTAATAGTAGCCAGGTTAGAGGGATATTGGGCCGTTTTTGTGCTTTAGGCAATGTCACATTTTGTTTTGATTCATCGGTCCCTGAGTGGGCCTGTCTGATGTTGATGCTATGTGTAATCACGTTCAATAGAAAACATCAAGGCCTAGCTGTGAGTGCCAGGCTGCCCAAGCTCTCAGGTGCTACTTTGCTCTTTGTTATGTCATTTATTTAAAAAATTACTAATAAGCACCTAATATGTACTTGGTCCTAAAATTATAAGTATACATTTGATAGTGTTACAGAATATAAATTAGAATGCTTTATTGAGGAGGAGGCCCAAACAAAGAAAGCCTAAGGGTGGTGGAAGTAAGGTGCGATCAAATAATACAGTGAATATTTAAACAAGAAAAAAAATTATAGTAAAACACACATTGCCATTTAACCCCCTCAAAGTACTCCCCTCTCACTTCAAACACACTTACCCATTGTTCTTGCCACTTTCTGAAGCAGTTCTGGAAGTTCCCTTTTGTGAGTGTCTTTAGTTGAGTTGTCATGGCTGCCTCAATGTCCTGAATCATTTTAACTTTGGGGAAGAGCCAGAAGTCACACGGTGCCAGATCTGGTGATTAAGGTGGATGAGGACACACTGTAATGTTTTTAATTAACAGAAATTGACATACCAGAAGCCATGTGTGACACGGAGCATTGTCTTGATGGGGAATGATTTATGGTACTCTTTAAGACACACCTTCTCTCAACCACAGCTCACACCAGACTGACTGCACCGAACAAGTTGAAACTTGCCACACACTGTTACTAAGGTTTGATGGGCTACTTCCCATATTGAAGATCCCTGTGTTTCCATTGGATGGCACTCAACAGCAGCATTCATTGTATTTTGTGATCACAACGGAAAGACTTCTTGTCACACATTGCTTCTGGTATTTCTGTCAAATAAAACCATTATGGTGTTTCCTCATCCATTTTATTCACTGGATCTGGCACCGTGTGACTTCTGGCTCTTCCCCTAAGTCAGAATGATTCAGGACATTGGGGCAACCATGACAGCACATCTAAAGACACTCACAAAAGAAGACTTCCAAAACTGCTTCAGGAAGTGGCAAGAATAATGGGATAAGTATGTTGGAAGCAAGGGGGAGTATTTTGGGAGGGATTAATGGTGATGTGTCTTTTACTGTTTTATATATATATATATAAAAACTGTTATATATATATATATATATAATTTAAACTTTCACCATTTTTTTTAATCACACCTCATGTTCAGTGACGGCTCCACAGAAGAGGTGATATTTAACCCCTGTCAAAATATTCATAGCTTTTGCCAGTTTCAGATAAGGAAGAACATTATGGACAGAAGTAGCCACTGGGAATGTCCTAATATGTGAGAAGTACTCTGAGTACTAAGATAGATCTGAGGAAGATGACAGAGCAATCGCCTTTCATGTCAGGCTGATGAGTTAACACCTTTGTATTTCCTTTGACCATAAGGAACTATGGAAGCATTTCATACAAAGGACGTTTAAGATAACACTAATACTTTTCCAAGGATTCAGTTTGTAGAGTGGGATGAAAACCATATATATGAAGGTTGGACAATTAAGTTCACAAACTTTCCACTCTGTAAGCATGGTGGATAGTTCACAAGCTTAATTGTCCAACTTTCATATATATATATATATATATATATATATATATATATATATATATATATACACACACACACACATAAGTATACGTGTGTGTGTGTGTGTAGTTTTATTAGGAAATAATTAATAATTAGAGGATTAAATAAGATCATACCAAAATTGCTAAGTGTGGAACCTGGCATGTGCTTGGTGAATGGGAAATGTTTCCACACATGGGCTCCCCAATGATCCCAATGAGGATATAATCCCATGAAAGCAAGGATTCCCGGAGGAGAGGAAACTTCATTTATGGAAGACACATTTTTTTTATGAGACAGAAATGATTTGGTGTTTTTAGTAATTTCACTTGATTTTGGAGAAGGATAAAAACAATTGTGAGATCATATATCAGTATTAAGAATACTCTCTGGTTTTACAAAGTAGTCATTCTTTCATAACTTTTCATTAGGCTACCATTAAATACAGAATTTAAAATATTCTGTCAGTAAAACATTATTACGTGCTAAAAAGCGCTAGCAAAGGAAGATATGGCAGCTCCTCAAAAGGTCTAAAATAAGATGGATTCTAATCTTTCTTGGATAATTTAAGAGGCATCTTGTGTGAGAATAAGGAAATGAAGCAGATGACCTCTCTATGTCCTTTCTATATGAGAAATTATATGACCATGTATTCTAATAAGTCCTTGTACTTGATAAAATAGGAAAGGACCTCTTGCTGAACTCTGTGTTATTTAAATTATTTCAATGATTTTTTTCTGTAGAATTAAGAATAATTTTGCTTTAACATTAAATTGGGTATGAAATTAGTTCTAAGGGTTTTAAGTAAAAAGGTTATTTATGATTTTTTTTTCTGATTTCACAAGTAATGCATATTTATTTTAGAAAAATTCAAAACTAAAAATTTCCAAGAAAAAAATTAAATCACCTGTCATTTCATAACCTGTTTCTGTTTCATAATTTGCTACCTATTTATTATCTATCATATTTAATACTTGAAATCACTGCATGCAACATTCAGTTTATATCCCTCTCCAGATTCAGCCCACTCTCCAAAGGCCCCACCTGAGTCTCCACTCCTTTAAATATCATTCTCTCTTTTCCCTCTCATCACATCTGCTCTCACCTGTCATCACAAATCAGTGTTTTTCTGTCATTTTACAATTCTGTTCACCACATCTGCAATGAACAGCAGGGTTGAAGAAGGACAGCATCAATTGATTTTTGTTTATCAAACCACTTTCTCCTCCCCCAAAGCTTTATGTATCATTACACATCATCCATTGAAAAGTGTCCACAAATATGTCCAAGGAATAAAATGGAACAAACAACTGAAGGAAACCACTTAGCTGTCTGGTACATAGACATCAAGGTTGCAGATAACCCTCTAGACATAATGAACATCAAAATAAAAAGAGAAAATCTATATAGAATTCAGTAAAAAATAATACACTCTATTGTATTACATTAGTTACAGAAAAAAAAAATTCAACCAAGGACTTAATTCTGAAGCAAACGGATTTTAAAAATCTATATTAGTTGTAATTCATTCCATAAGGAAATTAGAGACAGTGTTGAAATCAGTATAGGTTTTAATTTTAGGTAAGGTAGATACAATATGTGCCAACAGTGATTAGAATAAATAGAATATAAGAAAGTACAATAATGTCTCCATTAAGATTTTATCCTGTGGTCAACAAAAATAAACTCTGTTAAAAAGGAGATACATAACCACAGCATCTGGATGGGATCAGATAGGATTGTAGATAGTAACCATTTGTTCCAGGGTTATCTTTGTTTTCTGCCAAATTACCCACATTCTTTCCTTCTTTCTATTATTCAGCATCTTTGGGGGGAATCCTTCAGTGACCTGCATGGTGCTAAATGCTCTCCATAGTGGTGAAAACTTTGCATACAACATCTCATGTAATCCTCATTATACTCTTGAGGTAAGTACTATTATTATATAGATTTTACAGTTGAGAAAACAGATTCCCAGAGATTAAGTTATTTGCTTATGTCACACTACTAGTGAACAAAATTCAATCAAGGACTTAATTCTGAAGCAAACAAGATTTTAAACAGAGTCTGTCATAAAAGCCATTATATTTGATTCCTGAATAAAGGGCCTAACTTGATTCTCTTTAATAATATTTTGTTATGGAAATAATATCTGTTGCTAGCATATTATATATATATGAGTTCAGACAATAAAGTTCAAGAATTCATCCTAGAAAAAGTGCTACACACCTCATTGCTGAATATCACTACTGTCACCTTCTAAGTACTCCCCTTGGGAAGCTATGCTCTGATGCCAGCGCCTAGTCCACCCTTCAAAACAATTTTGGAACCGTTTTTCTGAAATGGCCATTAGAGCTGTTGTTGTATTACCCTTGATGTCCTAAATGTCATCAAAATGTCTTCCTTTCAATATTTCCTTTATCTTCGGATAAAAAAAAAGTGATCGGGGGCCAGACCAGGTGAGTAGGGAGGGTGTTCTAATAGATTTAGTTGTTTACTGGCTAAAAATTCCCTCACAGACAGTGTCATGTGAGCTGGTGCAGTGTCGTGATGCAAGAGTCATGAATTGTTGGCAAAAAGTTCAGGTCGTCTAACTTTTTCATGCAGCCTTTTCAGCACTTCCCAATAGTAAACTTGGTTAATTATTTGTCCAGTTGGTACAAATTAATAATGAATAATCCCTCTGATATCAAAAAAAGGTTAGCAACATCATTGTAACAAGTTTGCAAACTTGCAAAATTGTCAGACGTCATTTTTTTTTTTTTTTAATACACATATTTAACTTTTGGAATTAATGAACACATTCATTGTCTTGATTGAGCTGGCAGTTCACATGCATACACCAAAACTTATTAAACTATAAACCTTAAATATGTGCCATTTATCGTATTTCAGCTATACCTTAATCATGCTGTTAAAATTAAAGCGTGTTTTCTTATATGAAGAGTAAGAGAATGTACTTTGAAGGAGAAATAAGAAAGTCTCAACCAGGTTGATATGAATAAGTGGAAGAAAACCATTTCTTGAGTCCGAAGATACTGATGTCGCACGAGGATCAATTCTAATAAATAAAAAGATTCATGTTGCTATGATGATGTGATTAGTAGTAGCAGTGGTAGTATGGGAACCTGGAGATGGGAGAGGAAAGAGAAAGAAAAATGCTATTTACCTTTTATTAAGAACCTGCTTATTTTGAACACTCTTTCGTACTCTTTGAGGAAAATGAAGAAGGAGTAGAGAGGGTAGCTAGAAATCTTAACTTTCATCCATACAGCAAACTTACATTCATAATCTGATAACAGGTCAGGCTTTGTCCTATTTACTGAGGACACAAGATGTACAGATACACTTAACGCTTTTATGGAGCTCTTTTACAGAGGTAGTGCAGTATACTAAAGGACACAAAGGAAAGCTATCCATCTAGCTAATGGGAGAATTGAGTTGGCATAGAGAAATTTCCTAAAGGAGATTCTTGAAAACTTGGTAAGAACTCTTGTGATTCAGAAAGTGGGAAAGTACATTCATAACAGTGAGCAGTGTGTGCTAAGGCACACATTTGGGAGTGCAGCACATTTAGGGAATTTCAAGTATTTTGGTGTGTCTTCAGCATGGAGAGGATGAGATGATCAAGGAAGAAATCAATAGGGAAAAATATAGTTGTAAGTGACTGGAAATAATTTTATATCTAATGTTAAGGCATTTGCATTTTGTTATTAATAAGGAGACAGGGCATATAATTTAAGGCCAGCTTTCACTTGTGTGATTCACTTCAGTGACTCCTGCATATTTTATTCTGTATCTACATGGTCTTTGAAACCTATTTAAGAAAATGTGAGGAGACATCTGTTTTAAAGGAGTCAGAAAAGAGAAAAACTAGTTTGAAGACAGAAGGTGCTACTACCCTCCTTGTGTGAGAGCTATAGGATTTTGTTCCAATGTTTAAAATCATGTGAAAATGTGAACCATTTTGAATATATGTTGTACTGGAATCTCTTTTCTTATGGGAATACACTGATTCAAATTTATTAGTATCTTAGAACCATGAAACCATAACCCATCAGATCTGGAGAAAAGGTCTGAAATCATCTAGTCCAGTTCCATTTATAGATAAGAAAATTTAGGATGAGAAAGGAGTGAATTACCCAATGTCACATAGTAATTGAGAGAATGACTACAACATATAACTGTTACTTCTTAGTTCTGATCTACTTACTGTTTACTAGGCTGCCTCGTGTTTTACATTTTCAGTACCCGCTACTGCTACTTAATGGAAAAACATTACTAATGACCATTTAAAAATTGCCATCTGCAATTGTCAGCATATAAAAATCATATGAAGCTCTTTTAAAACCTTAAAACAAGACTGTTTGACAAGAATATATAATAACTTGATGGTTCTTTGTCACAAGTGCAACAAAACTTACACTTAAATATTTTTCAAATTGGTGGCAAGTTGAAGCATTCACAAAATACACATAGGCTTCTGGCTCAAGATGACAGAACAATCACCTAATTTTTACTCCCAAAAGTCTAGTAAAGTGATAGTAAAGAAATAACAAAAATAATAATAGCAATGTTTAGAAAAGGGGTTTGGGGTACATCAGGAGGCAGCTGACTAATAATATTGACAAACTTCTGAAAATAGAAATCATATGGGATCATATTGACGGACAACCCGGAAAGAGAAACTATAGCTAAAAACACTGAAAATAATGCAAATGCAATGGGACAGACCCACTCTCCTTCCACCCAACAAAGCCTCAAAGTTTTTGAGTTCAAAGATGGCAAATATGAGCTGTCTGTCAGATGGTAATGAGAGTAATATATTATTTACAGAATTCCCCTGATAGTTAATCCCTCCAAATTTCCCCCACCTCTTCATACTCTAAAAATATGGAGTGACAAGAAACAATGGCATTCAGCTAGAGAATGATTCTGGAAAAGTACTATTTACAGAAGTTGGCTTATTTGCTCTCAGATATCAAAGGCTATAGAGTGGGTTGGGGAAACTCAAAACATGACATTGTTTATTTAAGTATTAAAAAGTTAGACTTTTATGCCTAATTGCTTACTACCCACCAAAATAAAAATAAATCTGGCTAGTGACATGTCCTGTCTATTTAGAGAGAGCTCACAGTTCATTCTCCAATTCTAAAAAAAAAAAAAAAGGCAATTGTATAAAGAGACATACATAGCAAGAAAGTAAACTCATACCAGCTCTAACAATTACTAACTTAGTCTATCATTTAAAAGAGATCAGAATGAAAACCAGTTTCACAGAAAGAATGACTAAGATTAACAAATAAATGGCTAGCTTTATCAGTCAGGATAGGGTAGGTTACACTGCAAGAAAATAAAGCACCAAAATCTCAAATGACAATACTGCCATCTTAAATATGTCTTGTTTTTGTGGCAGAAAGAAAAAGAGTTAATGCACCAACAAGTAAATACTCAAACTAGAAGTGAAACACTTTACTTGCATTCAGATTACACAGACTAGTGCTAATTACATGGCCCCACTCACAAACAAGAAGGGAAATATGTAGTCTCAACCATGTCATTATAGAGCCATTAAATAAAATAGTCCTAGCAAGTGCCTAGGGGGAGGGGAGGTTGAGTTACGTGGTGAGTGTTGTCACACAGCAGCATGCCTGTTTGTCCCCTCATACCTACCTCTAAAAAGAAAGAAGAGTCTGTGAGACTATTCCTTTCAGGGACATTGCTTCACCTTCATGCCATCTCCTTGTTTGGCTCCAAAGGATGGCTGGCTAGCCAATGACGGGTAAGATTCCTCAAGAAAGGAACAACCTAAGACAGGCACAGTCATGTGGGGACCACCAGTAGAATTCACGGGTTTGATAGAGGTGGGTAGAGCCCCCAACCTTCCCCCTTCTAAGAAGAGCTTCTGCCTCTGTGGCTGTATTCCTTCCCACAATCTGCTTGGGAAGTGATTCTAGATGTGATAACATCAGTTCTCCATCTCAGTAAGTTTTCAACATAAAGGTTTTGTTCCCTGGGGAGGTACAAACAATAACTATTTATACATCACGGGACTTTCGACAGGCAAGGGTGATTGGTTTGAACCAGTTTTCTGGGATCATGTATGAGACTCACAGTAAAAACAATGCTGCTTCCTTGTATGTGCATCGATAAAAGCCACAAGGGGGCCGGTTCGGGGCTCTCAGTCCTTTGAGGCTGTGAGACCCTTGGCCCCTATTTCAAAACTTTCTTGATTTCTGTTTCTTTCTTAACGCTTCGCCACCCCTTCTCGTTCTCTCACTGCCTATGTCGCGCTGGACGTGAGAGGTGAGCAACACTAATGACCCTGGAAGAAATAAAAGCTTCAGAAAACAAAAGTAACTTAAAAATTCTATTATTCTCTTCAGTAAAATTAGTCGCGATATATGCGTGAAACAATATCCAGGTACTATGCATAATGAGCAATTAGGGAATCAAATATTTTTAATTAAAACTTATTGTTAAAATTACATAGTCAGATGGATATCAAAGATGCAACGAGAGTAAGATAAATTTGAGCAATCCTGTAAATAGCTGTGTGTGTGTGTAACAGAGAGAGAGAGAGAGAGAGAGAGAGAGAGAGAGAGGCAGAGACAGACAGAGACAGAGACAGAGACAGAGAGAGATAGAGAGAGAATGAATTCAAATTATTAGGAGCAAAAATGACTGATCCAGATGTTTTAACATTCATCCAATAGTACACCCACGATAGAAAAATAAGAGAAATAAGGAATGAATATATGAATGAACAAATTAAATTATTTTTTAAAATTTTAGGATCTGAAGAAAGCTGGGAACATTCACAATGAAAGGAGTACATAAAATAAATGATAAGACAGTCACATCTGGACACATTCATGTAGAATTTGAGAACATTAATGATAAAGAATGATCCTTTCAGAAGGTTTTTTTTGTTGTTTTTTTTTTGTAGTTTCCTACATACATTAATTATGTCTTGAGCTTTTCATCTTAATCTCTGGATGTTAGAAGGCAACAGGATACCACATTTAAAGTTTAAGGATAATATTATTGCATTTATAATTTGATATCCTTGTAAAGTATTAATGGCAAAATGAAATATTGTACAATATGAATGCACTCAGAATCCTGAATTACAGAAAAAAAACATTATTTGAAGGGACCTATCAATAAAGACAAAAGCATCTAAAAAATAAGAAGGCATGGGATGAAATAAATAAGGATAATTAATCGATAATTTTAGTGTTAAAAATCTAAGGGTGAGAGTTGAGTTATAAACCGACAGTGAGATAGCTCCGTGAAGAATTCCTTTAAGAAGAAAGTGAATTCCAGAATATAAATTTTATGGGTGAGAAACTGGAAGTTCTTAATGCTATAATAAAGCACTTATTTGTCTTTCCACAAAGGAAACAAGACAATTTGTAAAGCTCAGGAAAGTTAAAAATAAAAGTTTTAAGAAAACTATGCACTAAATATAAAAATAAAACCTTCAAAAAAGCAACAATCGTAAGTAAGACCCATGTCTTAGAATTCATGGCACTTGAAATAATCCATTTTAACTTTGAACTTAAAATGTTGTCCTTCACAGGTACATCTTATCTAAGTAAGTAAATGATATTTAAATCATAATATTACAGATGCTATTTATCAGTTGTCCTTTATATATATATATATATATAAATAATCAGTCTATATGCAAACATGGGTGACTGAATTATTATAGGATAAGCAATGTCAGAAACTTAAACCATGTCTATAGTATTTTTTTATAACTTTATGTTGTAGGAACTCAAGAGAATTTAGTTAAACATAATAGAAAAATAGTTCATTATTTAAATAGTATAATGATTTATAAAACAACAAAAGTAATTTGACTATACTTGGTAAAGGAAGGGGATTGGAAAGAAAACTAATGAAGATGTGATTATTAGTACTTTTTTAATTTCACAGGAGCAAAGATTATGAAAAAGGCCTTGAGATTTTCTAAGGAAGATGTTTAGTAAAAATGTCAGTTATGTAGGCTTGTTTTTTATGCTTCTCCTCCCAAAAAAGACTACCCTAAGAAGAGTATTTAGTACTCTGAAGCTATAAGCCTTTGATTTTCTCACTATTGAACTAAAGATCTGCGTGGCCTTCCACTCAGCATTCATATCTCTTTTGTCAAAATATTTTAATCCAAGGAAGCTCATGACAAATTACCCATTGTCCTTTAAACAAATCAGCATTAACTCAGTAACAGAATCTTAGCATTTGAAGGAATCTTAAAGATTGTGACGTGTATTACTATACCTTATGATGTGCAAATGAGGGACAAAGACTCATAGAGAAGACTGGGATATAACTATTGAACTCAGATTCCCCACCTTCCATGCCAGTGCTGAAGGACTCCCTGTGTCCCCCATTTCTGCATACAGAGCCATCTGAAGGATTTCCTTGACAACTCTCTTTCTGACTCTCCCTATATTATCAAGTTTTTTCAAATTTATGCTTGAAATAGATCACAACTCTGCTCACTTCTTCCCATCTTAATTACAACCACCCTAGTCAGTGAGTCAACAATTCTTTATCATGTTTTTGGTGTGAGAGCAGCACAAGTGTACATTATATTGGGAATTACAGACATTAAAAAAAAGTATTAAATAAATCAGATAACAGTGATAAGTGATATAAAGAAAATAAAATCCCAGTTTAGATAATCACTTCTTTTAGTAATGCTTGGGAAGTACTCTCTTAGATGCTCCAAGAGTGCCATGCATTTCCCTGATCACATTGTTTAGTTGGCTTTGTCATTATGGTGTCTTGTTACTGCAATTGCTCCTAAGTAGGATAAAGGTGAAGACCTGCAAAGGCTTATAAGATTATCTGGAGATTTTACTTCTGGAATGGCACCATAAGGAGCTCTGCAGACGTACTCACCAGTGAAACAATCATCACTAGTGAGTATTATTTAAAAAAAATGTTTGCAGTCTTTGAAAAATTCTTGAAGGGCATACCAGAGATAAAGAAACATTTATGAAATAAAATCTCCTAAATATTGATAAGAACTGAAAGTCTGTGGAACTGAGTCACAACCTGCTCCCTCCTTCCTTCTCATCCCCAACTAAGCATAACAGGATCTCCGCTCTGGGTGGGTGTGGCCAAGAAGAGGAATTACAATTCCTCCCCCAGATCCCATAAGGGGCTATAGTATCTCTCTAGGAGGGGACGGTTACACATTTTTTATCTCCCAGGTCTGTTGTCGCAGAGGCTAAAGTCCAGGCAACTGCAGGTCAGAGGTTGGGAGCCTAGCCTCAACCTTGGAGGTGAAGGCTTTACCTTAGATGTGGCAGAACATTGCTGAAAGAACATATGTCCCCTACAGATATCTAGGGGAAATTTCTCCCTTTATTGACTGTAGTGACCATATCTATTCCCTTTACATTCATACTTTATCAGTATACCAAGACTGAGGTACTCAAGTACTTGTGGAAAAAGAGAATTAAATAAAATCTCTGTCTTATATTTCCAGTTACATAAATCCTATCCATCAGTATTGAGTTGAACAGTTTTCTTCTAGGATTCATGTCCTACCCAGAACTTTAGAGTGACCTTATTTGGAAATAGGGTCATTGAAGACGTATTTAGTTAAGATGAGGTAATACTGGAATAGGATATTCCCTTATTCTAATGTGACTGGTGTCCTTATAACAAGAGAAGAGACTCAGAGACAGACACAAGTAGAAACAGAAATTGGAGTTATGCTTCCAAAAGCCAAGGAACATCAAGGAATACCAGCGACCATGAGAAGCGAAGGGAGAGGCATGGGACAGATTGTCCTCTGAGCCCCAAAGTAGGAACCAACCCTGCTAACATCTTAATTTTCTCAGGATTTCTAGCCTGAACTGTGAGAATCAATTTCTGTTGTTTTTAGCCTCCCAGTTTGTGATAACTTTGTTACAGCAGCCCTAGGAAACTAAGACGCCATCTTTCTAGATTCAGCTCAAATGCTTCCCCATACTTAAATCTTCCTTGATTCCCACTAGACTTGAGTACTCAAGGAGGAAAAACTGTGTCTTCTTCTTATTTGTACCCTTACTGTCTAGAAGTGCAGCATACAATAGAATTAGTACCTGATTTTGAAAAGATGACATTTCTTCCCTCTGGAAGCAATCTTTTCCTCTTCTGAATGTTTGAAATAACTGAAGGAAGATGGAGGGAGAGAGGTCAACTCAAGTTAGCATCAGAACAAAATAGTGACTCTAGTGGAAAAAATGTAGAACAAAAGATGCAGTATATAATAGATAACTAATAAGTATAGATTAAATTGACGTAAATGCCCTAAGGCAGCAAATTGTTAACACATTGTTTTCACAGTTTTTAGGAACCACAGCAGGTTAATCAGTATTTTTCCAGAAAGCACTTCTGTTTTTCCAGGAACTCTTGAAACCCACAGGAAATGGAGAGGATGTCTCCCTGAGAGAACATTCACCTTTCCTCCCACACAGGGATATAGGGTGTTGACAGGAAGGATGAGATTGACATTTCTCTTGTGTTGCTCTCTCTGAGGAAAAATCTAGCTTCGGTTCCTTATTATCATTGTAATATTCTGTATCTGGAAGTGAAAACAGTAAGAGCAGTGCTGGCAGGAATCCATCTCTTCTAGTAGTGGAAAATAGTGATGTAAAATACTAGATGATAGCAGAAAGCTTGACATTGTATTTGCATTTTCAGGAAACACCCTGTGGGCTACGAAAAAGAATAACCTCTCATTTTCACTGTTCAATTTATAACAAAATACAATCGTAGAAAACCTTATTTCTTTCCCAGGATTTTCTGTTTCAGTTTGCAGCTCCTTGACAAGCTTATTATGACAATATAGACCTAGAGAATGACAGACATTCTCATGAAAAACACAAACCTTAATGATACATTTTATGGTGTCTGATTTGAGGTGCTCAGCCTTGAGTGTGCATAATGCTCTGAATCATCACTGTTTGGGCATCAAGACATGATTGATATTAGATGTTATACCTAGTATTTTGTCACCTCTAAGATGCAACTTTTAAAATTGGATTCTTTTGAACATTTACCAACTGCACATTATTATCTCTGGAGGAATGAATATTTGGATAATTGGGAACTCTAAAACGTTGATGTAGGGATTTATGATTTGGATAAAATTGCCTTCTGCAACATGAATTTTTGAGAGACTGGAAAAATTCTTACATCCCCAAAACACTCAGAACTTATGAAGTGTATCAAGATATATTCAGATTTATACTGAGGCTTTATTGCATTTCTCATTTAACAGAGTTGTGCCTCCTTTGATCTTTGATCCCAAAAGGCTCAACCCAGCACACTACCATATCAAACTACAACATGTATATTTTCATGCTCAATGAAATACAACTTTTAAACAATGAACACTGTTTTACAAAATGTTTGATGTGAAATTAAAAGATTTTCATACAAGAGAACTTTAAAAATTATTTCTACATTTCAAACAACTTTATTGCTTTGCATTTTTTACAATGTTTATAATTCCACCATTCCTATCATAACCTGTAATCATAGTTCAGGCTATCCTACTGAAAAAAAAATAGATGGGTTTAACTTTTAATTGTTCTAATGCATTCTAATCACTGTACTTTATCAATAAATATGTCCTTATCAAACTTCTGCAATTCATTTACCTGATATTTTTTCATGATCCAGGTCATATCACTGAGTTAAAAATAGATCTAGGTCTGAGCCACAAAGTTAGAAATCCCTTACAGAAGCAATTCTGTCAATCATGATACCATCTCACCTCTTCTTCCAACAAAGATGGATATTGATTGAGCTCATTTTATGTGTGTGGCATTACTCTAAATACTGTGTAGAATCCAAATAAGAAAGAGGCAGCAAGACATCAAGAAGTTTAAACTTCTGACGCCAAGAAGTTTAAAGAAACACTTTGCCTTATAAGGCAATGTGTGTTTAAGTTTCCCTGAGTAACTCAATAGTCGCAAAAGGAAATCAGAGGTGAGAGGGTTTCTGTGGACTGGAAAAGTCTACTGCTAAATCGCTGTGGAGTTGAACTTAATTTTGTCTATGATTTCAGAACCAAAGATATAGACTTTTGAGGGGACTAGGCATTCTGACATTTGAATTCTGATCTTTGAGCTTATTTCTCTAAAATGACTTATAAAAGTAGAAAAAAGATGTACTCATGTCATTATGAAAAAATGCAATACAGGTGTCCCCCGCTTTTCAAAAGTTGGCTTTACACCATTTCAATTTTACAAAAGACCTACCTTATCACCTCTTTCCGCCGACCAAAAGAAATCCAAAGAGGATTTTCACTTTTAAGAAAAAAAGCGAAAGTGAAAATGGCATTCATTGTTAGTTTGGCAGGAGCCATTAAAGAGGTAGTGCCCCCTCCAGCGGCGAGAGCGGCCTGGTGGAACTATACTTCCATCAGAACTACACCTCGCACCTCAGTATCAAGCTCCATAGCTTTTAATCTTGTCTGCGCTCTATCTAATGATTTATTCTGTACGTCTGCTATCAAGATGTGTCATAAGGTAATGTGTAAAGCTTATTCGCTTTACACCTTTTCCCCTTATGAAAGGTTTCATAGGAATGTTCTACTCTTGGATAGCTGGGGAAACTTGTAAATCGCTTGGTCCTAGAAAATCTTGTACAAACGACCAAATAAAATAATGAGATTCACAGGTAGATTTAGTTACGGGAAGCCCCAAAGGAAAAGAGCAGTGGCAATCAGGCATGAACAATCACTTTCTATTTCTATTAATGGTTTCCCCATTCCCTCTTGAAAAACACAAAACAAAACAAAACAAAAACAAAAACAGCTCATCACTCTGTGTCATGAATTTCGAGACTGAAGCATATATCCACATTATGTACGGGAGTAGTTTTCCTTAGCAACCCAAGGTTCAGGGCAGGCATCCTGAAGCGGCCATCTGGAAAGAGGTCAAGGTTGAGAGGCTGCGTTCATCTCTGGCTCACATCCCATGACTTCCCCCAGAGAAGCATGTGATTTAAAAATAATGTTGGACTTCTGCATAATACTGTTTCTCACAAAAGTGTTTTGGGGAAAAAAAAACGAAAAAAAAACACCTATTGATCTACTCAAATTCTTTCATTTTAAAGATGAAAAATATGAAAATTCATAGAGATTAAGGAGTTTCACAAAGTCACAGCTAAGGATTTGAAAAGAAACTTAGGAAGAAATTAAATTTAATTTTCACAGTAGAAAAATCATTTTACATAGTCCTGGTTCTTGTTAGGCTTATCTTTTATTTTCTTTCTCATGAATCCAGACCACCAAAAACAAAGAATAATACTCTTTTTGCTTTGCAGCTTGATACTCATAAGGACAACTACACATGTACATGTAAGACTCCAAGATAGGCCACTGCAAGGAAACACAATTAAAACAAGTAAATTGTTATAATCAGCTATTGAGATATTATATGAGCCAGTATTTTTTAGGAAACAAATTTATAAAATACTTTTAAAATAAGTCTTGCCAGACTATGTATTAGTGAGTGCTCTGATAAAATTTACAGCATGGGGAAAAAGCATAAAGTTGCTTAGTACTTTGTGTCTGAAACCTTTCAGCGTTCTGTTTATCAATAATTGGAACCTTCAGGGTAGTTAATGTGATTCCACCTTGCATTTTATCTTACATTTCAAATATACAAAATTCTTACCAAGAATGTATTTCCATTTTGTTAATATTTGATATAAACGTAGTCCAGGTAAAATATAAAAAGACAATATCATTATACATAGAAAAGTATAATAACATGAAGAAAAAACCTGGATCAAATATGCCCTTTGTTATTTTGCAAACAATTGCATTTCATATGCCACAGATTTGCAAACAAATCAACCTATAAACACCACTCTGGGAGGCACAGTGTAGCTATAGTCTAACATAATAGAATGACTGTGACCTTTGTAGTCAGACAGGCTGAATTGCAATGCTAACCTCTGACACACATCTTTCTAAATCTCCATTTTCTCCTATGTTTAATGGAGATAGCAACACCTGTAAAGATGAAGCGATAATTAAATGAAATGATGAAATACACAAATTTAATAGCAAAGTTCTTGTGACAAGGTACTATAAACAAATACTAGATCCAATTGCATGCTAATGGTAAGACCCAAACTAAAATCAATAATAATAATAATAGTAATGGGTGAAGTTATAAATTTCTAGAACTAAAGAGGGCAGATAATCACACCACCATATAATCTCTTGTCCCTCACAGTATTCATATATATATATATATATATATATATATGCATAAAGTATAACAAGTAGAATGGGAAAATAGTGACCCATGAATAGGAAACTATAACAATTATTGGAAGATGGAAAGGGATCATTGAAGGATGTAGCCTTAATCTTGGCCATGTGCACAGGGGCTACAAAGAGGATGCTTGCCTTTCGGCAGAGCTTCAGAGACACTTTACATTTAGAAATCAGGTTACAATGGGTAAGAATGAGTGTTCAGGCTTAAATCATGAGTTTAGCAGAACACAAGTAGGCAGGAGTAGTTCCCTCTGTGTGAGCACACAAAACATACTATAGTCTTGTATCTATGTCTACACAAAATGCTCTTCTTCATAAGCATGCATTTAATGACTGGGGAAAACAAGACTTTCCCTGAGGACAGCTCTCCTTAATCTGATGTTAAGGGCTCCCCCAGCATAGCTGCCAGCTTCACCCCCAAGCCAGCCTGTTAACAGTGTCTCTACGAAGAGTGAGCACCCCAGCCTTTCTATTGCTGCACATATACCTATAAACCCAAAATGAAGGATCCATAAACCTTTGAAGAAATCTTATGAGAGGAACTCATAATTAAACAGAATGAAACAAAAAGAGTTTAAGAAAATAGCTTTAGGAAAATGTACAAATTTTATCTATAGAAAAGAACAGTATCTTATGAAATAGAAAATTCATAGAACTAGATATTATAATTATCATTTCCAAAATAAAACAAACAATTGATGAGATAGGACACTAAGGTGTAAAAATGTCTTGGCGGATAGAACAAAAAGATGATTTGGAAAATTAAAGAAGTGATTAAAAATGAGGAGGAACAGTTGAGGATATATAGAAAGACAGACTAGAAACAGAAGAAAAATGATGGGAGAGAAAATTACCAAAGAAACAATTTAAGAAAATGATACAATCGCAAATGATACATGAGCATTCAAAAAACGAAAAGTATATAATGAGTGCCAAGCAAGATGTCTGAAAATAAAATTGGAAATCTAGATGTATCAATTTTACATTGCAGAATTCTAAAGATAAAGTGAAGACCCTAAACCATCAAATGAGAAGAAAAAATAGGTCAGTTACAAAGGTATGAACTATAAAGTGGCCTCAGCTTTTTTCTTAGCAACAATAAATGTAGGAAGACAAAAACACTTCAAAATTATGAGAGAAAAAATTTTCAACCCGGAATAGAAGACTTTGACAAGCTACAGTAAAATGAGAAGACAAGATAAAGACATTTTCATCATGAAAAGACTCAAAGAATTACCTTTATGCACACTTAGGAAATTACTCAAGGATGTATTCTAGTAAGAGACTGATCTAAATTAAAAGAAAGACGTGGATTCAAGAGGGCAGAAAAGTAAGTCCTTTGATGAGAGCTGTGTAGCAGGCCTGAAAGTCTAAATTAGAGCTCAAGAAAGAGAAAGAGAGGCTGGGAGGGAGTTCTCTTAAAGAAAAGGGGATTCTTTGAAAGGAGATCTTGAAATTTTTTAAGAGATGGAGAGATAGCAGTTTAAGTACTTTACTTGAAGTTGCAGACATGACCAAAATAAAATCACAAATTAAAAACACACAAACAAACAAAAAACATCTTGGGAGGATCGAGATGAATGTCTTACATGGGGAAGTCACGCATGAGCTATTTCCTAATCTCTTTTGTAATCTCCTGGAAGTAGATGGTAACTAAATCTCATATAAAGTAAGAGCAGGACATTATTTAGTGATACAGAAGAAAACACTATAAAATTTAAGCCTAAAACTAAACAATAGCCATTGTGTCCAGAAGAAGGGACAGGGGAAGGGAGGGCAGTCACTGCTGCTTTTTATTATGAGCCTATTGTATTACTGTGGTATTTATGTGAGAATTGTTTTGATAAAATAAACAATACACTTAAATGGCCATTTAATGTCTCTGAGATAAGCGGCCCCTGAGACATGTGTTCATATGTAAATGCTTTATTACTGAAGTGTTCCTGGGAGGAAGCAGTTACATCCTCTGAGCTGGACAAAGAAGGAAAGAGCCAGACTGGGTGATTCCAGGTAAAAGTCTGGGCCTCAGGCTGATTCTCTAAGATCTTTTCTTGACTGTAGGCAAGGAAGCTGAACTTTCCCACACCATTCCGGGTTCCAGTCTGTCTCTGCTAGGGGCTATCCTGGAGGAAGATGGAAGGGCATGGCCTTCATGCATTTTTGTCTCTCTGATAGTGCAGGCAGGTGACTGTAGTAGCCCTGGACAGCCATCTGAAAAGGGGCAGGTGCAGACCTTCAGAAACACAAACGGTAAACTGGGGTAGCGTGATACAAAAATGGAAAGAGATCTGGGTGGAACACTGACAATGTCCACTGCAGAATGTAGTTCAAGTTCTTGGATTTGACAGTCTAGCCAGGATTAGCAGTCTAAGACTGAAACAGTCTTAGTCAGTTTTAGTAATAATGGGAAATTTTCCCATCCTCCCCAAACACAGTTTAATAAACACCTATTGAGCCCCTACCTTTCCTATTCCCAAATAGCACAAGGCATTAAATTGTACAAAATTTATTAAATGCTATCATAAGAATATGTTGTGAGTAAAACATTGGGAAAGTTATTGGGATTAGGTGGCAGTTTTGTTGCGGAAAAAGCAGCGAGGACCGAGAAACTCAAGCGGCTCCCAGAGGGCAAGGAGAACACAGCTTTATTGCACTAGTGGGCCCAGTGCAAAGAACTGAGCACTGACTGGGGGTCAGGCGCTTTGTTTTATATGTTTAGGTCTCCGGGTTGGGGTGGGGAGGGCGGAAATCTGGCCGGGGTGCCAGGGAGATCTGACCCTAGCAGCTGTGATCCCTCAACTTTGTTTTGACAGGGAGGCCTCTAAATATGGTGCCTGCGGGAGACAGCTCCGATAAGGAGGGAGGAGGAGGGGGATTGAGCTCTTAGGGGGGGGCCTGCAGGAAAAAAACGTCCCAACAGTTTGGGATGTCAGGGTGGGATGGTATTTCAAGGAACATTACTAAGAGGAGTTGATGCTGGTGTTGAGTATGAAAAAATCTTGTCTAAGCAAATACTTGATCAAAGGTCTTACCAAGGAGAAGTCACAGATATGAGGCAGATACAGAGGGGGAGATCTGACTGAGCTTGGCACATTCTGGGAACTGCAAATGTTTCAGTGCTGCAGAATGCATCTGCTCATCAAGCACTTTTAACAGGCTGTTTGCTAGTGACAAAAAGTTAGCTCTGAATATGAAAGCAGACCCAGTAAGGTCTCCAATATATTAATCTTTCATGTTGTTTTGACTTTTTGTTATGTATTTAAAACAAATAAAATATTATAATGAATCACTCAACTGATTACCTTCAAATCCACAAGCAAGTTTTCCATGTCTACCTCTTACATAAAACATACTGTGAGAGCATTGGTTTGCCAAACACAGCAGGGTGGAGAAGAAACAAGAGAGCACACTTCAACCTAGCATTGGGCAAGTTGCTTCACTTCTCGGAGATGAATATTTTCCTAGTTATAAAATATATAAAAGACTAATATTTTCCTAGTTATAATATATATATATATATATATACACACACACATATATATTACATACATACATACATATATGTGTATATATATATATATATATATATATATATATATATATACACATAATATATATTACACTAACAAAGCTTTTATGTGGATTGAAAAAATGAAACCATACACACAGTAAAATAACCAAGGACACAACTCGTGCTAGGTGCTAAGAAGATTACAGTTACTTTCCTTTTTCAGATTCTGGACCCTACTCACCTACCATAACTTCAGGAAAAGACTATTTCATGATTGAGTCTTATGTTCCAGAAACCCCGGTTACATTATATGCATTACTCATTCTCAGAGGAAAAACTTAAGATAAATATTATAATTACTTCATTTTACACATGAGAAAATTAAGGAACAAAGAGTTCAAGTAGTTTTCCTAAGGTCACATGCTGGATAGGAGACAAAAGCCTGGGTTTAACCTGGGTGATTCTGACTAAAACCTTGAATTCTTTTCACTACAATAAAAGATTATTTTAACAACTGAGGTAATTCAGAATCAGCCAAAAGTAATGCTTGGATATGAACATTTATTTTAAATGTTGTCAAGGAATCCTTTCAAAAGAGCAGAGAAAAGACAAAAACAAAAAACATGGGCACTTATTTGGGCATTGGCAATGCTGTCCATACTAGCTGGGAAATGTGACCCTTTGTATTTTGTACTGGGTAGCTAGCATATGTAAACATTATACGTGGACAATTGAAATGAACCAAATGCTTCTATGCTGATATAGGGTGAGTTGCTCTAAATTGTAAAAGTTGTAGAGACCATTTTACTGTCATGTTACATTGCTTTCAACCTAAATCAAGGCATGAGATCTGAGCATGTGGCACTCTAACAAGAATTGCAATTTCCTGGGAGTCAGGATTATCTTATTTTGACTCATATGTTGCCTGTGAAAATCAAAAAAGAAAAAAAAAGGATTTTAGCGGTATGTCAGTTGGGTCCTATGTAAGCTGACACTATGATGCATTTAGGAGGGCAACAAGCTTATAGAGGAATAACTTCTGTGAAAACAAAAGGGAAGAGTAGGATTGGGTATGGGGTGTCAAGAGGCCGTGATACAAATATAACTGTGATACAAATTCTCTGCCAGCCCAATGGGGGCTAGGGAGCAGATAATTAGAGTAATTCTGCAGTGAGCAGAAATAGCTATATCCTTATATCACACAGTTTGGCCCAGTCTTTGGCTGATGCCTCCCCCAATGAGAGCATGACCACAACTCAAAGGCTTAGGCACACCTGAAGCAATTAACAGCAGGAAGTTGCCTGCTAACGACTCCTCCTAGTTGGACAATGAGTCTTTCCTGGAAGGGGGATTTAGGAGATATATCCCTCTGTGTCTGGCACAATCAATCCCTCGTACTCTGTGGATTCACTTGTCTGTGTGCACTTGGAGAAAAGCTACTCATGGAGAGAAAATTTAGAAACGGAAAGTAGTGGTTGAATCTCATCCTCCTTCCCCATCCACATCCCAGGACCACAACTGGTACTCATCCATCTCATTTTCTGCTTCATCCTTTTAAATCCCCATTCCCCTCAGCTATCACCTCTGCTGGTCTCAATGGGTGGCCTTCCTTAAGATGTACCCTCCAACCCTCATTCTTGATGGATCTGAGTTCCTGGCAACCAAATTCTTCTCAGGTAAATGTCTTGCACTTATTCATTTACAATCCCTATTGAGCAAATGAGTACTGAGAGACACTCAACTTGATATCCTATATTCCACACATATTCCTTACTGGCCATGTTACATAATAGCTGCTCCCCTCCCTCCTGCTGATCAGGAGGAGAGCAGGTTCAGTGGTCTGCTTGCTGAGCAGACTACTGAATCTTGATAAACAAACTACTGAAGCTGATCTCTGGTCCCTGGACATAGGAGTCCAAAGTGCCAGGTGGTACTCATAGCTTTAGTTCAATAGGATGTTTATTGTGTCTGTTGGCAAGAATATACTCCTGGTGGATCAGAATCTCTAATCACGCAGAGCCCCAAGTGGAGGGAATGAGAAGCACAAAGTCTCCTAAGGTGTCATTAGAATTGGGTATGATAGTAATGGGGGCCACCTCTGCTCCCCAGACCTATGTATTTTTTCCACATAATGCCATAATGCCATAGAGAGGCCTTTAACTCCTGGGACACGTAACCTGGACTCATAGAGTATTGCCTCCCAGCCGATGCTTCAGTTTCAACTTCAACAGGCCATTATGATGTGTCACTAGGTAGCTGCTCCTGATTGGTGTAAATGAGACATCCAGTGGATCCCAAGCTCAAGGGTCCACCCCTGCGCTTCCTTTGCTGTGAAGTAGGACCAATCAGAAGCAGCTATCTGATGTCACATCATAACATTGTCATTTTGTGTGCTTAGCTGATAGTGTCTCTCCAGTAGATGCTTCCTGCTGGGTACTACTATGTGAAACAAAGATCTTCATACTTTGTGCCTACGCCCATACGTCCATCTGAATGTTTTTACCCTAGACCTCTTTGTCTCTAATCTTCCATTATTTCTATTCCAGGTCTCTGACCAGCTGACCAGGCCATCTGCAACTTTTCATGAGTCTGTATATATTTTAATCCTGTATAATTCAAATCACTTATTCTACTTAAAGTAGAGGCCCAGGTGTAGCATCTACAGCTTTCCTTTGGAAAGGCTTTCCCTTGACACTATCAGTCATGGCCATTTATGAGTGACTAGAACTCAAAAGCTGGGGTGGACCCAGAGATGATAATAGCTGGATACTAGTTGCTAGTCACATTCCTCAGCACTGGGCAATCAGCTTTTTCTTGCAGGAGTTGAACGGTACATCTCTGTCACAAGTGGTCATTTGTTATTCTAATTCACTCAGCATTCCTTCCCCATTCTTTCAATAAAAAGTCTCCTTTTCCTTTAATGAAGAGCACTTTCTTACTTTTACTGAACAAGACTTTTAATCAGGTTGGCCTTCGTCCGTCTCTGATTCTTGGATGATAGGATGAACATGTGATCAGATTGGGCCAATAATACTCTCTCCAGAGAATATGAACCTAGAGTTATGACAAAAGAAGGGAAACATTAGTTCTTGATTAATTCTGCCCTTTTTTTTTTTTTTTTTGGTTGTTGTTGCTAGTATCTCAGTGGTGCACTGGTGCCCATCCTTCTGAAAGTCATAGTGTTCAACAGTTTTATAAACTATCATATATCTTATATCTTTATAACAAATTGCTTTTCTGTTTCATAAGTTAACCAAAGTAAATTTCTATGGCTTGTTATAAAACCCCTAACTGATATGAAATTGTAATAGATTGTACAACTAGACCTGAAACTCGAGGAAAAGGTCTATTTCTGAAAACTGAAAAAGGTGTTTCATCTAGACAGATGCATATCTTTCAATGCACAGCTTGCGGAGCAGATGGCCCCTTTGTACTAATGAGGAAAAGAAGCTCCTTCAAGTGGCCATCTCGGTGGCTCCCTTGTGCAGGATTCAACCTTGAATATCTTTGCTTGAGTCAACTCTTAAGATAATTCCTATCAGATGGCAAGGCCAGAAGGAAAATAACAGCACAGAAATATTTTTGAAATGGAGAAATGTAATGCTTGTTATGGTACATACTTAAGTGGGACACAGCTTATAGTGACTTTGAGCTGAGAGAATAGAGTAGCAAAAATGAAGTCAGTAATTTTCTAGAAAATAATACAAAGGGAATTCCTTCAAAATGGAGCATTAAAAAAAGCTGCATTTGAACAAGCTTTGATTTTGGAAAAAGAAAAATATATTTTATTCAATTGGCTCCAATTTAAAAGTACCAAAGTTAATCAAAGTAATTATTCCAATTTCAGCACTGAAAGAATCATTAAAGAGAAGAAACACTCCATTTTAGAAGGACACAACTTTAGCATGAACTTTCAAAGGCGTTTATTCGTATTTATTTAAAATGTTTTCTTAAATGCACAATCTTATAGAACTGAAAGTTTTGCACAACTCCTTAGATAATCTATTTGGTGAAAGAAAACAAGCTTGAATTAAAATGTTATGACTGAATATAAAAAGTTGTCCTGAGAAAACACAGATGAAAAAATTTCATACATTAATTGATAATTCTGATGGTAATATTCATGCCCCTGAATGGGCAGGAAGGACCTTAAGGCCATCCACTCCATTTGTTAGCACAAGCCTTACCTATCTCCAGACATATGGATGCATTTATCAATAAGCATAAAAGAAAAACCCATGTTCTCCCCTGGAAACCACTTCAGGAGAGCCCCACAATTGTGGTAGGATCACCCCAGCACAAGTTGATCCCGTGTAAACATTGAAACACAGTAGGAGACAATTAGTGTCCCATGCCACTTCACATGCAAATCAATTAAATATTTAAATTCTAGAAATGAACTATCTTCTTATTGGCCATGATGATGATGATGATGATGGTGATGATGATAATGGTTAAGTACCCACCACAGTAGATAGCTATTACTCACTTCCACAATTTCTATTGAAGATTCATTCATATGGTTTCCAGGTAGTAAAATTTACCTCAGATTCTAGAAATGGAGCAGATGACTAGACCTAATCCCAGCAACACATCCTATGATGCTGGCCACAATTATGAATTCAGGGAAACATTTGATCTATATTGTTCTAACTGAGAATGTTTGATGGGACTATTGAAGGAAAAACAAAAATGGCACTTTCTCTTGCTTTCGGTAATAAAAGGCCTACTACTTCTGCAGCTATATATGGGCCTGGAAAGACAGCAACCCTGAGGCAATGAGAGTCAAGAGAATAGCAGAGAAATAGAGACAGAGCTGTGACATGTCAGAACCCTGCCCTACCTACTAATCCCTTTCAATTAAGAAAATAAAATTATCTTTACATTTTAATTCTGTTTGTATTAACTTTTCTGTACATAAAAGCAAAAACATCTCAATTTGCTCGTATAAAGAATTAATACTGGAAATGGAGAGCGTTGCAAGCAGATTATCCTCAGTTAAGATAAAGAGAAGAGAGGTATTGAATTTTCCTCCACCCCATATGAGAACTTGATGACAATTTTTCTATGTTGGTGAAATAGCTGTTAACTTGTGGTCTAATGTTTGGACATGGACCTTGTGTTTAGCAAGGCTGCAGCATTAGGGATTGTGGCACAAGAAATCAGAATGCTGTTACTTGATTGCCATTTCTAGTAGTTTCAGTAAGTTCACTCATCACAGGGATAAGCTGCTTTGAAACTGGTCTGTTTGAAAGCAGTGGAAGATCTGCAGCTTTGCTTTGAGAAGCTTTCCTGCTCATCGACCTCATTCCATGTTGGTGAAATTTCAGTATTTTGATTGATTTCAGGATTTAAAGAGTTAGATTTTCTACCCCAATCTATAACAGTAGTTCAGGCCGAGATAGTAAAGTTAAAACCTTGGGAGATTTTTAAACTGGGACACAGGAAAAGCCTGATCTCCAAAGCTTCCCCAGAACAACTTCAGTAGAACAATCTCTGTTTGTCAAATGGGACAGCAGCTCAGAGTAGAAAAGAGCTGGGGGTGCAGTTTTAGATAAAAAGACAATTTACCTTTACCTTGTTTCCCAGGTCTACAATGGTCACTTTAGTTAAGAATAATTTTAAATCAAGGGTTAAGGAGATAGAGATTCTTCTTAAGAGTAGACTGTTAAGGTAGTTAATCTCAGGACTCTTAGAAATTTTATGATAGAGATGCCCTCTTCTTCCTTCAGATCACAGGGTAGGCAGATGTTAAGTTTGAAACTACAGCAGCCCCTTTCTCTGCCATAAGGAATACCAACCTGAATATGAAGGGCAAGAATAAAGAAGTTAGGAAAATGGACCTGGAACACTGAGCAAATTCCACTTGGAGCCGGCCCCTCCCCTGAACTTTTTCATTTACATGAATCCATAAGCCAACAAATTCCCCGTTTGCTTAAGTTAGAGTTGGTTTTTTGGTGATTGGCAATAATAAACATATAGGGCACAGTGGATTAATGTTTTTAAAGAAGTGATAATGCATTGTTTATAGAAGAAGAAGTTTGCACAGATCTTTATTTTATTACATTGTAAGGAAAAATGTCAACAAGTGTTATAAGGCCATGATACTCATTTATTAATTCCAAGAAGAAATGGGAGAAAAATAAAATTAATCTCTGAGTTAGATCCACATGTCTAACTTGCAACTAAAATCTTAAATTGGATTTAAAAATTAGTACTGTGAAAATTAATAAACAGATTCATCATTTTAAATGGAGTTGGGAGGCTAGAAAAGAGAACTCTCATGCACTTGTCACTCAATGCACACTACTGACCCCAACAACAAGTGACATACCTTGCATCTCCAAAAGGAAGTGATACTAATTTAACACCGCAGCAGGAGAAAGAAAAGATTTCTTCTTGTCCAGTAACAACTCAGCCAATGAGTGATGCCATAGCTCAGCCAATGAAAAGTCACCATACTTCAAATTTTCAATTTCTGCCAATGAACTCTTTCTTTACAGCAGCTCCTCCCAAGTCCAAAAAGAGAATCCCTCTCCTTTGTTTCTCTGGTCCACAATTAGACCACATGTCCCAAATTGCAATTCTTTATTGTTCCCAAATAAACCTATTTTTTTCCTGGATAAATACCTGGTTGTCTATTTATTTAAGGTCAACAATACTTTTATTCACTATAACTAAGTTAACTTTCTGATATTCACCTGAAATCTGCCCCTATTGCCATGAGACTAGTGACCTTCACCAGTAACCTTCAGTAGGCCAGAAGCTGTATCCTCATCCTTAACCCCCCCCCCCTTTATTTCATTCCCTATACATAATCAATCGCGCTTACTTGCACATTTACCATATAGATGACTCCAACTTATTTGCCTTCACTAGTTCAAGCTACAGTTGCCTTCATTCTGAGCTGCCTTCCAAGGTCAACACTTGCTTCTTCTAACCTGACTTCTCCAGGACAGGCACAGTGAGTGATCTTTCCATCACTAACATCTTCTATTGCTTTCAGCTTAAGACTATCCATTGTCTTTCCTTTTCCTTACAAATAAGGACAAAGCTACTTAACGTGGTTGGCTATGACAAGTAATAAAAAAAACAGGCAAAGGTTAGCCATTTTCTGCCCCTCTCACCTCATTTTACACCACAGTTCCTTCACAGGCTAGACTCCAGCCACACCAGCACAATTGTAGTCTCCAGTCCTCCTGTGGGAGATCTTACTTCCTCTTTCTGTGGCCTCTGCCTAGAAGGTGATGCTTCACTTTGCTTTCCCTTCTGAAAGAAGTCTTTCCTGACCTTATTGACAAGGTCAAGTCCTCTCCCTATTTTATCTAAAAAGTAATATCATTTACCTCTTCCTCTTAGTCATTATTATGTTTTATAATTCTGTATTTTTTCATTTAACTACATGATTATTTGACTAATATGTTTTCTCTAGTAGGTTTCAAGCTCCTTGAAGGCTAGATGCATGTTTACTTGTATAAAAAATTATATGAGGTAAAGAAGATGCTCAATAAATATTTTTGAAAGAATGAATGAAAATATTTCAGAATTATACTTAAAGTACATTTGTTTTTTGATTGTGTAACAAAATTTAACCCCATCTAACTCCCTCACAACTTCATTATGAGTTCTATTACACATTTAGAAGGAAAATAATTAATGAATTTATTGCAGTATTCAATTTTGGCGAAACCATGATAAAATTGGCTGCAGCCTAGAGGAAGAATATGCTATTCTTCCCCATGCTGTTCTTATATGTGACAGAAATATTACTCATTTTGAAATCAGAATAGAAAAGTCCTAGATGTCCTGTTGAACTACATCGTTTAGTAGTGTCAAAGGAATACCAGCGCTGGACAGTAGTTGCAATAGGGAACAGGAAACCTCTGTATAGAACTGTACTCAATTCCAAATACAGCATGAATAAGTAGGGGTTATTAGCCAAGGAGCAGGCAAGGGGGTCAGTGGAAGGGAAATTACTAAAGGAAGCATCAGGAGTAAAGGGAGAGTTCTGGCTAAATTGACTTGACAGGATTGTTGTTGAAGGCAGGCCAGGTTGTTCAGATACCACCTAGGGGGTGGCAGAGGATTAGTTATTAAGGATGGGGGATACTTTATAAACTGACTTAGCATAATTCTTGCCAAAACTGGGTGATACAGCTTCAACAAGGACAGACACTGAAGGTTGAGGTCTAGAGGGTTTAGAGGAACCTGACTAAAGTTTAATTAATAAGACAGTCTTATTGGTAGCTTGGGGAAAAAAACACCCACAAAAAACAAAAACAAAGCATAATCCTCCAAAGCCTTAGTTTCCTCATCTGTAAAGTGGTCATAATAACCCCATCAAATCTTCTCCATGGGTTATTTAGAAAATCATATAATGTATTTGTCATCAAAAATTTTAGGCATTTCTCAAAATAGAGTTCAGATTCCTCATCGTCTTGAAGCCTTCCTAGATGTTCCAATCAGAGGTGGACAGTTTTTTTTTGGAACCCCAGAAGCATGTTCTTATCATTGCAATAACATTTTCTTTCCACCTGTCTGTTATATCCATAGGTTTTCTTCCTGTAAAACTCTTGTAAACTCAATTCATCTGACTAGTATGCAAATCAACCATCATGTTGCCAGATAGAAAATGAAGAGATGCATAATCTCTTCTATGTGGACATTAAAGAATTTGGGGCATGTTCGAGAGAAACATTAGCTTTGCAGAAATGCAGTTCAGTACAAATTCTGCCTACATTCACTTACTTTGAATGAATCTTATGATTCTCAGTCTGTTCTTCACGGAAATATTGTGAGAGTTAGAAATAATAGGTACAGAACCTGGTATAGTTCCTGGTACCTAGTTAGTGGAAAACAAGTAATAACCATTGGTGAGGCTATTGTTATGATGGGAATATGTTGCCTTCATGAGATTCATGATATAGAAAAAGCTGGAAATTTAAAATCTATCATGAAACCACGTTGCACGATTCTGTATGAATTCTTGAATTTAATATTTACTGATTCACTCAGAATTTAATACAGACCTCTGCTGTATGTAAAATATATATTTCCTCTTCATAATAATCTTCAGAGAATGATACTTTATAATTTTTCCTTACAAGTGAGGGTATATTTGTTCCATTCAATATAAAGAATATGATAAAACTGTGTTTCCAGAATATATCAACAACTATGCTTACTATCTAACAACTCTTGATACATATCTGTTTACAAAAATTGGTACTACCTTTAGCTATGGATTCATATACCATGAGTTTCTTCAAAGATGAATGACGTAGGTACAGCTATATGCTATGTGCTATAGAGATGAATATGACACCTTGTCATGAACACTTTTCTAGCAAAACATGGTACCTTGTATTGCATTGTTTATTTGGTTGTAAGTATGATAATACATGTATACACAATGCATTAGCAATATAGAGTAGAAAGTCTCTATGTTTTGTCATTTATTATTTGAGTATTTGCTCAGAATCATACCATAGGTCTGGCATTATACTGTAAATGTTTGATTTAACAACCTCCCTTAGTGACTTTTTTAATCAGCCGATTTCTGAGAAAGAGTTTGACAAGCAGTACACACTGGCCTTGCACACATTAGGAGTTCTATAAACAGTTACTGGATTTGATTGCATTGAAATTTAATAGTGTTATATAATGGAAGCAATTTTTATTTATATGAACATGCAGATAAGTTAAAGTATTATAAACAAGGTTAATTTAAGATACGGGGAAATAAGCTGTAATAAAACGATGATTAGTTTAAATTAAATATTAATAAATGCAACAACCAGAGCAGTGAATATTTTAATTTCTTAAAAAGGTGACCTCAGGGTCAAAATTCAAATTATTAATGTATCAACTATAAGAGAGGTGATAAATGAACCTTGAAAAAATTAGCCCGGCTCTACTAGCTATAAGCAAAATTTGGCATGAATAATTTGGCTTCAAGAAACATTATTCTGTTATATATTTAAAAAGTATTATAAAAGAGTAAGTAAGAGTAAGAATGAGAGAGAATAAGAAAGGGGGAAAAAGTGGGAGGGTATAACAAATTTTAACCCTCCAAAAGATATATTGACCTGGAACCTGTGAATGTGATCTTATTTGGAACAGGGTCTTTGTGGATGTAATTCCATTAAAGCTCTTGAGCTAAGATTTTTCCTGGATTTAGGATGGTTCCTAAATAAAATGACAGGTGTCCTTATAGAACAGGAGAAACACAGGGACCTAGAGGAGAAGGTCATGTGAAAATAAAAATAGATTTAAGGTATGAAGCTACAAGCCCAGGATCCTGAAGGGAAAGGGGTTGTGAGAATTCCGAAATTTGTAACCAACTCAGACAGAAGTTCATGTAGCCTGGGGACCCCTTTTGTGGCTAGCATGTGAAGTGACGGTAGTCTTGTTGAGAACTTTGCCCTTTAACTTGTGGGATCTGACACTAACTTCAGGTGGTTAGTGTTAGAATTGAATGACTTTGCCTTTAAGGTGTGGGATCTACACTAATTCTGAGCCAGTAGTTAGTGTTAAAATTGAATCGCATTGTAAGACATTCAGTCGGTGTCACAGAATTGATGTTAGAACACATTGAGAGATTCACTGTTCAAAATTTATGCTCTGGAGAAAAGGCCAAAGGGTTGGCTGAACAACCTTTTGCTGAAGAGATCAGAGACATGACTCATGCCTACATTTAAGTATCTGAGGAAAAGCCAATAATAGAGATGGAGTTACCCAGGAAAGATGTGTGCAGGATTCTTATCTAATGACATGAACTCTGAGACAATACATAGAAGACCAACAAGGTTTTTGAGAATATTTTATCAGCTGAAACACTACCACAGTGGACTGAAAGGGACAGAAACAGGATACAATGGCAATCCCATTGTGTTAGACTTCTAAAATTCTACAGGCATAAATGGGATCATAGAGCACCTTGGATGCAAATATAATACTATCATTCAAGAAAGGAAAAATGACTCTGAGGGTAGCACAGATATTGATGGGGTCACCAAGAGCTCAGAAGACAAAGTTTCAAACCTCAGAGGATTATTCCCAGGCCTTGAAACCTAATCTTCTCTCCTAGGATTTGAACTTGCTTATGACCAATGACCCCTTTGTTCTTTCAAAGCTCTCTCTTTTGGAATAGGAAAGTGTATACTATGTTTGTCCCTTTATTGTATTTTAGGAATAGATAACCTGTTTGTCCAGAGATAGAGAAGAATTTTGCCTCAAGATGGACCACACCCAGAGTCTCCCCTATACCTGTTTTAGATGACTGAGCTGGCAACATTTGGGAATTTCAGATTTGATATTTAGATGAGATTTTGGATTTAGTGTTTATGTTATAATAGGTTGAGACTTTCAATAATATTAGAATGTATTTTGCATATGGAACAGATATAAATTTCTGGAGGTCTGAGGGCAGAGCATAGTTAGTTGAATTGTTGCTCCCAAAAGATATTTCTACTGGAAGCTGTGAATGTGTCCTTATTTGCAAAAAAAGGGTCTTTGAAGAGGTAGTTGAATTAAGAATCTCAGGATGACATTATCCTGGATTTATGTTGGAAGCTAAATCAAAAGAAAAAAGGAAAAAGAAAGAAAGAAAGAAGTCCTTATATAAAATGGAAATACAAAGACACAGAGAAGACCATGTGAAGATGGAGGGAGGGACTGACGTTAACTGGTGTTATATCGCTACAGTCTCAGGAAAGCCAAGGGTTGCCAGCAAAAACTAAGAGAGATGCATGGATCAGATGTTCCCTCAGAGTCTTCAAAAGGAACCAACCCCATCAATCCTTAAGTTTCAGATTTATGACTGCCAGAGTCATGGGAGAATTATATTCCTGTTGTTTTAAGCCACTCACTTTGTGGAAATTTGTTATTGTAGCTCAAGGAAACTAATACATGGGGTCAAAAAGGAGAACAGGATAGTTTCATTAGTAGCACATCATTATACTACAAAGACCAAAATATTGTTCCACATTATCTTCTCAGCAACATTATTCAGAATGAATGTTTAAGCAGAGCTCTACCTACCAGTTACACTTCCCAGTACACCTCCATGGTTCACAGAAATAGTTATTCAGCTTATGCTGTGGAAAAGTTGAAATTTTATATGCTCTTCATTTTAAACCAAACAATCAACTTAGATACCTTAATAAGGGACTAAATTATTTATTGGAAAGAACAAAGTCTGTGTTATTTCTGACACTGAAACAAATAAACATTGACAAAAAGAAAAGAAGAGACAGATAAAAATAACAAAGGAAACCATAAAGAAGGTTTGAACTAAAGGGATGAAATGGAAAATTTAAGACATGATTAATAATAAATTTAGAAAAAAAATCCCTTTTTCTACTAAAATTTATAGTGTAGATATATCCAGAATAACAATGATTTCAATTCAGACAGAATCATATTCTAAATTCAAATGTGATATCTTAATCCTCAATTACATGCACATTTTTCTCTACAACACACATAAAGCACGGAGAAAAAGGAAAAATATATGTAAAATGAATGATATGAAAGTAAAAAAACACACAGGTTGTTTGTTGTGAATATAACTAATGCATACATATCAGCAAGGGTAATACATGGTGCAAATTGAATTGAATAATGATTTCACTGTCTACTTGGTTTCTACATGAGAGATACACATGGGGTCTGAAAGCAAGTCAGTATTTATTGTGCAATACAGAGTGTAAGTCGTCATCTAAGATGGGATTTCAGAAATGTCACTAACACACTAATTTACTGCTATTTTCAGAAGAAATATAAAAGCATTGCACACAACCAATACAGACTGAATGTTAACAGAACATCTCAATTGCAAATCAATATTTTTCACTGTTAAACTTTACTTTGCTTTAAAGACAGCTTCAGAGGTTTTTGAAGGAGAGAAGAGAAAAAGAAATGGTATTCACTATTTACTTAGAAGAATGTCATTTGATATATTTGTAACAATGAGAAATTAATGACTTTATATATACTTCAATCTATAAAGTCCTTTTTCTGGTCAAAACTTCTATAAAGGAATGCTGTTTTGTCAAACCTCAACTCTATCTTGTTTGTCAAAAAAAGAATTGCAGAAGATAGATGTCAGTCACTTTTATAAAACGAATCTACAAATCTAAGATGCAAAGGAATTTCTGGGCCATTGAGAATTAAATAGATCTCAAATCATGTCAAGAGAAATTCAGTTTCAGAGATCTGTGCCAACCTAAAAGAATCCCAAACCAAAGTGACAGTTCCAAACTGGTTCCTTAGGCTAACATACAACATGTTTGCTTCCTTATTGCAACTGGGTGGTAGTGGTTTAGGCAGAAGACAGAAATGCATGGGGATGTAATGTACACCATGGTGACTATAATTAATAATGCTGTGTTGAACGTTTGAAAGTTGCTAAAAGAGTGGATCTTAAAAGTTCTCATCATAAGAAAAACCAAATATTTGTAACTATGTAATGTGATGGATTGTGACTTATGTGGTGATCATTTCACAATATATAGAAATATCTGATCATTATATTGTACACTTGAAACTAATATAATATTATATGTAAATTATACCTCAACAAAAAAAAAAAAATTCAGTTCTTTGGAACAAAGGAAAAAAAAGAAATGCAGAGATGTGAAAGAAAGCAGTGTTTGACAATGCCAGATAGTAATCCCTAACCAGCATGAATCTTTACTTAAGCAATGAAATGTTGACACTTTGTATTTAAGTAGAAGATATAAATAAAATGACAATGTTTTCTTTCCCTATGGTGAAGAGGATTAAAAGAAAATAGATCATAATTAGGGTGTATTACTTATTAAGTTTAAAGAAGGAAAAAAATAGTCAAGCATATACCCATTTCCTTTATGGTAGTTTCTAGTAACACAGTCCATTAATAAAATACTAAAATGTACACATTAAAATGACATATGTCATCTCTCTACATTGCCTCAGACAAAGCCAGGTGCAGCAAGACACTGTACGCTCTGGATTTCAGAAAAGACGTAGTATGATATGTTATTACATGGATTTGTGTGTGTGTGTGTGTGTGTGTGTGTGTGTGAGAGAGAGAGAGAGAGAGAGAGAGAGAGAGAGAGAGAGAGAGAGAGACAGAAGAGCAAATATAATAAAACCGGAAAGACTAATTACTATAATTGACTTTGATGAAGTTTGTTTTAAAAAGTGGTATTAAATCACTTTTACTTTTAACGTCTAATATGTTGCCTTTTTGTAATCATTAGGTCGATTTGGGAAGCGATATAAGGGCATGAGTGATGTGACAAGGGGAGGTGGTACTTTGTAAAAGGTATTTAGATTTTTATGGCTCCTGTTACATGAATTGGCTTTGAAATACCAGTCTGTTCTACATGATGGTTACTTTTGTGTGTAAACTTGTCTGGGCCATGTGTGTCCAGATATTTGCTCAAACGTTATGCTGAGTATGTTAGGATGTTTAGGGATGAGTTTGACATTTAAACTGATAGGCTGAATAAAGCAGGTTGCCCTCCCTAATGTAAAGGGGCCTCTTCCAATTAATTGGAGGCCTGAATAGAACAAAAAGACTGACTCTTGCCTGAATAACAGAGGATTCCTCCTGCCTGGCTGCCCTTGAGCTGGGACATTGGTTTGTTCCTGTGTTCAAACTGAAACTTCTGCTCTTTCTGGGTATTGAGCCTGCTGGCCTTCGGACTGAAACCACACCTTTTGTTCTCTTGGTTCACAGGCCTCCAGATTTGAATTAGAAAAGCACCTTTGGCTCTTCTGGGTTTTCAGCTTGCCAACTACAGATCTTGGAACTTGTTAGCCTCCATAATCACATCAGCCATTTTTTTTTATAATAAATCTCTTGACATCTCGATACATATTTCTATCACATATAGATAGGTCTGACAATTAAGTTCGCGAACTCATCCTGTAAAAAGTGTTGCATACCTCATTGTTGAATATCACTACAGTCACCTTTGAAGTACTCCCCTTGGGAAGCAATGTACTGACACCTAGTCCACCCTTCAATGCAATTTTGGAACTCTTTTCCTGGAATGGCCATCAGAGCTGTCATTGTATTACCCTTGATGTCCTAAATGTCATCAAAATGTCTTCCTTTCAATTTTCCTTTACCTTCAGATAAAGAAAGAAGTCACTGGGGGCCATATTACGTGAGTAGGGAGGGTGTTCCAATATAGTTATTTATTTACTGGCTAAAAACTCCCTCACAGACAGTGCCGTGTGAGCTGGTGCATTGTCGTGATGCAAGAGCCATGAATTATTGGTGAAAAGTTCAAGTCACCTAACTTTTTCACGCAGCCTTTTCAGCACTTCCAAATAGTAAACTTGGTTAATGGTTTGTCCAGTTGGTACAAATTCATAATGCATGATCCCTCTGATATCAAAAAATGTTAGCAACATAATTCCAACAACTTTGCAATCTAGTCAGACTTCATATACATGTATATATTTTAAATTTCTATACACCAAGCGATCATAATGTCTTGCTCAGAGTAGCTGTCTCATACATGTGTTTAATGAATGAATGAAAATGAATAACCTAAGCTAATGGCCAAAAGCCAGAAACATCCTCAGATGTGGTTGGAGCATAAAAGGTGAAGGAGGGGACAATGAGAAATCAGATCAGAAAACTAAGCAAATATCATATTATAAAAGACCTAGTTAGACAACTTAAGGACTTTCATTTTATTATTTAAGTGATGGACTGAACACTGGAGAATAATAATGGGGAGTACAATAGGTCAACCTGTGTTTAGATAGATCACATTGAAAGGTTAACATTAGAATATTAAGATAAATGTTATTGAATCATAAATGGAGAATATCACATGACTCTTGAAGCAAATAAAAATATAGTACACATTCCATAAAACTAATGCATTAAACATATTAAAGTACATTTTAAATTCATTTATAAATTTATTTATAAAACTAAACAAATAATTCATCCACATTGATAAAACATAAAGGGGAAACAGAATTACATTATTAGAAGTTTTGGAAATGATTATGTGATCCAGAACTGCATCTGTCTGTTATCTCTACCCAGAAGTCATACTTTATTCATATACATTACAACTTCCTGAAATTATGTTCCCATGGGAAGCTTTATTAACTGCCACTTTGTATAGCAGACTGAAATATAAATCTCCAAATTAATGGGGCATATTGATTCGATTTTGTTTTATGTTTGAAGTTTCCTAAAGATCATTTTGATCCCTTCGTGACAATACAACGGACAAACAAAATACGGAATGATTGAGAGTTGAAGTAGAGACATTGCTTAACTTAGCAAAATTGTGAAGTAAGAATAATACAGTGGAAAGATAAAAGCTTTTAAATTAAAGAGTTGGGTGCAATTTCCAGCATCATCAGAGTCAACCTGTGTGATTTTTGGTAAATCGTTAACTTTTCTATGCCTCAGTTTTCTCATCTGTATAATGATGATATCATACCTTTTCAACTATATTCTTGTATAAATCACAGATAAGGTATAAAAAACCAGTGTAATTAAACAATAAAATTCCATATACATTATTTGAAAAAGTACATTTAAACCTACTTAACTAAATTCAATTGCATATCAGGATATAGTTTCATTAGCAAAAAAATATATGCATCCATATAATACACAGATAAATCAATTTTCATAAACTTACCCCACATATATTTCAATAGAAAAAGAAATCAATACAGTCAGAAAGTGTTTGCCTTTACTTTCAAAAATTTCAAATTCTTTACTAACTTTATATGTAATTATATTATGCAAAAAGGATAGAATGTTGCAAATGATCTTTAAAATACTACTTATTTCCTACTTTTTCTTTGTATTCTCAAAGGAAGAAAAAAACATGGGTTCTCTGGAAACATTGTCATACTCTACTTATTTTTTTTTTTTAATCACCCACCAGTCATATACAAACAACTCTGACACTTGCTCTGTAAAATTTAGCCTTTGAAATACATAACTAAAACGTATTAGGGTTAGTTGGTTTTATTTCTAGCCTTTCCAGTCTTTCTTTATATTGCATATCTTAAGCTCCTATTTCCATTTGAATTGTTGAGAGAAGCCTGTGACATATTTTAAAAATAAATGACTAAACTTAATCTCATTAGAAAAATTCAAACATCCACATAAGAATGAAAATATGCAGAATGTTTACTCACTCCTACTACCTTTGAAAGTCACTCTAATTATGGACATTTTGTTGGTGGCCAATTAGCCTACTAGCTTGAATCACTCACCTAATAATGAAATTGGATTGCCCATTCAATCCTTGTATAGACCTGCTAAATTTAATACTGCATCAGTCCACATCACTGTCCCCAACCAACTGCATTCCAAACAAATGTCAGATTATATTTTTCTCACTGAAGTAAAAAAAGAAAAAAATGGGAAAAAAGTTATTATAATGATTTTCTTTATGTAATGGAAAGTTGTTAAACCTGTATCTACTTACATGTACATATTCCACTAATAATATAAACATGAGTCAAAATGACAATTTCATTTCTTGTCACATTGCATTAGAAAAAGAAGCAGTTGCAAGGTAATGTTCCTTTTATACTATTAAAAATGTTGATATACAATATTAGTACATTTAAATTTATAATTTGGAAAGTGGATGATCTTATTTTGTAGAGAGGAGTGATTATAAAGAAATAGGGAATGGGAAACTATACTAATATAGATTAAAAATAGTAAAAAAAAAAAATTTCTTTTTAATTGCTGCTAAAACTTCTTATCTGTAAACACTGGAGAGCTTTTGGGCATATACGTGAATGTATGGCAAGAGGGAAAACACACTTTGAGAAAAGGCCTTCCGCTGCCTCAGCTCCTGTTATTCAGGGCTGCTTTCAGGTGGATGAAGGTATGCTGTGCAAAGCACACACAGGTAATTATGTATATTTGACTCCTTTTAAGGGCAACTATGTCATTCAATTAACTGTCTCTAAGGCCAAGACTTGCTATTCCAATCTGGTTACAATTTCTCCATCAAGTTGTTCTAAACACCATCTGAAAATGTCTGCTCAGCAGTTAGAATTGTGTCTTAGGCCACTTTGGCAGCTGAATATTAGAACAAATTTAAGAGGGACAAGTTAGAAGCCAAGAAGACCAATGAGAACACGTACCATCAAATAGAAATATAATATAACCGCAGAGGTCACTTTATATTTTTTTCTAATAGCCACATTAGAAAAGTAAAATATAAGAAATGACATTAATTTTAAGAATGCATTTTTACCTAACATAATGTGTTTAAAATATTGTCATTTCAATATAAAATTATTATAAATTTATTAATGAAATCAGTCACATTAGTTTTTCAAAATTAAAGTTTATTGGGGTGACAATTGTTAGTAAAGTTACATCGATTTCAAATGTGCAATTCTGTAATTCATCATCTATATATCACATTGTGTGTTCACCACCCAGAGTCAGTTCTTTTTCAATCACCATATATTTGATCCCCTTTACCCTCATCTACCACTCTCCTCTCCCTCTTACCCTCTGGTAACCAATAAACTATTGTCTGTGTCTATGTGTTTTTGTTTCTTCATTTATTTGTCTTGTTCTTTTGTTGTTTTCAGTTTTATATACCACATGTCAGTGAAATCATATGGTTCTCAACTTTTTCTGTCTGACTTATTGCACTTAGCATTATAATCTCAAGATCCATCCATGTTGTCACAAATGGTCCTATTTCATCTTTTCTTATATAGTATTCCATTGTGTATATATACACCACAACTTCTTTATCCATTCATCTATTGAAGGATATTTTGGTTGTTTCCATGTCTTGGCCACCGTAAATAAAGTTGCAATGAACATTGGAGCACACGTGTCTTTATGGATAAATGTTTTCAGATTTTTTGGGTAGACACCCAGGAGAGGGATTGCTGGGTCATATGGTAATACATTCTTTTTTAAATACTGTCTTCAACTCCAGTTTGTAGTTTACACTTTCAGTTAGTAACTATATACATCAGTCAGACTTAAAGTATTCAGTGGTCACATGTGGCTAATGGCTACTTATATCAGACAGTCAGAACTAAAGCCTTGTTCTAATATCATAAGAGAAAGAGATTAGAGCTCCAGCAGACAAACTGTAGCCAGAAGGAAAAAAAAGTGATGTACTAGGTAAAATCGGCTGGTCTTAATGACTTATTGGAGATTATGGATGAGTGGAAAGGAAGACTCAGCACACTTTATTTGTAGACTTATGGTGAATATTATGTGAAAAGAAAGGAAAAATCAGTTGCAAAACATCACATGATTCTTGCGACAAAGAAAGACATAGATATAGATAGTCCACAAGCAAACTATCTTACCATGTAGGTGGGATAAAAACACTCACATAAATAAAAGATTTATGTAAAATCTGAGGGTGCCAAAACAATTTACACACATTTTAAGAAAGAAAATAAAAAACTGTATTAAAATTGTAATACTCAATATATACTGATAACAAGAGATGAGTACGAGTCGTGCGTATACATATTTTTGGCACCCCCCGGTTTAAATGTTTCACTAGTAGTTTGGGAAATGATTTCTTAATCATTTAATCACAGAGCAATTATATATCTGTATAAGTTTTATCCCCAAACCATTTTCATTCATATAAATTATGACTTTTAGAAAAGGTATCCCTTGAGAGATCTTTGTAACTGCCATTTTGTTTCAAGATTGCAGACAAATATAAATTGGCCCAGTGGTAGTATATGTTGATCTAGTTTTATGTAGCAAATTTCATCAAGAAAAAACAGTCTCATAACAGTGTCAATGAAACAAAAATACACAAAAAATTCCCAATAATCAAGTTTAAAATAGAGATTTTTCTTCACTCAGTAATTTTTACCTAAGAATATTTTTTTCAATTATACATGTTTTGTTTTCATGTAAAAGTACTTATGACATAATGGGAGGGAATGAATGTTAGGACAACATCATATAGTAGAAAGGGAATCAGAATTAGTTGTTTTAATTTTCAGCATCCACATTGTCTACCTGGGTGGCTTTGGCTTTGGGCATGTTATTCAACTTTCCTGTGCCTCAATTTTTTTCATCTGCAACATAATGCTATACTATCTATTCTGCAGAATCCTTTTATAAATTAGAGAAAATGCATACAAAATATCTACATAGTTTATCAAATGTAAAATACATAATATATAATAGTCTTTCAAAATATAATAGCTAGTCACCTGGTAATGAATTTTGATTCAGTATAACTTTATATGAGAAAACATATAAGATTAACATCAAAATAAAAACTTGAACATTCTCATAGATAATTTGAGGAATTTTTTCATGTCTTCAGCTAAATTAAAAAAAAAAATACGTCAGTGTTACATTTTCATTATTATTACAGAAACACATATCTCTGTATTACATGGAAGAGTTAATTTTTATACATCAGCCATAAATAGTTTCAATGAAAAGGAAAAACATTTCAAGACAAGCAGACCAAAATCTATATCTTTTCTTCTATAAAACCAAAATTTTTATCAACATTATTGGCAAAGCCATTATGAAAAAGTGTGAGAAAATTGAAAGTGCTCTTTTAAGTCCTACTTATATTCTCTTTATTTTGTGGTTGTCAAAAAAAGAAAATCAAGTTTCTCTATACTTCATCTCCATAGCCTGAATATTTTTTCTTCCATGCTTTTCCCTGAAACACTAATATAAATCTTTTTATGTTGACCTGAACTCTGACTCTATTACTGCTTTTCTGTGTGGCCCAAGCTGAAGTATTTGTAAAAACTGTGTAATTAACTTACTAAAATCCAGTAGGTCAGCATTTATCAAATAGTTTTTGATAAAAAAATTTAAATCCCAAATCACTCCCTTTCTAATACTTGAAAAATTGCAATTAAGATGAATTAGTAGAAAAATAGAATGAAAAGTAAAAATCTGTAATATGCAAGCTCATGATTTTTCATCTCTTAGAGTCCACAGGCATATTAAATTTTAATATAATCAGAACAAACATAATATAAGGAAATAATTAAATATATGCATTGTTTATCATATCTATGAGTAATCAATGAATATAAAAATATTACACACATTTTTGTCATTCTACAGTTATAGCTAAGTGGCTACTTCTGAGAAATATAACAGTTCTCCATATTAAATAGTTGGAAGCACACTTTAAATATAATTATATTAACAATCAAATATTGACATAAGTGAGCTTGTGTCTCACTTATTAACTTATCTAATCTAGGTTGCATTGACAATAGTGCTACTCACAGAGAATCACAGACATTGCTTCAATGTCTTGTTTTGGTACCACTCATGGTAGGGAACTAGTGTTACAGTGGTGTGTTGATGGGAATAAAAGAGATTTTAAAACAATCTCAGTAAACTCATATTATTCTCAGATTATTACAAAAATGTAGCAAATGGTGCTTTAGTTTTAAAATCCATTGTCAACCTTTCATCACTAGCTAGTCTCTATTTTTAAAATTAGAATTAAAGTTGTCTTTTGACTAAAACATAGATTTTGATTATAAACTTCCTATGCATGGATGTTTTCATGAAAATGAAATTCAAAATGTTCTACCAAGTTTTGAAGGTGTTGGGTAATAATTCTTCACAGATATACAATATCATGATTATCTAATTGATTGATAATTATTTTTAAATTGTGGAATATCATAACAATTTTTAAATCTCTGTTCTTGCAGTTTCCTAAACCTTGTTTTTTGCCCTTTTTTCTCACATGCTATTGGAAAAACACCTATATTCCATTCTTGCATGGAAATGTTAAAATCTTTAAAAATAATGAATATAATCAAATAACCAAGTGTGGCTGTCCAAAGCATATGTTTGTATCAGGTCAAAGCTGATATCCTACCCATAATAAGAGTTGCAAACAAGTGTTTGCCCATTATTCAAACATCATTGACAGAATTCTTCTCCTTATTAGCTACTGTTCTTCAGTATTCAATAAATGTGTTATGATGTTTTGATATCATCACATAATAAAACATAATCTTAATTATAATACATATTCTTTAAGTGACTCACAGCTTTAACTAAATCAATAACATGCTTCAGTGTATCTGAGGTTTTGTTTTGGCTTTGTTGTTTTTTTTGGTTTTGCAGCAATATGCCCTCAATGAAGAAAGCAGTGCATTGATTTACATTTAACATAAACTTCTGTTTTATTTTTAATTAAAGTATATTGGGGTAACACTTGTTAGTAAAGTTACATAGATTTCAGGAGTACAGAAGTGTATATATATCACATGGTGTGTTCACCACCCAGAGTCAGTTCTCTTTCCATCACTATATATTTGATCCCCTTTACCCTCATAACATAAACTTCTTAATCTGCATGTGGTAGCCAGCCTCTAAGATGGCCCCCAAGAAACCACATCTCCTGGCATTTTCACTCTTGTATAGTTCCTGCCCCTGTTCCAGTGTTGATTTGTTCCAACTGCCATGTGGCAGATATAATGATATGCACTTTTCAAGTTAAATTATAAGACTGCTGCTTCTGTCTAGAGGGTACTGTCTCTCTCTCATTCTGTCTTGGATCACTCAATCAACCTGAGAGAAGCAATTCTATGAACAGTGCTATGAAGATGCCACCAGGATAAGGAGAGAATTGAGATCTATGTAATTTGTTGGATGCTAATCTTTCAGCCCCATTTGAGTCTTCAGATGGTTATACCTCAGGTGAACAGCTTGACTAGAACTTCATCAACTGTCCTGAGCCAGAACTACGCTCTCAGATGTTCCGCATTCCTAACCCATGGAAATGATGAAAAAATACAAGTTTGATTTTTTAAACAGTTAAGTTTTGGATGATTTGTTATACAGCAATAAATAACTGATACACTGGGTAACTAAACCATAATGTTTTTCTATCTTTGCAGTTAGATTATTGGAACGGAAATCCAAAATAATGTGATACTACAACGTTTTGCCCTCAGAGCTAGTTGTGTTAGCAACGAAGTTAAAGAAAGTAATCCTTCCTTCTGATCATCATTATACCCAAAGAGCTGGTATTTTTACAATATCTGGGCATCATAAAATTAAATACAAAAATATTTTGATGTATTTATGTGTTCTAAGAATTGGTATTCCATATCATTAACAATTTCTTAAATATGTCAGACAATGTTATAACAGTTGACTGGTACTTGACCTACCTTCTTTGCCACACATATACACATTTATAGGCACATATCTTTGATACAGCCTTTCACTAATGTCTCAGTAATTTACATGGTCTTTTAGTCTTCAACATTACTTATAAGAAGCCCTTGAGGAACTAGTGTTTATATTTGAATTATTGAATACCAGCTTCCTTTTAGTTTTTAATTCAGTATCATTTCTTTCAAAATTTCTTCATGGGTGACTGTGTTCCTTTTCATTTTGCACGTAAATGTTGCTTAAATTGTGAATAAATTCATTCCTTCATTATCCAGTATGTCCCTAACAACACACTATTCTAGCACCCCATTATGAATAATGCTTACAAAACTAAACACAATATTTGAGGAATTATGCTTTTGAGTAAAATTAGTATCAATTATTTTGGTTTTCATTTGTTTAGATTCACTAGTATAGTTGTAATTAAGCTTACAACTACAGCTACACACAAAATATGTCATAATTCTTGACAAAAAAACGTAAACTTGTTTTACCATATAAAAGTTGGGGTGAACAAATAAATAATACAAATTGTACTTTCCTAATTTGGCTAATACTATAAGATCATACATTTTAAAAAGGCTTGATAAAAATGATGTTTATTAGGTTGGTGCAAAAGTAATTGTGGTTTAAAAGGTTAAAAATAATTGCTAAAACCACAATTACTTGTGCACCAACTTAATATAAAACAATTTATACAGCTAACTAAATGCTTAAGTTTTCTCATATTTTTCACACTTTTAAGTTTCATTTAACAGATTAACCTTAAAACATCATGTGAGTGGTATTTAGTTTATATAAGATACTATTTATCACGTAAGATTATCAATACTGAAATGTATCTGTTTCCTATTCAATGAGACAAATCCCTGATAATGTGCTGCTTTGAGTGTTGCAGCAATGTTAAGTTACTATAAAAGTTCTTAAAATATTTACAATTGTTGTATCATCTTGTCAGGACCCTAATAAATAGTTCATTGATTGGCATCGATCCACAGACAACACTCGGCATCCTATGTGATCTTTCACAGTTCTTCTGAATTTGACTTCATTTTTATGAAAGATAGAGAACCTCTGGTGAGATTCAGTGTAGAGCAAACAAACGTAACTTGCATTTATAATATTATATTTTTAGATCTAGATAAATTCAAAATGTCATTCCTCTGTCATGTGACTACTTATCCCAGTTGGTTAAATTTCTCTGAAAATGAGGTCACTTATGTATTTTTTAATAAACCCGATAACCTTTAATCAAAAAAAGCATGTCTATCAAATGAAAAAAAATAATTTAGAAATGAGATTGGTGTCCTGTATTCAATGAAAAAAACAAACAAACAAAAAACAAACCAAAAAAAAAACAAACAAAAAACCCCAAAAACAGAAAACCAAGGATTTGGGGGAGCATGGGGCCTTACAAGCAGTAGAGCACTCTTCCTGTGGTACTTTATAGAGCTTTAGAAGCAGCAATGCACAGACAGGGCGTGATTGCCTGGGGTTACATATCTGACCTTATTTAGGAAGATCAAGGAACCAGGAAATAAATATAGAATCAGAGATGGTCTGGTGTTTGGGTATTGGGTGACTAAATATACTGCATTTCTGCTCAAGAAGAGCATTTACAAGAATATGAAACTTCAGTTTGCTGAAGTGGCACCTCTGGGGGGATGGGTCCATCTTGAGCCTAGAAATTTATTTCAACACGTCTTTATCATTAACTCCAACTAACTTTTGTTTAACCATTTCTCAAAAAAGTAAAATCATTGCCCTCTACTAGTAAAATACATTAAAAGCCATATTTTATTTTTAATGACTTCATCACAGAATACTCTATAAGTCAGACTGCATATTGGTAGCCAAATCTTGTAATGCATCTTAAAGCAATGGTTTATTTCTGGTTTAGAAAATGGGTTCCTATCCCAAATTCACCATTCCCCAACTATGTAGCCCTGAAAAAATTATTTGTTTTGAACCTGAGCATCTACATAAGACATGTCTACTTATGTATGACTACTTATGTAGACAGATAATACGTGGCATTCTTTTAAAGATTTGAATAATGCACATAAAACATTTTGATTTGTCTTAAAATATAACAGAACTTTCATAAATGGAAATAATTGTTTAAAGAAATCATAATGATTATCAACTCTAGAATTGATAGGTCAATCATTTTCTTTCTTCTATACATACACTGTTTTAAAAAAATCGGAAAAGCAATGAAGTCTAAATCTCTGTCCTTTTTGTGGAAAAAAAATTGAAAATCACAGATCTGGCAATAATGGGCCATATTACAAATATTCCACGGTGACAATTGGTTGTAGCTTTCACCTTTAGGTGAGACGTGTTCACCAAACTTAATTGTCCTGTATCTGGCACATTTCATCCATTTTAATGATCAGTTTCATTACAATGTTAATTTATTTCCATGTTGAAACTTCTACTTACCTAAAGGCTTTGTGTAGTTGATTTTCATTTCTCTGGACCTTAACCTTGAAGAATAATTACCACATATTGAGTTGATCTGTACTGTTCACAGCAATGTTCAAATGACTGAGAATATATCGTAAATATTTTTCCATGTTAATAATTATCAACTATTATTTATTTCACTCCTTTCATATGTTGGTTTTATATTAGGTCCTCTGCACCTACATTATTATTCCTATGCTCAACCTTGTAAAAACATAAGATTGTTTTTTGCATAACCCACAAGTCAAAAGTTTCCATAAAAGGGTCAAATTTTAAGGTTGCCTGATTCTTTCCATATTATTACCAGAGAAGAGACTAGAGATGGGAAAGAAGCAAATAGACTTTAAAGTTAAAGTAAACTTAGACTTGCTTAGCTTTTAAACTGTGCTCAGTAAAGAGGATTTATTTAAGTCAAAAATTCTGTCTTTGACATACTGGAGAATGAAATCAAGGTCAAATATACTGCATTCATTCTGTTATGCATTTTAAACATTCAAAAAAGTATGGAAACTATTCTAATTAAGATATTAATGTGTATACACAATCCACTATCTTAATAAATAAAGCAATGTCAATAGAATTTATAATCTTTGTGTACATTTCTATAATCCCTAAAATCATCTCCATTCTCTTTTGAAATGGTAAGTCTCCTGAATTGGCATTTATTTTTACATTTTCAGTACCTCAAATATATATATATATATAAATATATAAAGATATATATATATATCTTTGTGCCTCAAATATATATATATATATCTTTGTGCAATGCAAAGTATTACGTTGAAAAATATTTACTTATCCCTGGTTCTTAGCTAATTATGTATTTACAGATTTTAAATTATTTGTTGCAGTCCCAAAAAGATATTCTACTGTGTCCAATGTCCATTATTGTGATTGAGTAGTTAGCTATTGTCCTTTGTAAATTATCTGTCATTTTCTTCCCTCTGGCTGCCTGGGTGTTGTATAGTTTCACTGTGATATGTCTAAATATGTCTAGTTGTTTATCCTTCTTGGAATTACTTATACTTCCTGAATATTACTGTGTTTCATTATCTGGAAAATTCTTAGATGTCTTTTTGAAATATGTTCTGTCTTGTTCAAACACGTGAGAGAACATGTTCTTTTGGGGTTCCAATTAGACATATATTGGATCTTATTATATCGTCAATGTGTATAAACCTTCTTTAATAGCTTCTTTTTGTTTCTCTGTGTTGAATTCTGGATAATTTATACATACGCATTTGCCAGTACACTAAATCTCTCTTTTATTGTGTTCTTAATTTATTTGTAACTTATTGGTTGTTTTTCAAATATGCCAACTTATTTTTGAAAATAATATTCATTTTTTTAAATTCAGAATATTACTTCTTAAATACTATGTATAGCATCTGCAATCCTAATTCTACATTTTGTTCTTTCTGTTGACTCTCTCAAATGCCATTTGTTTCAATTAATTTGTAATTTCTGTTTGTGAGTGCTTATTCAGCTGATATTATTCAATGGAAATACCAAAGTATCTAGGTTGAGTTTACATTTCCTTAGAGTATATTTACATTTGCTTCTTTAAGACTCTCTAAGGTAGTGCTTCTCAGTTGTTAATGTGTGTGGTAGATAGAATAAAAATCTCCAAAGTTTTTCATGTCTTAATTCCCAGAACCTATGTGTATGTCACCTTGTATTCCATAAAGGCTTTGCAGATGGGGTTAAATTAATGATACTGGATTATGCAGGTAGTCCCAAAGTAATTACAGGGAGAAATAAGAGAGATAAAGGAGGGTCATAGTAAGGAAAGGAGATGTGATGATGGAAACAGAGTGGAGAGAGAAGCAGAGATTTGAAATGTTATAATGCTGGCCCTGGAAATGGAGGAGAGGATACAAGCCTAGAAGGGCAAGCAGTCACTAGGATCCTGAAAAGGCAAGGTGACCAATTCTCTACTAGAGCTTCCAGAAGGAAATGGTCTTCTGACATCTTGACATTAGGACCTCTGATCTCCAGTAAGATGATAAATTTCTGTTGTTTTCCACTAAGTCTGTGATTACAACAGCCTGTTTATTCCACTAAGTTTATTATAGCAGCAATAGAAAGCTAAGACAGGTGCAAATCACCTTGGGATCTTATTAAAAATAGAATGTGATAGTAGGCCTAGGAAGGTGTAAGAGTTTCTGTATTTTTAATAAGTTCCCAGGTGGTACAGATGTTGCTGCGTGTGTGTGTAGACCATACTTTCAGTATCAAGGATCTAGGGTAATATTAGCCTGAGAACACATTAAATAAAATTCTATACTTGAGTTTTTCAAGACTATGCAGGTCTTTGAAATTCAAACCTCAAACATGATGCAAAGGCAATTTTTCTTTTTTGTTTTTGTTTTTTTCTTTTTGTAAATGGAGAAGAGGTCTCATTTAACTTCTCTCCTAGTGTAAACTCAGTGACTTGTGTCTGTCTCTTGACAAGGGCTTAAAACCCAAGGCGCTAAATCTATGGTATAAGAAAACACACGTAAGAAAGCCTTTATCTCATTTCTTATTCACTTCACTGGTTTCAGCTCCTCTGTCATTTTTGGTCTTTTCACTTTCTTATCTCAGCTATGCATTTATGGAGACATTTGTTACATTTTTCCCAGTACTCCTAGATAGTTTTTATAGAAATAGGAAGTTTTTTTCAAAATGTTTAATCTGCTAGAGTCCTAGAAATAGCAGTCTTCATGTATATTTGCTAATTTAAAGATTTCTACTAGTTTCTCAATGAATATCTTCTCAATGATTTCTGTTTCCTTTTAGGTGACTCTTACCACTATGACCAATTAGTTACTAATTAAAACCATTATGTTCTAAATAGTAGTTAATAGTAGTTTTGAGGAGTAAAAGTCAAATTCAGAGAGAAAAAGAGATTCATACAACTAATGTATATGTGAATTGTTTTTAGATGTTTGGACTGAAAAAGAGGTCAGTGAGAAAAAAAAATCGACATTTTCTGTTAATTTACAATCATTAACTTAAATCTTTGCAGATTCAATGAGCTATAGACTTTATATGTATTAATGAGTTCAGTGGATCTGTACAACTTTATAGAATAAGGATTATCCTGATTTTAAACATTAGAAAACTCAATAAGATAGAAAACTTTTAGAGAACCTTCCTAAAAAAAGTGAGTAGAAACTCATACACTTAAGAATAACACTGATATTTATTATGTATCTGATTGTGCCAAGATCAAAAGGAAACAATTTCCTACAACTTGAAAGGTGGAGAATCAATTTAATCCGGGTTGTGAAACTGAATAAAGGACATCATATTTAAAATGGAATCTGGAGGCCAGAAGGAGGAGCTTCCTGCACTAGCACTAAATATCACCCCACAAGGAAGAAATATCCATTACAGACCCCAACAGGAAGAGACATACCTTGCATTCCCAATAAGAAGTGTCTCTATTTTACCATCGCAGCAGGAGGCAAGATTTTCTCCTTGCTCAACAACAAGCCCAGCTAATGGAACCATGACAACACAGTCAATGAGAAGCTATCACCGCTCTGAACTCTTGCTGTCTTCCAAAGGACTTTCATTCAAAGCTCCCCTCTTCCAACTTCCTCCTTTCTTTCTATAAAGTAATGTTCCTCTCCATTGTTTGCTGGACTTGCCTATAGTTTTTGCTATAGCATGCTTTCCAGAATTGCACTTCTCTGCTATTCCTGGATAAACCAATTTTTGCTGGTAAAAATAAATGGCGGTTTTATTTTTAAGGTCAACAAGGTCTTTCTTACACCAAGACTATGCTTTTCCCACTATCCCTCAGTTGATCTATCCAAAATAGAGATTTGCAATTGACTTCGGGTGCTGTGTGGAATTCTACTTAAACGTTACTTATGCAGTGAGGTAGACTCTTTCATATACTGTTAGTTGAAAAGCCAATTGTGGAGAATATTTATGGAAACAATTTGGTTAGAGTAAAATTATATTATGTATATACAAGAGTAAATAAGCACTTTTTGGATACACACACATACATAGAAACACAAACACATACCTATGAACTCCACTATTAAATATTTATGGGTCACAAATTCCTAACCTAACCTCCTCAATATATTCTACATAGAATTCTTCCAAAGAGTCTTACATTTGCTCCTACTCCATCAATTTCAGCAGATTGCTTCACTTCATTGAGGTTTATCATTAAGCACGGAATTCTTTGATTTATCCTGCCCCATATTGTATAGTTTCTACATCCACAAACATCCTTCAGTCACAAAGGATCAATTACCATCTTCATTTTAAAGCCACTTTCACCACATGTGTTCTTAATCTCAACACCTTCCATCTCCCAGAGATAGAGTTCTATTGATTACTACTGCATCTTTTTTAATTTCTCCCTTTTACTACTTTTCCTTTGTTAATCATGCTTAAAGCTCTCTCACCCCCAAAACTAAATCCTTTTTTGCCCCCTATGCCATGTGTCCTGCAAGATACTGTTTTATCTTTTTCTTTTTACTTAAACACACACACACACACACAAAAATCAATCTACCCTCTGTCATCTCACCTGACACTTACTTCTCAATTCATGATAGGTTAGTTATTATTCTCACAAAAGAACTGAATTTTTTCTTAATAGAATTGAATTACCAAATTTAATGACTCTTTTCTGACTTATGTTAATACAATTTTCTGTTATATTTGGCATTACTAATCATTCCATACTTGAGAAAATATCTACTTTCTTTTCATAACTATTTCTAAGATTTTCTTGGGAATTATTACATATTAGTCTTCCATGGATTTCTATCCTTGAATTTTTGCTTTCATCCTTCCTCATAACTTAGTAGTTTATGAGTAGGTGATCACTTTCACTCTCATAATTTCAACTTTTGAATGCTGATGAACCCATATCTCTTACCAAGCTTCAGTTATGCTATCTCACTGCATGATGGGCAATTACCTCTGAGTGTTCTACAAGTACTTCACATTGTCCAGATTCAAATGAAATTGATTTTCTTCCTCTACTTGCCCCACTTCATATATTAGTCATGAGTGCCACTATTAATCAGTCCATATCTTAGAATCACACTAGACCCTTATCTTCTTCATGCTCACAATTAATTCAACAATGTTCTTTTTCAGTTTAAATCCAATCAGATGACAGAGCACAGAGTTATTTGAAATGGACGAAAACAATGTAAAGAATTATCAACTATATCAAGGGAATAAAAGGTAAGGATAACTCTAAATAGTACTCTAGAAGTAAAGGAGAATATCCAAAGAAAAACAAGTTTGGAAGCAGTGTTTTTTTTGTGTGTGTGTTTTTTTTGTGTGTGTGTGGTTTTTTTTTAAGACTGGGTTTGACACGTTGGAACAAGTATGGTAGCAGCTCACCAGCTGGTTGAGCAAGTCTCTGGGTTAAACTGGGCCAAAGCTGGTTTATAGTTTCCAAGTAAATAGAGAACCCTGTCCAGGGTACAGGGTTAAAAATTATGTCTAGAATATCCAAGTAGGAAATAACCAAGTCTGATTGTAACATCCACAAAGCGGGTCAGGGCTTGAAGAGCTGGTAAATGACTGGGGTTGTGTGAGGCCTGAGGTATGTGATGCCTAAGTTAGGTGTTTCTTGACGTACAGGTTCTGACAATTAAGTTCAAGAATTCTTCCTAGAAAAAGTGCTACATACCTCATTGCTGAATATCACTACTGTCACCTTTGACATAATCCCCTTGGGGAGCTATGCACCAACGCCAGCTCCTAGTCTACTCTTCAATGCAATTTTGAAACTCTGTCTGGAATGGCCATCAGAGCTGTGGTTGTATTACCCTTGATATCCTGAATGTGATCAAAATATCTTCCTTTCAATATTTCCTTTATCTTCAGGTAAAGAAAGAAGTCACTGGAGGCTAGATCAAGTGAATAGGGAGGGTGTTCCAATACAGTTATTTGTTTATTGGCTAAAAACTACCTCACAGACAGTGCAGTGTAAGCTGTGCATTTTCTTGATGCTAGAACCTTGAATTGTTGGTGAAAAGTTCAGGTCATTTTTGTATAACTTTTTCACGCAGCCTTTTCAGCATTTCCAAATAGTAAACTTGGTTAAGTATTTGTCTAGTTGGTACAAATTCATAATGAATAATCCATCTGATATCAAAAAAGTTTAGCAACATTGTTTTGACTCTTGATTTGGACTGACAGAACTTTTTTTGTCATGGAGAATTGGCTGACTTCCATTGTATAATTTGATGCTTTGTTTCAGGGTCATATTGGTACACCCATGTTTCATCACCAGTGATAACACAGCCCAAAACATTGTTTTGCTTTTCAAAAAGGTCTTGGCAAACTTCCACTCTCCTTTGTTTTTGTTCATCAGTGAGCTCCTTTGCACACACCTTTCTCATGCCAAGATTTTCAGTTAAGATTTTCCTGTTTCTGTATCCATGTTTACTTGGTCTGCTATGCTTCTCACAGTCAGGTGACAATTTTGATGCACAATTTGACAAATATTTGCAATGTTTTCATCCGTTCTGATTGTTACTGGCCGTCCTGACCTCTCTTCACCAGTGATGCTTTCTTTCCCCTCAGAAAAACGTTTAATCCATTTTTACACTGCCATTTTCTTCATGGCATTATCCTCATAAACTTGGACTAACATGTCCTTGATTTCACTTCCACTCTTGCCAAGTTTAACAAGAAATTTAACGTTTGTTTGTTACTCTAATTCAAACTCAGACATTCTCACCACAGCACACAAAAACATGCGACAATAATGCCACTCAGCAAGACACCACCACACATCGACACCAACACAGTTGTGAGACACTGATGTACCAAAGTCATGAAACCTTACAGAGATGTTTGTACAGTGCTGTCAGTGAAAGCACACGGTGGCAAGTCGCGAATTTAACTGGTGTTGTTTGCTCTATTGTGGGTATAGTTAGGTAGCTTTCAGCTGCTATTTATTGTCAATTCTACTTCAAAAGTTTCTTTTTCCAACAGCAGGCTACTGAGATCACATTATCCTCATGATAAGGGCAGAGATACAAGAGAGAATATCAAATTGTACAATACATTGTCAAGCACCTGTGTCAATCTTCTGACATCCCATCCCAAGCAAGTCATAAGCTAAATCTAAAATCAAATGGATAGGAAGTATAAGTCTCCCATGAATGTGACAGGGAGTGGGGGGAGAGAGAATGTTTTTGTAAAAATCTGTATGCTACCTCTTGCACTACTCCTACCACAACCAATCTGCTAAAATAATATTCTGATTAGTAACATGTAAGATGCATTACATATCATAGTGATGTAATTCTGAAGAAAGCAAAAACACAGGGGATTTTTGTTAATGTATACAAACTTGTCATAGCTAAATGTATGAATTGTTAGGGTTTTTAAAGTGCTGGAAATAACTTACAGAGCTTTCGATCATTTCACATTACTTATTGACCTTTGTTCTGTAATAAAAATCATCAATCAAATGTATTCTACTCATGGTATCTTGTTGCCCTTTGGAAAAAAAGATTTATCTTTTAAGACTAGTTTTATTTTGCATGTTTGTATGTTCATCACAGCAGCCATAGCTGCCGTTCACCCTTTCTCTTTTAGCACCATGTGTTTCCATCTGAAGCTTTTGAGTAATGCTCAGAATCAGGTGTTTACTTTGCAGTCCTTTGTTGTGCTCTCATCTACATTTGTTCTCTGTCACTAGTGGGTCCATGTGTCTCACATTTCAACTCATACATTCTTGAATGCTCATACATTCATATTTTAAGAGAATCAGGGACTTACCAAAAGTATTCATACTAAGTGGGCTACTTGCTTGCTAATTACGGTTTGCTAATAGCTACTGAAAATAATTGTCCTTACATAAGAAACATAGATCAACAGATTATTAAAAAAATTAAACAGGACTTGAAATGTTATATTAAATATTAATTGGACATTTGCACAAAATATGATTTAGCCAGAATAAAAAAGAGCAAATGGAAATAAAGATAAAAAACTTGGAGGAAACAAAATAAAGAGCACATTATTCTTTTATTTTTTTAATTTATTTTTTAAATTTATTGGGGTGACAATTGTTAGTAAAATTACATAGATTTCAGGTGTACAATTCTGTATTACATCATCTATAAATCCCATTGTGTGTTCACCACCCAGAGTCAGTTCTCCTTCCATCACCATATATTTGATCCCCTTTACCCTCATCTCCCACCCCCCACCCCCTTTACCCTCTGGTAACCACTAAACTATTGTCTGTGTCTATGAGTTTCTGTATCCTGATGAAATGGCCTAAAAAGATGCTTTTTGAACTAGGAGTGGAAAGAAAAAGATGAGCATCTTGTACTGGACAGGTGTCCACCTGCCATGAATCCTCTTTGATGACAGAAATCTATATCATTTTGTCTTCCAGCCAGCTACAATCTGTCCTAAGGCGTTCTCACTCCATGTTTTCATTCATCCGATCTCTGAAAGAAGAATTATCCATTTTATTTTGGTTTTGCTCCAAGAAAATTGAGTAGTGTTAAATAGAGGCTTCTGAAAAATGGCAGGGAGACTAATTCAAATTGTAGTTCCTAGGGCCAGGACAGACATTAGATAAATAAAACAATGAGGAAGATTTATAATCATTGTCAGTCTGTTGTATTTCTTAGCACCTACTGTGAGAGAGGATACAAGGTTTTTCTTAAACTTAATATGTTATCCTCCCTTAGTATGATTAGATTCTTTAAAAATATTTAACAGAGGAGTTTCACTGGGTCTTAGTAATTTCACAAAATTTACCCTTTTTCTGTTATACTCAGGGACAGAAATGCTATGGTGTTTCCCTGAAAATGAGACCGGGTCTTATATTAATTTCTGCTCCACAATACACATTAGGGCTTATGTTCAGGGCATGTCATCGTGAAAAATCATGCTAGGCCTTATTTCCCGGTTAGGTCTTATTTTCAGGGAAACACGGTAGGAAGTTTTCAAAACTAGTTTCTCCCCTCTGTCCCGCCCACTTCAGCTGACATTCTCAGACAATGCTTATTTACTAGCCTAGAGTTTTGGAAGGCAGATGCCTGATATAGCTAGTCCAATATGCTTTGTTTTCAGGTAGATTCTGCCTAAAGTAATGTTTGCCTGGGTCTGCTTCAACCGCAAATATAAACAAATAGAGTAACTTGTCAAAGTATATGAAGTTACTTTGTATGGCATTCAACTTGTTTTCATCATCAATTTATACATTACGTGGGTATTGAAAATATAAATTTCATGTTCATCTGTTCTATGATGCAAAGATATGTAATATGTACCTCAATTTAGATGTAAATATTATGGACAAGTATATGTACATAATATGACCATTTATTTATAAAATGCTTCTTTGCAATAGGTATTTTCATTTACTAAATTAAATATTATATTAGCAGATGTTGAACAGTTTTATGATATATCCAAATAATAAGTTTCATTTATCCAAAATTATATATCCTTTGAAACAATTTGAAATTTATAATAAAAGATGGTTACAATGAGTGCTGAGTACCTTCAAGATTTAAAAAAAAAAAAAAAAGATAAAATCAGTGAAATATTGAGTCCATTGAATAAAAGAAATCCATCCTTTTTAGGACAGCGGAAAGGTATGTATTATAAGCCAAAGGCTCCTTATAAAGTTTAATTTTTCTTCTAGGCAGCCAGGATATGATATACTTTAATAAAAAAAATCATTACCAATCTATATTGTAGACTTTTATTAAGTAAATATTTATTAAGAAAGTGAATGAAATATATAGAATAGTGTATAATATCACCCGCAGCGCCAAATAGGTAAGACAGAATTTGTTAGTTTTATTTGCAATTTTTGTCTCTAAATTTTATTGATTTGTCTTTGATATAAACCCTTCTTAAACTGTGTATTTCTGGGTATGAAAACCATGATCTGGGATAGAAAATGTTCTATGAAGATTCCTTAGGACCTGTTAATATCTTTAAGGAATAAGCAAGAATATTTGCTTTTCCCATGATAAATACATGCTGCTGTTAATTAGCTCAGATGAAACAAAGAATATTTCTAACCTCATATGCCAGACATCACTTTTCTTTTGCCTTTTATCTTCTTTACATAAGACATTTAAAATTGTTAAGTTTATTTGCTGAAAGTATACATAACACTGGAACTGAAATTCAGCTATGGTTGCCCAAGAAATCGTCTATTTCCAAGACAAGAGGATTTTTGGCCTCATGACAGTACATCTGAATCAGGAAGGCTCTGTGAATCTTTTTTGCAGCCCAAATAGTACCTGTAAACTAAGATTAAATTATGTCATGTTTCTGTGATTAATGTAGTAAAGATTGATCTAAATTGCTAAATCAAAAACAGCTTTATTAATATTACTCACTTTCTCTATTAATAGAATCTACATTCTATCATTAGAGAGTCGACAAAACCTTATACTGAAAATTAGTTCCCTAATACAGATCGTTGGAGACTCCTATTCTGTATCTTGTTGCTCTTCATTTCTGACAAAGGAAAATGGTTGGTTCAAGTCTGTGTAGGGAACTGACTAGACATGTTCATTTATAAAACAAATATTTATTAAGGGAATTGTGTGCCAGACACTTGATCCAAACCCTGGGAAATCAGCAGTAAACGAAAACATGAACACAGCAGCAAATCTTGAGCCATATTCAAATGAGAGGAGAGAGAAAGGAAAAAATAAAGAACTAAATGGCATGTTAAAAAATATAGTAGGTAAGGGATAAAGGAACGTGAAGTTTCTATGTGTGTGTTGCCATTTAAATAGGGTTATTAAGCAATTCCTCACTGTGCAAATGTCATATAAGCAAAGACTTGAAGGAGGGGAAGGAATGAGCCCATGTAGGTACATGGGGGACAAACATTCTAGACACAGAGAAGAGCAAGTGGGAAGACCCCCAAAAGGCCTTTGGGGAGCAGAAAGGGGGACAATGTGGCTGAAAGCAAGGTGAGTGATGGTGAGAACGTAAGGAGTATAAGGTCATGAAGCTGACAGGTTTCATGTAGGGCTTATAGATTAATGATAGGACGATGGTTTTTACCTGGAGATGGAGGCCCACTGGAGGCCTCAGAAGGGAAGATTGAGATTACATGACCTATTTTATCATCTGAATAATTCTACAAGGCAACCAGGTACCTCCGGAATACTACCTTTATGTACATGTCACAGTGTTGTGTTTACTGCATCTTTCTAGGCTCTTCAGGAAACCCACTGGAAAATGATGGGAAATCATGTTGACTAAAAGAGTAAGGGAGATTAATTTATCTGACTAGGCTTACCATGGAGCCCAGCAGTGAGCAAACTAGGAGGGCATATAAGCAGCTGTTGTGGTGGTACAGGGAGAATTTTATATTGGAGTTCTGTGAATCTCCCAATAGGTAGGGACAGCTCTATGCCCCCATCCAGCAGGAAGCAGATACAGAAGAACAGACCTCCTGTGCCTCAACTTCCTACAGAGATTTTATGGGGATCACGTCTCTCAAGGGAAAAATAAGGCAGGCAGCGATAGGCATCTGGTCTCTGCATTCCTGCACATCCAACATAACCCACAGAATGCGACCACCCAAAAGACCTCTCTCTCCACCCAAAACTTCCTTTTTTCACTATAATTATCTACCCCTATGAGGAAACAAATGGGTACAAAATACCCAACTAGATTAACCGGTCACTCACACCTGCGCAGTGAAGCCCACAATGACCTTCATTTCACCTGGGCCTCATACCATGCATATACCTGGAAGTTCATTAATATTATAACTGACTGAATTCTGGAAAGGAACATGCGCAGTCTTAAAAGATGAGGCAAGGGCCCCTTGTCAATCACCGGTGTCAATCAAGTAGTCCCACTCCTGGAAAGGATCAGTCCATTCTAGAGAAAAAAAAGGGATAAAAACTCCAAGTCCTCATCAATCAGAGTCTTTGAGGCTTTGAGCCTTGCTTTTGCTCAGGGGCCCGTTCCAAACCCTTTGGAGTGTGCTTTTCTTTTAAAATAATGGGCCCTTGGGCCATTCTCTACTGCTCAAGTCTGCTCCTATTTCTTTGGAGTATACTATCTCTTCTAATAAACTACTCTTTCACCACTTTATTTCTGTATCTTGTTCAATTCTTTGCTGGAGATGCCGAGAACCTGGACATCATGCTGAGAAGGACCCACTCTCCATTAACAATCTGAGCTTCATTCTCTTTGTCTTTAATTAAGCACAATAATTTCTATTTCCCTTGTTGTTAAAATGGTTAAGTTAATATACGCAGATTATAGTGGTCTGTAAAGTAATATGCACTTGTATGGCATTATTTGCAATGATGATAATAATATTAGTCATAAATATTAATTATTTTAACCATACAGTAGCTCGCCCATTTTCCTCTTGACATAAACTAAAATTCCAACCATATAGTAAATTGTGTTTCCTTTCCTCATTTTCTTATTTTTCATAACCAATGCCAGCCCCACCACATTTGAAATCATCATCCTTCATGTTTTACAAGCTAGACATGTGGGCCTGTTTCATAAAGACAAAGGTAAAATTAAAATCTACCACTTTACTTTCAGACCTGCAAAGGCTTAATAGGGTTGCATAACATTCACTCCTTTTTTATAAGAGAAAAATCATGCTGAACAAAATTACATTACTCTCCCTGCATATTGCCCACAGAATGGGCTGTCAGACACATTAATCACTCTGAGAAATGCATATTTCAAAGAGCTCTGTTAGAGTAGACTAAGTTTCATTTTTTAAGAGTAAATGAGGGAGCAGTTTTTCGCCTGCTTAAGCTGAAGTATTTGAATTTCAATTGACATTATCCTTTTGAGTTTTAGTTTCCTCACAAGAAAAAGTGGCTTCTTAAAGTGGATTCTCTTGTTGTTAAATTTACTTACCAGTCAAGAGGATACTCTGGAAACACAGCATTGAAAGTGATTATTTGATTATTTAGACTGCTATACAGAAAAGTTTACATCATGAAAGCCCATGGTATTGTACTCCAAAGAAGAGACATACACAGTCATTTCCTACAATAATAAAAGTACTGATTGGTGGATTCGAAGAACAGTAAACCACTGGATTAACCCCAACCCTCTGAGCTGACTTAACAGAAGTAAGAAAATTGTTAGAAACAAGCCCACTTCAAAATCTTGTCTCAAAAGCTGGCCTTTGGAAACCTCCTGGCATGCCTATTTGCTCAGCCCTATCTTCTAAAACTCCAGGCTGGGACAACTGAAAGGCATCTCAGATGGTACTTATCCCAAGGCTCTCATGTCACAGATGTAGGAGCTGAAAGTACAATTTGCCTAAGATCTAGGGAAAATAATGGTAGAATAGTGGACCCAAACCAGGTTGCTGATATCTCATTTTCACTGCTTCCAGTGTGTTTCCTGTGATTACTAACATCTGACTGATAACAGAAGTTTCTTCAAGATTCTACAGTCAGCAAAGGGTGATTGGCACACTAAAATGAATGAAAGAAAGAAAACAAGCAAGAAAGTGAGAGAGAGAGCGAGCTAATAAAAGTTGTTTCTTTTGGCTTCCTCATCTTATATATAGGTGCACTGTGATTCCCTCTTTCCTGGATCTACTATCTCCACCACTAAACCAATAATCCCCAGCACTGGCTGCTTAGAATTACCATTTGTGAAACTAAATAAAATGACAGATACCAGTGCTCTGCCTAGACCTAATGAAAAAGACTCTCCCGAGGAAAGGCCTAGTTGTGTTTAATTCTAACAAAGTGATTCTGATGTGTGGTAAAGATGGAGATCTATAACATTAGATATAGTTCCTTGGGAAGCAGGAATAATTTCTTCACCTTACAACCCAATGCCCTGCAGGAAGTAGGCCTGAGTAAATTTTTTATATATGAATGAGTACATGAATTGTTCTCGAATCACACAACAGCAAGGAGCCACAGGAAAGATTTAGACTTAGGAAATAACATTTTTAAAACGTCATTGAGAAATAAAATAAAACAAAAGACAGTTAAAAATGGAAAATATATATAAACTGAAAAAACTCAGCTTATCAACTGGGAGGAATAATAAAAATCACTTAGTTTATACCCACAGTTTTGATATGAAGAAAATGAGACCTGGAGAGACTAAGCAACACTCCCACGGCCTCTAAGTTAGTTAGAGAATTGTGACTAGAAATTAGGTGTCCTGATTCCTAGCTCTTACGAGAAGACTGAAACTGAAATGATGTAGGGTCGTCGACCAGTGGCTGTCAAGGTTGATCTCAGGACAACTGGCATCGGCATCATCTGGAATCTTGTTAAAAACACACAATTTTAGGCCCTACAGCAGACCTACTGACTCAGAAACTCCATGGATGCTGCCCAGAGATTTGTTTAACAGGTGATTCTGAAGGACTCTTATGTTTGCGGCCACTGATCTAGTCAAACGAATTTACCCTTACCGATCTATTTTAGAAAGTCATTCTTTATATATTCATGCAAATGTGCTGTAACATAAAGCCATTGCCCAGTTTTATTTTAAGAACTACCCAAAGTACTATATAATATCTTTGAGAGGAGGTGAGTAGAAATGAACTTAAGACCAAATATCCTAATGTATTGCCTCATTTAAAATTTATTTTTTCCCTTTTGGAAACTTTTGGAACTTCTGTTTACATGTTTCAATGACATTGCCAAAAACTCTACCATATTTTTCCCCTCTCATTTTTTTCATACATATGTCATCAAGCTCAAACCGGTATAGTTAGCTATTGCTTAAGTGACATGAGTTTTCCAGTATGATCTCAACAACCTCCCTTCCCCCACCTTTTATCTCTGTGCTCAACTTCTAGCATAGTGATTGGTATCATGGGCTATTGAAGCAGGAATTATTGGGTTTGAATTCTAGCCATAACACTTATTAGCTGTGTGACTAGAAAATTACCTAACCTTTAAATGTCTTAATATCAACAGATGTTAAAAAAATACTTGATATATAGTACAATTTAATATATTTTATCTGATTCTACATTAGGAAATGCAGAATTTTCACTGCTCAAAATAGGGCTTGGCAATAACTCTGTATAGAGCCAATTGGGTACTGTTGAATAACTATGATGTACACCTGAAACTAATATAATATTGTATGTTAGCTATATTTTAATAAACATCTTTTAAAAAGGGCTCTCTTGTGATTATTATACTTTCTCTTGTCAAAGAAGGCATACTCCACTCCTCCACTGTACAAATATACTTTCTTCTAGGCTATTTCAGTCATGCATCCCTCAGCCATCAATTACATCCATCAATGATATCTGTCACTCCTCCAAAATTAATACAATTACATTGCTGTCATTGTTACCATTACACTTAATCCTTAATTCCACTTTTTCTGAATATTTGTAGATCCATATTATTTTAATTTCCCAGTAACCCTGGAACAAAGATCTCCCTAAGTCTAATTTGAAAGTTTAAAATTATACTTCTCAATTGGTTAATGAATTTAACACCAGCTAAATACATAGATAAAAATTATAGTATCTAAGATACTGGTTTTAAAATAAAGCTGTGTAGATGTGTTTTTTACAGTCTAGGAAATATATATATATACCTTTTCGGGACAATCTAACAATCATATTATGGAGTTTATCTCAGGAATGCAAAATTGGAACAACAGTCAAAAATCAGTCATTGGAACTCATCATATCAACAAGCTAAAGAAAACAAAAAGTGATAATCTCAAAAGATGCAGAAAAAGCCTTTGACAAAATTCAACATGTATTCATGACAACTTTCAAAAATTAACAATAGAAAGGAATTTCCTTGACATGATGAAAGGCATTTACAAACAAATAAGTTATAGCATCATATTTAAAGATAAAAGACTGAATGATTTTCCCCTCTGATTTATAACAAGCAAGGAGATTTTCTTTCAACACACCTGTGCATCATTGTACAAAAAGGATCTAGCTAGGACAATCAGGCAGAAAACATATGAATAAAAGTTATCTAGTTTGGAAAAAAAGAAGTAATATTGTTTTTATTTGCAAGCAACATAATCATCAAACAAGAAAATCCTAAAGAATCTACCGAAATTATAAGAAAGAAGAAATGATTTTTGTGAGGTCACAGGATAAAAGATTAATATACACAATCCATTATATTTCTATATATTAGGAGTAAAAACTAGAAGTTGTAATTTAAAAAGATCTATTTATTATTTCACCAAAACCAGGAAATATTTAGGCATAAATCTTAGAACACCTGTGTAAAGTGTACATAGTGAAGCTACAAAATACTGATGAAAGAAAATCATAACTGGTGAGATATATATTATGTCTGTAGTTTAGAAGACTCAATGTTGTTAAATAAAAAGTTACTCCAAACTGAGCAATTTCAATAAAAAATGTCAGCAAGATTTTTGTATAGAAATCAATAAGCCAGTTTTAAAACTCAAAACAAAACAAAACAACAAAAAACAAAGATATTAGAGCAGCTTAAATTAAAAAAAACAGAAAAATAAATTTGGAAGACAAAAATTACCTGAAGACGTATGTATACCTGTATGTGTAGTTTTATAATAAAATTGCAAAAATATAAATGTAACAGAAGAGACACTAGATATAGACCGAAAAACGTATATCTGGCCAAACAATTATCAATAAAGTTGAAAGAAAAAAATAGTATTTTTAGCAAATAAAGTTCTATAAAACAAAACAAAACTTGTTCCTACTTCACACCATATATAAAAATTAACTCAAAATTAATTGTAGATCTACATGTAAAATCTAAAATTATAACACTTCAAGAATTAAACATAGTAGAAAATTGTTATTTTCTTAGGTTAAATAAAGATGTCTTAGGTATAACAGGAAAAGCACGATCCATAGAAAGAAAACAAACTTCATCAAAATTAAGAACCACTACATTTCAAGGGTAACTTAAGAAAGTGAAAAACAGAGCCATGGACTAGGAAAAATATTTTTAAATAACTTATGTAATAAAGTAGTTGCATCAAAAATGTATAACAATTCTCAAAACTGCAAAAAAATCATGAAGGACTATGATTTTTCCCTTTTCTTTTTTTTTTTTTTCACTTTGCATTTCGCTTTTAATAGTTTCAATTGCTACATTTTCAAGTTTACAAATATTTGCTTTTACATTGTCTAATCTGATGTCAATTACATCCAGTGTCTTTATCAGTTTGGATACTGAAGGTTTTCAATTCTAAAAGTTTGATTTTAACCTTTTTTATAATTTTCATGTATCTATCATCTTCTTTGTTCTACTTCTTGAACATATGGAATACAATTAAAAATATTATTCTATACATTTGCCTAGTAATTCAATATTATTATTATTATTATTATTATTATTATTATATTGTTTGAGTTTTGCTCTTTATTACAGATTTGATTTACCTGCTTTTTTGCTTGCTAGACTTTGGGAATTTTACTTTGTTGGATTTTCTATATTTTTCACTTCCTTTAATTACTCTGGTATATTTTTCTAGGATGCAGTGTCATTACTTGGAAACAGGTTAATTCCTCTAAACTTTCTTTTTCCTTCCGTTGACCAAGACACAGACAGCCTTTTTTCTAGGGCTCATTTTACCCCTACTGAATATAATTCCAAGTAATCTACTATAAACCCCATGAACTATGAGGTTTTCTTCTTTGGTGATTGGAAACAGACTAGTCCTTAGCCTATGTGAGCTTTAAGAATTATTTTCTCTACCAAAATTAACTTAAAATTGAGGAAAATGTAAATATAAGAGCTAAATTCATAAAACTCTTAGAAGAAAACATAGGGGGTTAACCATCATGATCTTAGATTTGGCAATGGATTTTTAGATATGACACCAAAACCTAGTAAGAGAAAGAAAATTAAATAAATTGCACTTCAAAATGTAAAACTTCTGTACATTAAAGGACATGTTAATAAAGTGAAAAGATAACATATAGAATGAAAGAAAATTTTTGCAAATCATATATCTGTTAAGAATCTAGTAGCCAGAGTGTATAAAGAACTCTTGCAACTTAAAAACACAAAAGACAACTCAATTAAAAATGGGCAAAGGTTTGAATAAACATTTTTTACATAAGGTATACAAACTGGTAACAAGAACATAAAAAGATGCTCTCCATTATTAGTTATTAGCAAAATGAAAAAGAAAATCACAAGAAGTACTACTTCATACCCACTATGATGGTTATTAAAAAAAAGAAGTATAACAAGTGCTGGTGAGGATATGGAGAAATTGAAATCGTAGTACGTTGCTGATAGGAATATTAAAGAGTTTACCCACTGTAGAAAATAGTTTGCCAGCCTCTCAAAAAGTAAAACAGAATTACCGAATGACCCAACAATTCCACTCCTCAGTATATATCCATAAGAACACAATGTGGGTACTTAAACAAGTACATGAATACACGTTATCGCAGCACCATTCAAAATGAAAAGGTGAAAGCAGCTCAAATGTCCATCTACAAATGAACAAATGAACAAATTGTACACACACACACACACACACACACACAGGAATGTTATTCAACCATCAAAAGGAAAGAAGAAGTACTGAAACATGCTAGAACATGGATGAACCTGTAAAACATTATAAACGAAAAAAGCCAGATACAAAGGGTCACATATTGTGTGACTCCACTTATATGAAATATCTAGAATAGGTAAATCCATAGGAATAGGAATTATATTGATAGAGCTGGGGGCAAGGGAGAACAGCGGGCAACAGCTTAATGGGTACAGAGATTCCTTTTGGGGTGATGAAAGTGTTTAGTAACTAGATAGAGGTGGTGATTGTGCAAGGTTGTGAATATATTAAATGATATTGAATAGTTCCCTCATATAATTTTTTATGTGAATTTCAGCTTAACAATAATAATAACAATAATAAATAGAGAATCATCTCCTCTAATGCTTTTAGAGAGTACCAAAGTTCTCTCCCCAACTTTGGTTATTTCTTTACATGAATGCACTGATAAGTATTCAGTTGAAGACTCAAGGATGAATCTCTGCAGATCTCTCTTCTGTTGTCCTCATGTGAGCTCTATCTGCCTTGCCCCCCCGCCCCCCTCACAACTCTTAAGTCTGTCTCTTTAAATCAGGGATTTCTCCGGCCTCCACCTGGTTTCCTAATACCTATGCTTTAGCTTGAAAATACGCTACAGAATAAACTGTAACAATCTTGGGTTCATCTCATTTATCTCCTCTGAGTCAGGAATCATTGTCCTGCATTGCCCAATGTTCAATGTCTGAAAACCATTGTTTCATGGATGCTGTCTAGATTTTAGTTGTTTTGGGATGATGAATCCAGTGTCTTTTATCTATTGTGGCCATAAGTGCAAGTCAACATTTACCTTTTACTGAAGTGTTTCTCAGCCTAGATATTACATATGAAATCTCAAGTGTTCATTTTATAAACACATATGCATGCACTTGTGCACATACACAGATGTTTCTCTCTTTAGAAGATATAAGTGTACTATGTAAATGTGAGAAACATGAATCTAAGTCTTCCTTAAGTTAGAAAAGCATACATGCATATGCTCACTATGGCACTTCAAATTGCATTGTATTCACTATAGCAACAGGAATTTCAGCACCGTAAGGCTTTTATCTCAGTGAGTACTATCACCAACACTTAAAGTTCAAAGGATGTTCTCTAATTAGATTCCACTGCCAAGAGTGGAAGCAAATAGAAACCTGTCCATGCAATACACTGGCACAGCTTTTAATCCCGATGGGTTGATGAAGCCCATAGGTTCTTTAGTATTCTAAGGGAATTAGACTGCCAAGGACAAATTTTTTTTAACAATATATCTTGACTAGGAACAGCCACTGATAGTACAGGAAACACATAGTATTAAGGGAAAGGATATCAACTTAAAAAGGAAAAGTATGTTCACCAAGACAACATAAATCGGATTAACTGATTCTGCCCAGTGGGTAGACTGTCAACCATTCTTCCTCAGTTACAGGGCCATACAAACCTATATTTTAACTTTCTTAAAAATTATTTTATAAGCAATTGATTTTAAAGTATTGCATTTAACATGCAGAATGGTATGCCATTCCTAGAAGTATGGTCTGTGGTTGTGTTATTCTTATTCTCAGAATTATTTGCTGGGTAATTTGAATACGTTTTTTTCCTTTGTGCTTCTAGAGCAATTTTTAGGAAAAATAATTATCAACCAACCAGTTTCAGAGCACAATTGCAATGGTGACCTTTTATGAATTTATCCCATGTAGGCAGCCGCCTCTGTTTCCTCTGTAGCACCACTCCCTGCCATGCACACACACACTCTCCCTCACTGTCATAAGGGAACAAAGAAATCACAACTGCATATGAGTCTGCTGAGAATTACTCTTCCTAAACACCTGTGTTCTTTCATGTATTTTTGGCTTTGTGATTTCTTTGTCCCTACCTAGATGACATGCCATACTTTCTCCATTTTAATTAAACTTATTTATTTTTCAAGATCTGTTATAAGTGCCATCTTCTAAATGGAATCCTCTCCAATTTTCCTAGTAAAGTAACACAGCCTTTTCTAAACCACTCCACCAGAGAGATCATTTTGCTGCATACAGATTTCATTCAGGCATTTGTCCCCTCACTGTCTTCTGAGCTTCTGGAAGTCTGAGCCTTGTTTATGTTAAAACAACTTTGGATGTGCATAATAAACCTTTGAGAAATAATCGCTGGAGGAAAGAAAAGGAGGCAAGGAGCAAGGGAGATAAAGAAAAAGTAAATGAATGAATACTTTGCTGTAGGCATTAGGCGATAGAGACAACCTCATTTTATTGTGCTTAGGTTCATTTAACTTTGTTGTGCTTTGCAGATATTGTTTTTTGTTTGTTTCTTTGTTTTCAAATTGAAGTTTGTGGCAACTCTGCATTGAGCATTGAGCAAGTCTATTGGCACCATTTTACAACATGTTATACTGAATATTTTAATCCCACTGTTGAGACATACCTCTCAGAAAAAAAAAAAACAAAAAAAAAAACTTTCAAAACATTACTGCTCATTGACAATGCACCTGGTGACTCAAGAGCTCTGATGGAGATGTACAATGAGATTAATGTTTTCATGCCTGCTAACACCATATCCATTCTGTGGCCCATGGATGAAGGAATAATTTCAATTTTTAGGTCTTTTATTTAAGAAACATATTTTGTAAGGCTAGAGCTGCCATAGATAGTAATTCTTCTGATGGATCTGCACAAAGTAAATCGAAAAACTTCTGGAAAGGACTCACCATTTTAGATGTCATTACGAACATTCACGACTCCTGGAAAGAGGTCAAAATATCAAAATTAATAGAAGTTTGTAGAAAGTTGATGCAAGCCCTCATGGATGACTTTTAGATGTCTAAGGCTTCAATGAAGTACTTCAGAGGAAGTAACTGCAACTGTGGTAGAAATTGCAAGAGAACTAGAATTAGAACTGGAGCATGAAGCTGTGACTGAACTGTTGCAATCTCATGACAACACTTTAACAGATGAGGAGTTGCTTCTTATGGATGAGCAATGAACCTGGTTTCTTGAGATGAAATCTACTCCTAGTGAAGATGCTGTAAAGACTGTTAATATTACATTTGATAAATATAAATTTAAATTGACAAAACAGTGACAATGTTTGAAAGGATTGACTCCAATTTTGAAGGAAGTTCTACTGTGGGTAAAATGCTATCACACAGCATTGCATGATACAGAGAAACGATTCATGAAAGGAAGAGTCAATTGATTCAGCAAATTTTATTGTCTTATTTTAGGTAATTGCCACAGCTATCCCAACCTTCAGAAGAGACCATCCATATTAGTCAGTATCCATCAATATCAAGGCAAAACTCTACAAGCAAAAAGATTCTGACTCACTGAAGACTCAGATAATAGTTAGCATTTTTAGCAATAAAGCATTTTTAATTAAGGTATGTACATTGTTTTCTAAACATAATGCTATTGCACACATAGAAGACTACAATATAGTGTAAACATAACTTTTATATGCCCTGGGAAACCAAAAAATTCATGTGACTCACTTTATTGCAATATTGACCTTATTGCAGTGGTCTGGAACCAAACTCACAATATATCCAGGGTATTCCTGAACAAACATAAGAGGGTATTCTAATCTGATACTTGCATAATTGGACCACACAGATCATCAAATTTTGGTCACAACATCAGAATTAACATAACCTTGATAATCTCATGTAATTCAGGGAATTGAGAACTTTAAATAGCAGGGCAAATCCTATTCTAAGACAGTCTGATAATGATTTTAAATCAGTGCCATAAAACCTGAATATGTGGGATAAATATACATGGAATGTTTTACTCTGGAAGAAGTATCATCTAAAGAGTCAGAACGACTGATAACTTTGGTAATCTCTCCATTGATTATTTCTATGTTGGTGATTGTAATGTTAAATAAAAAATACATAATTCTCTTACTGGGTACCAAGGAGAGATGGGAAGATCATAGATGACACTGAAAGTAGTTTACAATCTAGTTGAGGTGATAATACATACTGTCTTAGAGAATGATTTTAAATAAATTTCCAACTTGACATAGAAAGCAGAAAGCAAGACTTTATTTTTAGCTTTAAACAATTTATGTCTAACTTGGTGAATCACGAGGAAATAATATCCTTTCACGGGACTCATTGACAACAAAGAGAGTTAAGAACCCTTCAGTGACAATGTTTATGCACAAGAGTATATTATCATGATTGAAATGAAATGCAAAAATATTAAGAGAATGTTAGTAAAGAAGAAATTGAGCTATGGAGGCTAAATTAATAAAGAAATTCTAAAGGGCTGGATGGCATACAGAAACACAATCCCAGAATTGTGGTTGTGACTGTATTCTAATAGCTAGTAGTCATTGATAGGCATGACAGTTATTTCACAATAAAGCAAAAAAGTTTGTGCACTCAAGAGAGAAGCTACCAGACTATTCACAAAATATGAAGAAAAGTCGCCATGTACTTAAAAATGACCATTCATCAGATGATGGTGTTTTCATATTATTAATTGCATTATATCTGAAGTTAGGATCAAATTAACTTTTGCAATAGCTTTGCCCTTAAATATTGAAATAAACACTTTCTATATTTTAAGAAATACTTGTCTTCATGTTTGAAAACATGCCAGTGTTTCTCAAAGCAACTCCAATTCAAATCTTGATGTTGCAGTAAAGTAATAATTGCCTTGGATGATGCTGTGATTCTTCTCAAAAATTTTAGATATTTAAGAGCAATGATGACTTATTGTAATGCAGTATTAAATTAACTAGTTTTGCTAAAAAGGAAGTGATATCTAATGTTTATCTCACTAAACATTTAATTATTTTTTATACATTTAAAATAATCTCTTTTTGATCAGGTTCCATGATAGACCATGGTAACTGAGATCCATCATAGACCATGGTAACTGAGATGATTTAATTTGCTATTTTGAGGCTAATATGGCACAAAGTTGCAGGTTTTTATGTAGCAGTGTTTTTCTTGGCCTTAAAAACAAAAAGAAAATCTAGAGATTTAGATCTCAATTTATATAACAATTAAATTTAAAGCAGTTGACATTGAAGCACACTCATTCATGCATCTGTTGTTCACAAGGTAACTATATTTACTTAACTCAAATTCAGCATTTGTGGGTAAAAATTTAACTAGAATTGAATTTCTTCCCCTCACCCACTTACTCCATTTTCTCAAGTATTTTCATTTTTGAACAAAACTCGTTTTATTAAATCCTGATCTTTACTGAATTCTTAAGCAAAATAAGAAGGCTCATTTTAGGAAATCACCAGAGCCTTCTTTTTAATCTTTTGTTCTGGGACAGAATAATGACATATTACTAGAGATAACAACTAGGAAAATAAATCATAGCAATTATCTGAATCATTCTTTTTCGTAAAATTAACAAACCTATGAAATGGTAATCTTTGAACACTCATACATTTCAAAGAAAGTGTGAAATAGTTTTTTTCTTAGTCTATTGTTGTAAAAGTTTCTCTCAGTACAATTTAATCAATTTTCCATACTAAGAATAAAAAAGAAAGTTTTTATTAAGAAAGAGCTCAATTTTCACTGAATTCTACATAATTTGTAACTAGATTCAGTAAAAAAATAAAAATTACTATTATAATTCAAAAATAATGACTCAAATTTGTAAAATATAATGCTATCTTTAAAAAATCGTTATTGGAAAATGAGAATGATTATAGTCTAGTTACAAGGTAAATGGTTACGCCATCCATGAATACCTGTTTCTATTATTACTGATGACCAATTATATGAATCTGACATAAGCATATTATTTTATTTATTTTATACAGTTGTTTTCTGACCAGTCTTTTCAATCTGTAGGTGAAATCAATTATAATTTCTGTAGTGGGATGTTTCAATAATATTCTGAGAAATTCAGATATTTCTGAGCTTTCAAGATTGTTGAGGTGTTTGGACAGTAATTTCTTGAAATGGCACTGTTTAATTTGAGAGGATGTTTCCTGAGCAAAGAATTTTAAAATCTAATAATGGCTTATCCACGAGAGGGGAAGTGAAATGGTGAGTACATCATAATTTTTGTCAATAGTACTCATTTCCTAACCTAGCTGTTATAAAATTCATATCCACTGAGTGGACAGAATCTTTTTCATTAGACTTTGTCTCACATTCAAGACAAAGTATCACTGCATTGGAGTTTCTCTAACAGATTGTGACACACAAGGCAGACACTCAATATCTGTCATTTTGTATTTTGCAAAAATTTGAAATTCTAACTGTTTGGGGGCATCAAACAGCTCATATATGCTTTGCATGAAAGAAAAACTCACAAACAGTTGCAGAAAATATTCAGGATTTATCATGTCTGGAAAAGCAGTAACAACCATATGAAAGGACATTGCTAAAACCTTTATTGTTAGGACATGAAAGAGAACCACAGAAAGACACTTGATCCCAAGGTTAATATATCATCAATTCAAGGGGTGTCATGGATACTGAAATCTATGTAAATGATGTCCTGGGTGCTCATGTGAGACTTCCACTGGGAACTCCCTAAGTTCTTGAAACAAGAGAGGATCTATGCAGAGGAGTGGAGTTCTTATGAGAGTATGTGGAAATAAAAAGAAAGATTCCAGTTACACTCCAAATAGCAGATGCTTTCCATGACATTTTCATCCTAAGCTTCAGAAACCTTTCCCCATGGAGTTCATTTTGCATTTTTTAATGCCTGAAGGTAGAACTACAGATGTGGGGTAAAGCAAACCTCTTGGGCTGTATTTGTAATACATTCAGCTTTTCCAGTACAGCAAAAAGGGACTGGAGCTGAGGTTAAGACAAAATGCCGGAGTTTCATTTCTGACTGTTACAAATTCTTCACTGCCCTGGTAAATTCCTGTGGCCATATCTGTGTGTCCATTTTTTTATCCTCTATAACATGTGGAATTACAGTATAATGTCACTGTAAAATACTTTTGAGATAGTAAATGAAATCACTATAAGTATTAAAACATGTCATAAAATGAATGCCATTTTCCATTTAAAAGGTCCACTTTTCAGACACTAGTTGGGATATTATAAATACATGACCTATATCACAATTTTCATTCTGTGACTTCTGAACAAGGTAATGATCTTATAATTCATGTAAAAGGAAGTTAGGAGTCATTTTTATTTCCACAGTATTCTATGTACTACCTTCTAACTATGGACTTCATCAATAGCTGCTGATTCAAGAAAAAATCTTCCCATTCTTTTAATGTAATATTTAATTAAATCAGCGTTCATACATTCATAACAATACACTTAAGATTATGTTCTGTTACAAGATGGGATTCTTGACTTGTTACATTTCCTCTTCAATATATCTAATTAAAATTGAACCAGGAAAGTTCATCTTATCTCAGATCTGAAGTGTACAAAGTAAAAAGCTTGGATCAAAATTGTTTGAGACTAAAATACTACTTCCTGGTTCACAAACACCTTGCTGTACGATCATAGAAACACTCACTTCCTCTTAACATTTTACTTCTTCAACCTTTTAAATCAGCAATGCAGTGCTTTTCACATCTACTTAAAAAAAAACATTATTTACTCTCACTTCCAACCATGATAATGGAATTTTTAAGAGAGTAATCCTATCACTGAGAAAAACTATAAAGGGTGAATAAAATACATAAAACAACTGTTTAAAGACAAGAAAGCAACCAAGACAGGCAAGCAAAGGGAAGTATACCAGCTGAGACCACATTCACTTCTGGTTTTGCCGCAGGAAATTTGCCAATCACTTTATAAGGAAACGAAAGCTGTAGTAGCCTGGAGATTTGGGCAGTCAAATGCAAAAGAAAGACAGTCTGGAGTTCAAAGCTCATAGGGTGACAAAAATTTAAGGGGCAAAATCACCAAAGGCAGGGAACCAAGAAGAAGTGAGCCTGGAATTCAAAGGTAATTTTCCCCTTTTAGACATTGTTCAATTTTTACACTCTGGGTACAAGCTGAGACTCCTAAAAAGAAGGCGAAAAACTGTATCCGAGGAGCTCAAAAGCTGGGATAATATTTTGGCAGCCTTGCTACTAACAAATTAGAATTCCACACTGGCCATGGAGGTAAAAAGAAATAAAGAGACAAATCAAGGAAGGGAGGGAGGGAGGGAGGGAGGGAGGGAGGGAGGGAGGGAGGGAGGAAGGAAGGAAGAAACTTGCTATTTTTTATGCTTAATTTCACATTCAAAGGTTCTAAAAGAAATAAAATATTCTTCTTGACACAGAAAAGCAGAATTTCTCTTAGGAAGAAATGATCTCTGATCTTTCAAGTGTCAGGTGCCCCCAAGTAGTACACTGTCAATATTGGATTTACCAAAACTAATTTTAAATTTTAAAATGTCATTTCAATTTACCTTCTCTCAACTCAAAATTATGTGCAGAAAAAGACATTTTGTTTGCCTAAGGAACAGGTCACTGGAACCTTGCAAAGTCCCTCTGAAAGGTGAAAATTGTTTTATATCAGGGGAATCCAATATTTATTTGAGCCAGCAGAGTGGTTTGGTGCAAAACAATGAAATATTTTGCTCAAATATGTTAAATAAAGAAGAGAAATAACATAGACATATGGGACTCTGAACTTTCTAGTTAAGGATGTGGCTTTTACAGGTATTACTTTATTTCTTACAGGTAGTTTTTCTCTTACATCAAGTCAGTAACTAATCAATGCCCTATATGCATAACACAGCTTTGTTGTACATTAAGCCACGTGAACTTATGCTCCCCCAAAAGTATTTTTGTTGACATTTTCCCCCTAAATTTTTGATGCGGAAAACCATTTTTAGTGTATCAAGTTTGAAATTATGAATACTGTTAGGCCATATTTAGGCCAGGAGCAGAAACGGTCTTATTTTAAAAGCCATCTTGTCATGCTTTGTACCTTGTACCTGCTGGCTTGTATTTGCCTTAGGTCTGGAGAAGCCACCTAGAATGTAGAAACCATCTTATCCTAAAAGCCATCTTGTCTGGCTTTATACTTTGTACCTGTGTTTTGTGTTTGTCTGCTAGGGGCTTATGATCAGCAGACTTGGGCCATCCAGACAGCATCCTAGGGCCCAGGATGTGGAACCAGAGGGCTTGGTCATGCCCCAAAATCCTTTGTTGCAAGAGCTAACACAACAAAAAACCCCTGAAGCATTGAAGGGGGAACAACTTCTTTTACCCCCTCCTATAAAATTCCATACTCCTTTTTGTTTTGGGAGGTTATGGTCTTTTCTAGCCTGACCTCCTGCAGCTCAAACATGCCAAATAAATTCTAATAGACCATCCAACCGTGCCTAACAAATAGCTTATTTCACTCTAAATAATTTTATGACGGAAAAGGACCTTAGAAATCAACTCGTTCCATCCCCTTGTTTTGTATATTAGAAAAATGATGTGAGCTAGGTGAGCTAAGTTGATGAAGCTCACATAACTTTTTCATGCTAAAGCTAGAACCTGATTTTTTAACCACTTTTTTTTTTTTTTGCTTTCTCCAATAAGCTATTGCACAACTAGCATAAAATCAGCATCAAAACAGGGCGAGTCTATTCACTCTGAGCTTTTTCTTCCAGAGCTATTCTCCCACGTTGAAGTTCCACATGCAATTCTGCATTAAGAACTACAACATCAATGAATAGTTCCTTTTCTAACAGTAAGTCTAAAAGCCATTGATTTGAGTAAGAGCTGAAGGATTTCAGAAGAGAAAGCTTGTATATGGCTCCTGACAATTAGGAGTAGCTTGACAGAACAGAAGTCAGAGGAGTGGGGAACTTTGTTAAGAGCAGGTTTAGGAGGTCTTTAATGCAAGGTCCAATCACACGGACCTTTTTTTTTTTTCAGTTCTCATGAGAAGAGTTTACTTACTTTTAATAATAATGATGGAAAGGAGTTACATTAAAGTATTTATCTCCATGTTATGCAATTATAAGCAGTTTTTCCACTTCTTTTCAGTTTGATGTTTTACTTGAAAAATTAATAAACTTTCCATTTTTATAATCTGATAATCATTGTCATAACAAAGGAAACAGTGATCAAGTTGAATAGTCACCTGTGAAGAAAGAACTAGCTCAGAAAATGTAAGCCATTTAAACACACTGCATAGTAAATCCACTGTCACCACATATGCAGAGCATTGGCAATGACATTTGAAGTGGTCATCCCAACATTGCAGCCCCAGCCGAGTCTTATCCTTTCTGGAAAGAGATGCAGGCACTTCCAGGTAGAAGCAGTCCGGCAGGGGCTGCCCTCCCGGCTCCTAAAGTCCCTACTGTTTCCCACTGTTTCCGTGGAGTCTGAGAATATGTTTCTCCATGCCCTGCTTCAGGGCAGGATGAGAGGCCATGCAGGCAGCACAGGAAGGGACTGGAAACATAAGGATTCTTTGTTTCTCTAGAAAGAAAAAAAACAAACTAATTTAGATAAAGTAGGGGATGAAAACATTGGCAAGAATAAAGTGTAACTCTGAAGTTATAACCACAACGCAAACACAGGAAGATATGTATGGGATGCCAGGCCTGGGCTGTTTGATGCTCGTTTTCTGTGCAACTGAAGCATGCTGGATGTTGGTTTCTTCTTCCTCACAGTGTAAGGGTGACAAACACTCCCATACCTTTGGTGGGATCCTCATGTCAGTGCTGGAGAGAGATGGGTCAGGAGGCGGTCCCATGCTCCTGCAAGAAGTTAAATTCCTCTGCCCACCCTCAAACAAACAAAACCAGGGCCTGCAGATCACAGAGACTCTCCAATTGAGAGCCAGGTTCCAGCCTTTCCTGGAGTGGCATTCTGAGCCCACAAAATGGGACTCCCCAACCCTCACCAGGCTGCCGGATGGCTGAGCCCCTGGGTCTGTACCTGCAAAACATCATTGCAGCATCTAAGGGTCGCCTGGACTGTTGGGGAAGTAGAGGTGGTGGGGCTACATCATGCCTGGAGCACCCACCTCACCTGTGTGCACCTCCCGTCCCCTGGTGTCAGGTGGTGCCTCGCAAGGCCACATCTGCATCTTAGTAACAACATCTTCATTCACAAGTCCCCCCACCCCACCCCACCGCCACCTGAGAGATGCAATGCACGAAGAGGGTGCCAGTCAAGGGGACCTGGGCCAAATCCTGAGCAGGGCGTGTGGTTTACAGATAGATGGACTGAGTGGTGGACAGCTGAGTCAGGCAGAGGCAGGGTCCCAAGAGCATCATCCACATGCTCACACATCCTTCATGAGAAGTTGTTGGTGGGTGTCCTCCTTGATGCTCTGAAGCAGGTGGACCTCCCACTGCATTATACCCTCTATCACAGCAGCCATTTTCTTCCAGGTCTTCTGCCCAGTGGTGTTCCAGAACCCAGGCAACTCCAAGTCTTCTGGTCAGCTCCTTGGGGTCTCTTCCTTCTGCTATCATCACCATCATCATCAGGCCACTCAGGCTGGCATGGGTGGTTCTTCCTCAGGAGCCCAGGGATCTGATTTGGGCCCTAGCTGCCCACTGGACTCCTCAGAGGTCCAGATAGTAGAAAGCTACCCCTTTTTGAGGGGTTACAGCAGGACCCAGAAGAGTATGCAGGTAAGGAGGACCCATCAGCAGGGCTCCCTCCTTGGTGGTAGGGGACATGGCTCAGTGGTCTCCTGCATCAGTGAAGGGAGACTTCCTCCATGATGCTGTGCTTTGGGACTGTCCCTGAAGATGGCCATCTTGGCACTGAAGGAGGGCCCTCATCCTCAGAGGAGCTTCAGCTAGGAACCTGCATCCTGGTTCCATCTGGCGTCTTGCAAGACAGCAAACAGGGACAGTAGCTCTGAACATTTTTGTATAGGTACAGGATCTTAACTTTGATAAGTGATGGTAAAAAGGGATATTTTTTTGGAGTATCTGCAGCACTTTGGCCAGGCTCCAAGCTACTGGCTGAGGGGAATTTGTTACACATATGGCAGGCCAAAGTGTCCTAACAGTAAACTACTTGGCTGAGTGCTATTTCAGCAAAAATAAAAAGCATTGTTTTACCTGATGCCTGGGTTGTACTGCTGCTTCACCTGCTCATCTTTTCCACCTTTATCACCACATAAATTATATAAAAAGTTACTATAGAAAAATTGGTAGTGAATATTACCTATTTGGCGGGCATAGCTAGGGTTCACAGCCTCAAAATCACACTCTCCTACTCTCTCTCTCTCTCTCTCTCTCTCTCTCTCTCTCTCTCTCTCGCTGTCTCCCCACCCTTAGGTTGCAAGCTTATTAGTTCACTGAATTGAAAGTCTGTGTTAATAAGGGATATCCTCACTTTATATTATCAGCTTACCGCACCCCCCACTCACTACTCTGCTCCTTATCCACAGACTTGACTTTACCTGTGGAATTTATGTTGTATATTGTGATCCTAACTATAGAGTTGAACAGGTCATTGGATACGAATAAATCAATACTAAACCACTTCTTTTTTTCTTTTTTTTCCTTCTTGCTTTTTATCCTCTTTCACACATTAAAAAACACCCTTGAGAGTCAATGCTGTTCTATGTGTGACTGTGTTAAATTCTGAAGCTACAAAGAAGGAAGATCTAGTCCCTGCTCTGCTGGAACTCTGAGCCCTCTTGGGAGCATGTTGGAAAGACACAACAATAAGCACAAAGGCAGGAGATATAGGTGAGCTTTCTGTGTTCTAGGAAAAAGAAAAGCATGAACATACCACAGAATTTGAGGGCATAAATGAAGGAGATGGGCCTGATTATAATGGCAGTTCTCAACTGAGAACACTGAGCCCAAAGGGTTGAAATGATTTGCCAAAGGCCACTGAGTACGTATATGATTGAGCCATCTCTCAAACTCATCCTGACTGAATTTTACCCTCTTGACAAATACATTCCCTCTATACATCTACTTTAAGCACTACCTGATCTTTGCTTTTAGTCCTCTTTCTTTCCATCATTTTGAGACCTTTACAGTTTTATTGAGATCTCCATTACTACAACCTCAAATTCCTAGGCTTGCTTTCCCTATTATAACCTTATAATCCTAAATTATCTTGAATTGAAAATCTAAAACAAGAACTATGAGATCTGAAATGGCAGAGTAGACAAACAAATGCTGTGCCTGCCTTATCCAGTGAATACATCAAAATTACAACTAAATTATAGAACAATGAACCTGGAGAACCAACTGAAGCCTAGCTGAACAAAAGTTTTATAACTAAGGATATAAAGAAGAAGCCACATTGACACTGGTAGGAGGGACAGAGATGTGAAACAAGCTGATCCCACACCCATGTGTGGCGGTTGAAAATTGGGATATATTTCAAAGGTTTTCCATGAAGGAGCAAGGAACCGCAGCCCACCATACCAGGTTCCCCAGTCTGGTCTACTGGTGCCAGGAAGAGGAATCCCCCCACTTCTGGCTGTGAAAAACAGTGGGGATTCCAACCACCTGGGTGGGACAAAAGGCTGTGGAAAACACAGACATCATTTTAAAGGCCCACAAAAGCACTCACTCTGGGCTCTGATAGAGGGATGTTGATTCTGGAGGCATCAGAGACATATTAGGAGAGAATGAATTGTGCAACTTCGGGAATAGGACTGGAGGGACAGTCCCCATTTCCCCTGTGTTGGACTTTCCTCCTATGAAACTGGCAGGCAGATACCATCTTTTCCGTGTTGAGTCCACCCCCACCTGCCAAATTTGAATCTGATTGACCTGGTGAGCACCACTGATCCACTCTGCTGACTCATTGAGACCTTGCCTCACCCAACTTGAGTACTGTAAGAGGCTTTATCAGTGGCTGAACCTTAAGGCAGCCAACAGGTGGAAGCAGGCCTTGGAGAGTTCTGGCTTTTTGCAGAGCTACTCCAGACCCGGTACTGATGGCAGCCATCCTCTTCAGTTCACAGTGTGGACTCTCTCGCGTACCTCCAGGTACAGCACAGTCAGCGACCAACCATGAATCACTTTGTATCTCCTACCAGTTACTCCCTGGCTAATCACAAGCAGTGAGTGACCTGGGCCTACACCAGAGCCCCTCCTAAGAGGCCCCAGAACCAACATATTTTGAGGTTGGCTTCAGACCACAGCAGTGTACCACTCAATTAGCCACGGGCACCAGAGCCCACTGGGGTGAATCCTGCTCCATGGGGTAAGCCCCCTGCACAGCAGCCCATAAGCAGTGGACATTGCCAAACTCTACAGCCAGTCAGCCTGAGGGTCAATATCACATACTGACATGCCAACCACAATCAAGGCTCAACTATAACAGGAGCAGGTGACCAGGGAGACTGTGCCACTGGGCCCCACAGGATCCCTACTACATAAGGCCACCCAGCAAGACTGGGAGACATAGCAGCCCCACCTAATACATAGAAGCAAGTACAGAGAGGCAGCCACAATGAGGGGACAAAGAAATACATCCCAAATGAAAGAACAGGAGAAAACTCCATAAAAACAACTAAATAAAATGGAGGCAAGCAGATACAGAGTTTTCAAAACAATGGTTATAAGGATGCTCAAGGAACTTAGTGAGAACTTCAACAAAAAGATTGCAAGCATAAAAAAGGACATAGAAACCATAAGACAGAGCCAGTCAGAAGTGAAGAATATAATAACTGAAATGAGGAATGCACTAGAAGGAATCAACAGCAGACTAACTGAAGCAAAGGATTTAACAAGTGATTTCAGAGACAAAGTAGCATAAAGCACCCAGTCAGAACAGCAAAAAGAAAACAAGAATCCAAAAAAATGAAGAATTTAAGAGACCTCTGGGAAAACATCAAGCATAACAACCTTTACATCATAGGGATACTAGAAGGAGAAAAGAGAAAACAAGGGAATAAGAACATAGTCAAAGAAATAATGACTGAAAACTTTCCTAACCTGGCATAGGAAATAGACATACAATCCCAAGAAGCACAGAGTTCCAACACGCTGAACCCAAACAGGCCCACACCATGACACTTTATAATTAAAATAGCAAAGGTTAAAAACAGAGAGAGAATCCTAAAAGCAGGAAGAGAAAGGCAACTAATAACTGATAAGGGAGCTCCCATAGGACGGTCAGCTCATTTCTCAACAGAAACTTTGTAGGCCAGAAGAGATTGGCATACAATATTTGATGTTCTGAGAAACAAGAACCTACAACCAAGACTATGCTACACAGCATGGCTATCGTTTAAAATCGAAGGACAAGAGCTTCCCAGACAAGAAAAAACTAAAAGAGTTCATCACCATCAAACCAGTATTACAAAGAATATTAAAGGGACTTCTTTAAGACAGGGGAAAAAAGATGAAAAATATGAATAATAAAATGGCAATTGCTACATATCTATCAACAGTTGTTTTCAATGTAAGTGGATTAATGCTCCAATCAAAAACATATGGTGGCTGAAAGGGTAAGAAAACAAAACCCTTACATATTCTGCCTACAAGAGACTCACTACAGATTGAAAGACACACATAGACTGAAAGTAAAGGGATGGAGAAGGTATTTCATGAAAATGGAAACAAACAAACAAACAAACAAACAAACAAAAATGAAAGAGCTAAGGTAGTAGTACTTATACCAGAGAAAATAGACTTTAAAACAAAGGCTATAACTAGAGATAAAGAAGGGCCCAGTAATCCCTCTCCCTGGTATGTAGTCGAAGAAATCCAAAACACTACTTTGAAGGGACATTGCATCCATATGCTCATTATAGCATTGTTTACAATGGCCAAGATGTATTCATCTGTAGAAGAATGGATAAAGAGGAGGTGGCGCATGTATACAATAGAATATTGCTCCATCTGGGAAGGGAATCAGTTCTTGACAGTTGCAGTGGCCTGGATGGACCTGCAGGGTTCTGTGCTGAGTGGAGTATATAAGACAAAGAAAGACAGATGCAATGTGATTTTGCTTATATGTGGAATCTGAAGAACAAAATAAACAAACAAAACTGAAACAGACTTATATATACAGAGAACATTTTGATGGTTACAGATGGGAGCTGGGTTGGAGTGATGGGTGAAAAGGGCAAAGACATTTAGAAGTACAAATTGGTTGTTATACAATAGTTATTAGGATGCAGGGTATAGTATAAGAATCATAGTCAATAATATTGCAATAACTACATATTGTGTCAGGTGGGTACTAGATTTATCAGGGTGATAGATGGGAAAGGGGTTGGGAGCCAGGGTGAAAAAGGTGAAGGGATTAAAAAGTACAAATTGGTAATTACAGAATAATCATGGGGATGTAAAGTAAAGCATAGGGAATATAGTCAATAATATAGTAATAGCTATGTATGGTGCCAGGTGTGTACTAGACTAGTCAGGGAGATCACTTATTAAATTATATAAATGTCTAACCACTATGAGGTACACCTGAAATTAATACAAAATAATATTGAATGTCAACGTAATTGATAAATTGAAAAGGTGGGAAAAGGTGAAGTGGAATGAGATGTTCAAATCTCCAGGTATAAAACAAGTAAGTCATGGGGATATAACGTACAGCATAGGAAATATAGTCAATAATATTGTGATAACATGGTACAGTGCCAGATGGTCGCTGTATTTATCATGGTGATCGCTTCTTTAGGTGTATAAATGTTGAATAACTATTGTGTACACCTAAAACTAATATAATACTGTGTGCTAGCTATAATTTTATAAAATTTTTTTAAAAAAAGAAAAAGAAAATCCCAAATAAGATACATTATTCTGCACTTTAGATTTTACATTCATACATCCCCTGACTTCATTTTCTTAGTCATCCTCACTTCAAATTAAATCTCACTAGTGCGTGGTATCCACATAGCTGATCAATCCAGAGGCTTTTCATTTGAAGGTGGGAGGGGCTTCTTCTCTTTCTCATCTCCCACCTTCAAGATATTTACTTGCTCCCCACAGAGTCCCCTGATTGAGAATCACTAGTGGAAAGCTACAGCATGAGGCTTATATACAAATAACATTTTACAGATTAGGGCACTGGAGCCTAACTTGCCCAAGATGCCAAAGGAGAAAGTGGCGGGGAACAAACTTGAACTCAGGACTTCTGGTTTTGTGTTCTTATCCCTACACCACAAAATTTAGGGTTTAGCTTAACACCTTTTGAGTTCTCACTCCTAGCCAGCTCTCAGGTTGCAAAACATCCTTAAAACCATGTCTGGAGGGGTAGGGTTGGGGGAGCTTTGGACTTTGGGTTTCCATTAGGAAATACATAGAGCTAGAAAGAGTACTGCTTTCAAACTTGCAGAAATTGCCAGGCTAACAGAAAGTTCACAACTTTTCCTGCATAACTGAGAGTACTGTGGTTACAGGCAATGGGCATATCCAAAATAGGAAGACAGGTGACTTTAGGGGCAGAGGAAAGAGCAACACTGGCTTATCTGGGTAAGATACAGCTGTACACAATGAAAAGTGTCCATCTAGGGCACTGGTGACTTGGTGGGGGGAATGCCAGCTTATAAGGACTGTCTGTGGAGGGTGAAATCCCTGGGCATCTGTGAATAGAGGTGAAGACCCTCAACTCCATACGATGTTCCCAGATAAGATTAGGAGGGTCATCTAAAAGTCTCCTTCATATTTCAAACTACAACGGGGAGGGGGGGGCGGGGGGCAGCAGCTGCTTCCAGAGAGGTCGGACTCTATGGGGACCCTCAGCCTTGTCTGCTGTATGGAACAAAAGCCCTAATCTGTGGAGGGAAGGCCATAAACACTGCAGAGCTGCAAGTACCAGTGGAAACTCGCTTCAGCTGAGAAAGCTTAGCAAACATCATTCTAAACCTGATGGAGGATCAAGAATAGCTTCTGGAGTCAGAATTAAAGGAAGAGAGGGGAACATTGCAGAGACAACATCCTCGAGGTCCAGGGATATGGGGTTTGTCTGAAAATGAGAACAACAGAAAATGTCCCCACAGTGACCACCTCCCATGCTGACAACTATCTCCTGAAATGTAACTTGCAAAAGACAGACATTAAAGAGACATTGGAAAAAAATTATCTGGCAAACCGCCCCACATTTAACCCAAAGTATATCTTAGATAATTTAATGGTTGGGGCACACAGGGTAGGCACCACCACAACAAACAAAAAACAAAACAATAACAACCAACAAACTCAGTCCAATTTCTAATTAGATGAGCTCAAAACCCTGCCCCAGACCTAGTAAAAAGGAAAGTGTTCCCATTTCTAGGTTGTAAAATCTGTTTCCCTCAGTCTTAACTCTGCTACACAAGATAACTGGCTTATAAGATAAAATTTAGTACACAGAAAAAGCAAGAAAAAACAGCGCACTCCTGAGAGACGAAGCAAACGTCAGAACTAGATTCATATATGACATAGACGTAGAAAATATCTAATAGGTGATTCAAAGTAACTATGATCAATACGCTAAAGATTCACAAATGATAATAAGAGTTTGACGTCATGTATCATCTGATATGACATATTTGAATTGAAACATAACCAAAAATATATAAACTCAGTTTAATAATGAGAAAACATTAGACACACACAAATCAAAGGATAAGCTACAAAATACCTGAAAAGTATTCTTCAAAGTATCAAAGTCATGAAGGACAAGGGAATATTAAGAAACCACCACAATTCCTTAGACAAATAAGAAAACAAACAACAATTAATGCAATTGGGCTTCCTTTATTGGATCCTGAAATGGAAAAATGATATTAGTGGAAATCTGTTGAAAAATGAATAAAGTCTGTGGTTTAGTTAATCGAGTATAAATGCTAATTATAATACTTAGTTTTGGTAATTGCACTGTGTAAGATCTTAACATTACAGGAAGCTGGCTGAATGTTATTTGGGAACTTTCTGTACTATTTCCACATTTTTTCTTTAAATCTAAAACATTTCAAAATGAAAAAGAGCTCCCTGAATGCCTGCTAATATTCATCTATGTAGTCAATAAATATTTATTGAATGCCTGGTATATCCTGGACTTTCTAAGAAGCACTAAATAAATATTTATTGGCTTCATGATATTTACAATATATCAAGGAAGAAAGATAATATACAAATACACTAACAGCTATTTTGCTACAAGCCTTGAAGGAAAGCTAGACTATAGCATGAGAAGCTATCATATGGAAATTTATCTTGACACAATGGTAGTCTACAAGCTCATTACTATCCAAGCAATCCCAGAAGTCAAAGAAGAGAAATGATCCCAGACCAAATTAAACTACTTGAATCACATGGTGTATTAAAATCAATTTGAAGCACACAGGTATAAGCTGTGCGAGAGAGATGGGTTAAGTTAATAGAGTACAAGGGGTTGGAAGGGCCACACTAGCCACACTACCTGAGCTCTTATGTTCAGCCACGTTACTTGTCTCACTGATGATATTTCTATGAGAACCAGAATTGAAGTGTAAGCAAAGGAGTCCACACACAAAGATGGCAGGAGCCAACGGCACTCTTCTTCTGTCAGAGAGACACAGGGACAAATCTGTTTGGTGACATCAACTGTAGCCTGGCACCCGACATCATGAACAACATGGGCTTTATTTTTGTGCTTGAGCAGAGGGCGTATGGGACCAGGATGGGTGTGATCAATAGGTGGCCAAATTAAGATCACATGCTCATGAAGCATTTCATATGTCATATTTATTTATAGTATTCTTAATGAACACCTCTTGTATGTGTAGTGTTTACTAGGTATCATGCATATTTAGAATATAATGAATATTTAATATCCAGGTGCCTCATGAATACTAGGTATCTTTCAGTCCTTCCATCTCCTTCTATTTATGTGCACTCCTCATAACCCTCTCCTCACTACACTCCATTGGGCTTTTCCAGAATTACGTAAGAGACAGGGAGGAAAGGAAGTTTAGAAATGATTTCATTAGTAAAGTTGTAATGAGGTATTGGTACATTTAGGAAGCCAAGTTGCTCAAATGCTTTCTTTCATAGGACACTTTTGAGTGTTCTTCAAAGACCCCTCCATATTACTAAGTAATTATTATATGTAATTGTTTAACATGACTGCTTGTAATAGCCCTTAAGCCGTAGGCTCAGGGAACTCTATTGGAGGACACTTCATGTGTCCACATATTCCTCTCAAGTGTGGACCCTTCAAGGATGGTATCTTTTCATAGGGTCAGTGCCGGAATCATGAGAAACAAGGTGTTAGCTCTTTCCTTGGTAGAAGAACAGATTGGTACCATTCTGGCCCATTTATTTTCTGTTCTGCAGTCAGAAGCTCTTTTAGGAGTGAGCTACATACAAGTTCCTACATTCATATATTGAAGTCCAAATTAATGAGCTAGAAGTGAACCAATTCAAGCCTATCCTCCCTGGAAACACTCTGCATACTGTACTCTAAAAAATTTCTCACAGTTCGAATCTATCCAGGAGCTGAATGAAGTAAGGATTCCAACACTTGCTTAATCATCTCTTGACCTCCCCTTGGTTGATAGTCTGGCTTCTGCCAATACTCTTAACTTAAGAAAAAAAGTCTAATTTAAGATTCTGTTTCTATTTTTTAATATCACACATTATTACTGTATTTAATCACTGTTAATCTATACACTGGGTAACCTATCGCTCGCATAATTGATAGATAATTGTTTTTCAATTATTTGGTTGCCAATTAAAAAGAAAAAAATGCACCCTCATGAAAAAAATGTACTATATTTATTTGTCTAAATACTCTATTTTAGATAAACTATATTGCAATAATTTCTATATGCTTCCAGATAATTTTTAACACAGTAAAAATCTCTAAATCTACCCATACTTCCCACTCTCATAAAGATAAATCCAGAAGCTCAGTAGTGATACTGAGGATAAACCACTTAAACTCTTTTTAATTGTGATTTTTCATGTTATAGTCACTTCGGGATATTATTCAGGATAAGTCCCTAATGATGACGAAGTCTGTGTCTCTATTGAGACAAAGCCAGGTGGTAATATGACAACATACTTTTACCCAATTACAGTCCAAGAGTTAATATAACACATTCGATGGAAAAGATGACAGAAATGCTACTTATGGCTGTTAGTTGATGATTTTTCAAGTATTTTATAACAGTGCTGGACAGGTGAATGTTACAAGCAGGGCATGGGGCAAGAGAGTATGTCCTTAGGAAACGTCTACAAATTGACAACTTTCCTGTCATTCTTTTTCAGCCTTTCTTGCTGATAGAGTATAGAACAATCCATCAAGTTGCAAAAGGTTGATCTGATTTAGTCACAGCCAGCTGGGAGGAAATTCAACTGAAAATGGCCAATTTAAAAGTGCTCTGAAGACCAAACCAGCTCACTTCCCTGGGGGCCAACAGATGAGAAAAAGCAATGAAGTGACAGAAGGAATAAAGAATTGACTCAGCCTCAGCATCACTGGGCAGCTGTTGCATCAGCACCCGCAGAGAAAACACACAGAATTTAATACAGTAATCTGGTTTTGCTTACGTGGGCGCTTTTCCATGACACTTTCTTCACTTTTCTGATTCTAATATCTCTAATATTCAGGTCCTTCTGAAAGGACCTGAAAGTTTATATACTCCGAGGCCCTTGCTCATCTCTAAAGACATAATCATCATAGACAAAACACAAATTTAAGCAGATACAGCCACGTTATAAAGTGAAATAAATAAATGTCTCTGAAAACCAAGCAGAGGGTGAGCTGAAGCCATGAGTACTCCAAGCTCCATATCCAGAAGCAGCCGAGAATTTGACTCAGGTAGGAATATAAGGAATAAACATTCTACACGAGAGGTGAGGAAATGGAGCCAGGATCACTGTGTTAAAAGCAGGAGATGATAAAGGACCTTTGCTTGTAAAAGTAAAAAAAAAGCTCAAAAATGTTTCTGCCAACCACTGACTAGCAACATGGTTCCCATACTTTGCTTTCTTCTGAAGCAGCAGGATAGAGGTACCCCTCTGGCTCAGTCATTGGATCAGCAATACCTGTAGTCACTGCGGAGTAGGAACTGAGCCACACATGGGAGGCCCAGTTCTCAGTGGAGAGCCCTGGGAAGCATGTGGGAGCCATCGCAAAACCACAGGAGATGATAGACGTTTTCCTAAACACCAGCAAAACAAAACTCTAAATATATAAAATATATAACTGTAGAAGTTACCAATAAAATAAGCACTAGTAGATAAATTCCCTCCAGATAAAATGAAAATGATGTAGTAATCAGACAAAAAAACTTCACTGGAATTATATTCAGTGTCCTCTGAAAGGTCAGTGAATAAATAACAGTCATTTAAAATAAGTAATGAGATTAAAATCTATGAAAATGAAGGTTGAAGATGTGTGTATTCTACAACTCAGCATTGCCTTTGTTGTATGTATGTCAGCAAAATTTTAAAATTATTGATGTCTTTATCATAAGACTACTTACATGCTATTTTGCATCACAATGACTTATTGTTAAACATCCTTGAAATTTTCATAGCAATTCCACATCTCTTTTTTAATTTTTGGTTTCTAAGCATTTGGTGGGAGAGATATTATCTTTACTTAATTGAACACATACTGAGGCAGAGTTTTTTAATCAATGGTCACACAGCTTCTGAAAGAGTGTTACTCTAACTTACGTCTTCTGACACAAAAGCTCATTACTGTAGCCCCAAAGATAATTTACTTCATTTCTTTGCAATCCCAATTTCCTCACTTGTGATTTCCCAGGATGTTGGAAAAATGAAAGCCATAGGAAAAGCACCGAATGGGTTTTCAACAAATGTTGCTATCCTTTCTTTTATTTCTTCTAGCAACTTTTTGCTTATCTTAGTGTTTGTTATTTTGATAGGGTAGGTAGATAGATAGAAATGAGCAGGAGAAGGAGAGACCTAGCATCAAGTTAGAAAGCCTTTTGCTGCAGCTCCTACTTGGGTCAAGACCCCTTGCAGCTGCCCTCAGGGCACCAATGCCTTACTAGCCCAGCTGGATTCCAGGATAAATCAAAAGGGCCTGTTAGCAGCTACTGAGAGAGAGAGAGAAACCATCCCACTTACCAGAATAAACATCTTGCTTCTTAGGACCATTTTTAATGAGCTTCTCAACTAAATCATGGAAAATTAATAGGTTCACACTTTCACTCTGAGAGGCAACATTGAGAACCAGAGGTGAGGACAGGACACCTAAGGAGAGAGAGAAAGATAACACACAGGGAGAGGGAGAGGCAATTCTACCTACAGAAATGAAAACCCTCACACAATGAAGCAGAGGCTGCTTCCCTCCCTTGGGTCAGCCTGCTCCAACTCGCAGAGTATGCTTGCATTTACTAATAAACTTCTTGTTCTATGCTGCACAAACTGTCTCTTGACTGAACTCTTTCCTTCAAAAAGACAAAGAGCCAAGATACAACATCATTCCCGGTAATAATTTGACTTTTGTTTCTAAATAGATTGAAAGTTTGTGCAGCTGGAACCAAGTTTGTCTTAACCCACTCTACCTGTCATTACCAAGTATATAGTTCCATGACCTACAATACATAATAACTTAGTTTCGCACAGCTAACATGTAAAGTAGACAAGGAAGGTGTTAGTATTCATTTTAGCATTTTTTCAGTTAAGATATCTGAGGCTCAGGATTATATAATTCCCCAAACTCACATAAGTAAGAGGAAATTGAGCTGCAATTTTAAATTTGATTTTCTGATTCCAAATCCAAATTTCTTCTGTAAATGCAAGGTTTTCAATTATCTACTGCATACTGATTTTTATTTATTAATTGTTGCTCTTAGAATTTCTTAAATAAAATCATTGGTGGAACCTAAGTGTGTAAAATAGATGACAGTGAACCCGCTATTGTGAAGATATGGTGGTGAGTGGCAAAGGCAAGACCCTGGGGCCACCAAGGTTTTTGATTGAGTAGATCTAGAGTGGGACCCAAGTATTTTCATTTTTACAAGTTCCCAGGTGAGGCTGCTGCTGCTGGTCTGGGGATCTGGCCTGCTGAATAGCAGCATCACCCTCCCTTGGAAATTTGTTAGAAATGCAGAATTTGAGAACTTACCCCAGATTCACTGAATCATAATTTATATTTTACTGAGATTTGAATGCACATAAATGAGACACTCTGGTTTGAGGCATTAGGTTTCAGTCTTATGTGAACATTAGCATAACCTGGGGAGCTATAAAAGCATACATGCTTGGGTCTCTCCCTAAAATATTTTAATTTACTCGATGTAGAGTATAGGCAGGGATGAGTATTTTAAAAAATGCTTCCAATGTGACTCAAGGGTGCAGACAGGGTTGTGAGCCACTGACCTAGAATGTATCATTTCCCATACTTGTCTTAGGTCAAGAAGTATCTGACATCTTGATTAAACAGGAAGTTCTCAGGCAGCTCTTAAAAAAATGTTCTGTAGAGCAAGGAAGGTCCAAACAGATATAATTTTAACAAGAATTCTAAGCAATTCTTCTTGCCAGATAAGTTTGAGGAACTCTACTCCAGAATTCTACACACGTCCCTAAAATAAATGAAGTACATTTTGGTAATGTTTTTACCTATAGTAGCACTGTAAAACTGCCTCAGTCAACATCTTAAATTTCATCGAATCATTTCAAAGCTTACACTTTATAAAAATATATTGATTTCCTCAGAGATAGGCATTATTTGAATGAAATAGAACAATTAAGATTGAAAGTTGGGAAGTTGTAACTCTAGTCCTTGCTGTGTCTTTCATTCCACATGTCAGTGTTGACTACTCATTTACCATCTTTAGATGCCAGTTTTCTCATTCACATATAGAAAAGAGCACACTGAATGACTGTGGCTCTAACAAGTGTTATCATTTAGGTAATAGTGATGAGATGTGTAGCAGCCATCAGAAGATTAGCTGCCAACCAAGTGTTGGAGAGGCTGTGGAGAAAAACGAACCCTCATACACTGTTGGTGGGAATGCAGATTGGTGCAGCTGCTATGGAAGGCAGTGTGGAGGTTCCTCAAAAAATTATGAATAGAATTACCATATGACCCAGCAATCCCTCTCCTGGGTATCTACTCAAAAAATCTGAAAACATTTATCCATAAAGATATATGGGCTCCAAAGTTCATTGCAGCTTTATTTATGGTGGTGAAGACATGGAAACAACCAAAGTGCCCTTCGATAGGTGATTGGATAAAGAAGATGTATATATCTATCACGGAATACTATTCCGCCATAAGAAAAGACAAAATAGTGCCATTTATGACAACATGGATGGATCCTGAGATTATTATGCTAAGTGAAGTAAGTCAGACCAAAAAAAAAAAAAAAAAAAAAAATAGTTGTGAACCATATGACTTCACTGATATGTGGGATATAAATCTGAAAGCAACAAAGGAACAAGACAAATAAATAAACAAACAGAAACTCATAGACACTAGTTTACTGGTTACCAAATGGTAAGGTGGGGGGACAGTAGAAGAGGGTAAAGAGGGTCAAATATATGGTGATGGAAAGAGAACTGACTCTGGGTGATGAACACACAATGTGATATATAGAAGATGTATTACACAATTATAAACTTGAAACCTATGTAATTTTACCACCCATTGTCACCCCAATAAAGTTTAATAAAAAAATAAATAAAAAGAAGGTTGACTGCCAACCTAAGAACATTTGATTTTAACATCTGGTGCTTTTTGACCTGTATTCCAAGATGTCTTTATTGATGTAGTCAACTCTGTTCCTCCAGTAACATTTGTTTCAAGCAAAGCTGAGCCGTAAGGGAAAGAACAAGATCTTGACCAACTCGTAATAATGTCTCAAAATGGGAAAATTGTGATCCAGTCATTTTTTAGGTTTGTAGCCTGGGATGGGTGACTTTAATGTAAGTCTTGCAAAGTGGGAACCTGGTGGAGATTAGGCAGGGAGAGTATTTGACCTAATAATTTTGGTTTAATGGACACAGTAAAGTGGAGTGAGGGTCTTGAAAGTACATCTTGATGAGAAAACTGTTAATTTTAACAAGTGAGCTGTTTAGTTGGTTTACAGAACCATATATTTCCTGAAGCAAGCAGCTAAATTATTTTGGCAGGGTACAGTGTTATTTAGCACAAAAGCAGGAAAATATTTTCCATCCTAGAATGTTGTCACACAAGAACAAAAAGTATATTGGTTTCAGTTCTCAGCTTTTAATTAAAATACATTTGTTGATTTTGTTTTGTTGCAATAATCATTTGCATATTCTGAGGTGTTTTGTGGTGATCCTGGCTCCTTTCCCATTGGAGTGCCCTCTGTTTGGCCAGCTCCTCTCTTCTCTGATCCCTGGTCTTCTCTGCTAGATAACCCCTAATTAGGGATCTTTTGCATCCACACCACTAGGAGGACATTCACCATGTTTGTCCCCCATGGCTTTCAGGATTATGGCTATCCAAGGTCATTGACAAAGTACAGTGTTAAGTCCCAAGAACTGTCCTCCCATTCAACATGGGTGACAGTCAGTTCTAATCTAACACTGCCATTAGTCTCGGCAGGAGCTTCCTCCCTCAGGCATCTACAGGTCTGACCTCCAGGACTCTTTGTTCATGATCCTTTGTACAGAGTGCAGAGGCCACCCACTGTGAAGCTGCCTGGTGTGGTGTGAACTTTTATTCTGGGTAATAAGAATTCAGAAGTACTTCAAATAAAGGCAACTGCTGGGTTAGAAAATGGAAACTGAGCATGTCAGCAAGCACTCAAGCTGAGAAAAAGGTTAGAATAGCAGGGGCAGAAAAGAGCACAGAAGTAGTCATCTGCAAGGGAAGAAGAAATGGGAAGTACCAATAGTAAGCAAAAGCTATGATTCCACCAATATGATGAGTCTTAAATATGTGAGGTATAAAAATAAATTCATATGTCACTTAAGGACAGGGATAGTTTCTAAGACATGTGTTGTTAGGCAATTTCATCGTTATGCGTACATCACAGAGCGCGCTGACAAAAACCTACGTGGCACTGCCTCCTACCCACCTAGGATATACGGGATAGCCTATTGCTCCTAGGCTACCAAGCTATACAGCATGTTACTGTACTGAATATTGTAGGCTATTGTAACACAACGGTAAGTATTTGTGTATCTAAACATAGAAAAGGTACCATAAAAATACAGTATAAAAGATAAAAAATGGTACATGTGTATAGGACACTTACCATGAATGGTTCTTGCAGCACTGGAAGTTGCTCTGAGTGGGTGAGTGACGGAGTGAGTAGGGAGTGAAGGCCTGGGACATTATGGTACACTACTGTAGTCTTCATAAACACTGTACCCTTAGGCTTCACACAATTTATACAGAAAAGACTTGTCTTCAATAATAAGTTAACCTGTTTACTGTAACTGTTAGGTCAGCTACGGGCATGGTCAAAGCGGCCAGGAGCCAAGTCATACCCCTCTGCCAAGTCAGACCCCTCCTCGCATGAGGGAAACCGGGGCCCCTGTCGTTTCCCGGAAAAGGCAGCAGACCGTTGGTGCGATAAACAAGGCCGGATGCAGCCGCTCGCACCCGATCTGCGCTGGGGGACCTGCCCAGCTGCCACCTCACTCAGCCAACCCCCACCCCAAAAATCGCATACATGCCTCCCTCGCTCTGCCCTGGGCGTGTCTTCACCGGCCCTGTCTGCGGACCGGTGAACCTCGCCCGGCGGCGCAGAATAAAGCACTCACCTTTCCCAACCCACCTGACTCTCTTAACTTCATTATGTCGCCGCAAGCCTTACAGTAACTTTTTTAATTTCAAACTTTCCAATTTTTAAAACGTTTTGACTCTTGCAATAACGCAGTTTAAAACAAACACTTTGTACAGCTGTGCAAAAATACTTTTTCTTTAAATTCTTATTCCATAAGCTTTTTTCTTTTGTTTTTCTTTTTAAACTTTCTTGTTAAAAACTAAGACACAAACACACACATGAACCTAGGCATACACAAGGTCAGGGTCATGGATATCACTGTGTCTGACCTTCACATCTCGTTGCACTAGAAGGTCTCCAGGAGTTATAATGATGAAACTGTCATCTCCTATGATAACAAGGCTCTTTCTTCCGAATTCCTCCTGAAGGACCTGCCTCAGGCTCTTCTTGAGGAGCTGTCACTCTTTTCAGAAATATGTCTATGGTGGTTTGCTTTCTTTTTATTGTTTTTTAATCATGGATTTGCTTATAAGCAGATAGTACACCATGAAATTCCTCTCTATTAATGAAAATCATTTGGTGTTGGGGTCCATGTTTTCAAGCTTTTTAAGGAGATTTTTGAGGTCTGCAAAAGCTGCTAAACCCTTCACTGTGAATTTCCTTGAAGGGGCGTACTTTTTTTCTTTTTTTCCCCCTGTCTCCTGCAGTTTCCTTTTCTCTGGGATGTTTTTCATCTTGTGTTTCTGTGCCAGTTCCAATAACTCTTCATTAGTCATTTCCTCAGGAACCACCTCTGGAAGCTCCTCAATATTCTCCACACCCAGGTTAAAGCTGTTTGCCACCTCAGCCACAGCCTTGTTGATTCTTTTGAACTTTTGTGCTACAGCATTACGACAGCTACAGCTTCACTAGACAATAGGAATTTTTCAGCTTCATTATAACCTTACGGGGCTATCTCATATGTACTATCCAGCACTGACCTAAATGTTGTTATACGTCACATGACTGTATTTAAACCTCATTCAACTCTCACAATAACCCTGGTGATACACATCCTTATATCAGGAAGGAACCTGAGGTCAAAAGAAAGACCAGACTTGTCCCAAGTCACAGAGCGAAATAGGACACAGCCAGACTGCAAACACAATACCAATGGTACTCTTTCCTTCTTCCCATATTGTCTTGCTGTGCAATAAGATATGAGTACCTTTTCTAGAACTTATACTGGGTGAATTCACTAGACTAGTCTCCTTTGCAGTAAAACAAAAGGATTCAACTAACTTTAACATGTATTCCAGAGAAGTCTGAAACATCAACATATGAATTTGGAATTGTTGGATTCTACCTTTGCAGAAAGTCCATCTGAGAATAAGATTAAAAAGAAAAGCAGACCTAAGAACTGAAGGGTGTTTTTGTCCTAATTGTATCCTTTGGACCCTGGGTTTAGCTAGTCTATCTCCAGAACATTTTTAGAACACTAGTTAATCAGTCACTCTTTTTGCTTAATTCTGTTTAAGTTGGATGTCTAAAACAAAACAAAACAAAAAATCCTGACTGATTGCAATCATATTAAAATTATATTCTTTGGAAGCATATAAAGAAGAATGTTTTTCTTTAATTATCTTCAGCAAATTCTCTAAATTTATCTAAACACATATTAAAAACATGTTTTTCCAATTCCAGATTGAATAACTCACTTTCATGGATGAGTATTGTGCCATTTCCTTCTCCTTATCCAAGCTCCAAACTTGTTTATCCTTTAAACCAGACCTCAAAAACTGCATTTTATTAAAAACGTCCTTAGCTTCCCTATAAGAACATATATGTGTTTGCACCTTCCCATAGTAAACTACAAAGTATTTGTGAGT